>NC_139991.1:75242199-75541380 GCF_964263955.1 Coregonus lavaretus
GGTAAAAGGGAAGTCAATGTGTCTGTTGCCCCTGGGGGACGGGGCCGGAGCCCCCCTAGCCTCATTTTTGTCCGGGAGGTCACAGGCAATCAGACGAGTGGAAATGGAGCCAACAGCTCAGCATGGCCTTGCCCGCCGCCTAATCAGGCACACAGACGACTGCAATCCCATGGAGCGAGACCTTCCACCGATTTCAAACACATTTTCCCATTGACGGTCTCGGGGAATGGCATCGCACAAAAGCACCTCTCTGGGCGAGCAGGGACCATTATGGTCAATGGGCGTTCTGGTTTTATGTCCCGGACAGTCGGTTAAGAGCCATTCAGCTCCATTGATTTGTTATAGGGGCCTGAGAGAGGGAGAATTGGCAGAGGGTTCAAGGAGGTAATGGGGGAGAGACAGCGATGGCGGAGGAGGGACGCGTGTCGACCTGCCTTGAGTTTAAACACCTTTTACAATAGAAAATTCATAATAGAAAAGCTTGGTGTTGTTTAGTTTTTGCTGGAATAAAATGTTACGTTGTAAAGAGCGACCTGTGACACGTGAGCCGAGGGGACCATTTTTGTTTTCGTTTTCAGCCAGACGTGTCCAAGCAGAAGCGTGTTGATTGATTGGTTTACGTCTCTTTTTTTTTTTTTAGCTTGTCAAAGCTGGTGAGTTGCCTGAGTGAGCGTGAGAATGTTTCGAGTGTCCACTACACTAGACTTCTCTTTCTTTACTCTCTTTGGGAGGTTTCTCGCGCTGGCCGCCACGGTGAAGTCGTCAAATTATACTGCGTGTGAGGGCCTTCATCCTTTCAACAAAAGCTGAAGACAGTAAGAAGAGGTGTGTGGAGAACAAGGCTCATCTCAAAGCCTATCTCGCCAGCTTCATCTTCCAAAGCCTGAAGGGAAGTGACAAGTCTTTGAAGCGCTCTTTCTTTGACCATTCCATTCTCCCCTCTCTATCTCTTTGTCTTTCTGTTTCTCTCTCTTCCCCCACCTCCCTCCTGTTCTCTGTCTCTCTCTAGAGAAATCAGCCAAGCCCTGGCCCTCTCAGAGCCTCTCATCTTGGATATGTCACTTCTCAATTTGCCGCGGCCCCACTATTCGCTGCTGGCGTTTGTATTGATTTTCCTGTCTACGGTCAGAGTGGAGCTCTCAAAACTCTTGAATAAAAGGCAAGAAAGCAGGGGCTGGGTTTCACATGAACGCTGGCCCTCTCTGAAATGGGGATTGAAGTATGTTATCTGCTCTTGTTGGATGCTTGACATCACACTGCTATTAACAACAAACACCAACCACAACGAGTTAATGTGAACAGAATATGCTTAGAGCTAATTGCAGAACATCATATATATTATAGAGATTCCAAATATCCTGAAAATAGGAAGGTTATCACAACTTCCTGTTTTATGCAAAGGAAAGGCTTTATGACAGCCTTATTACCACAGGAAAGGCTTTATGACAGAGGTATTACCGCTGGAAAGGCTTTATGACAGAGGTATAACCGCTGGAAAGGCTTTATGACAGAGGTATAACCACAGGAAATGCTTTATGACAGAGGTATTACCACAGGAAATGCTTTATGACAGAGGTATTACCACAGGAAAGGCTTTATGACAGAGGTATTACCACAGGAAAGGCTTTATGACAGAGGTATTACCACAGGAAATAGAGGTATTCTCTGTGTCGTTATCTTCAAGACATTTATTTAAGATGGGATAAAGAAATCGAGTGGGATGGAAAGATGTAGAGAGAAAAGAGGCAAGAAAGTAAGGAACTGAGAAGAATTGAAAATGGATGACAGAACTTTCCGGCATCTGGCTGTTTCCGGGCCAAGGAATTCACGGAGTAAAATAATGTTGATCACCTTAGGGCATCTCCAGACTCTTTTCCTGAAGCCCCTCCCCCGCGCTATTACAAACTTCACATCTCCGTAAAAAAATATTCAAACTTTCGCATTTGGCAAAACATGGCATTGGTCTCGGCAAAGTGTATCCCTGCCGCAGCGTCAAAACGATATGGGATCAAAGGAGATAGTGCCGCAAACTGGCAAAGTGCCATCCTTGCTCATGTCTGTCTGGGCCCGGCAGTAAACAGTTCGCCGAAGATCTTTCACATCGAGTAAATACTCCAGTGAGTCATCTCCCCGAGCGGAAGGAGTGAAGGAGAAAAGGGTGGATTGGAGTGCTGACCTGTCACAAATCCCGGATCCCCTGAGGTCGCGTCGATGCAGGAGCAGCACAGTCCTTCGTCCCCATAGGGTCCCCAGAAACGACTGGGTGTTCTCTCCCAGGGGAGAACAGATGAGACTCCCCTCTCTCTCTCTCTCTCTTTCGCTCTCCGCCAGTGATCCAACACACAGCGTGGATGTGGGAAGTTGTCTAACTCGTGTCCTTGGGGGGGGCCCAAGTGCAGGCACTCTGAAGTGAAGAAGCCTGACACGTTAACAAGGAGTACAGAGAAGGGAGTGTGTGTGTGTAGGTGTGTATGTGTGTATGTGTGTGTGTATGTGTGTGTGTGTATGTGTGTGTGTATGTGTGTGTAGGTGTGTGTATGTGTGTGTGTGTGTGTGTGTGTGTGTGTGTGTGTGTGTGTGTTTGTGTGTGTGTGTATGTGTGTGTACAGTGAGGGAAAAAAGTATTTGATCCCCTACTGATTTTGTACGTTTGCCCACTGACAAAGACATGATCAGTCTATAATTTTAATGGTAGGTTTATTTGAACAATGAGAGACAGAATAACAAAAAAAAAATCCTGAAAAACGCATGTCAAAAATGTTATAAATTGATTTGCATTTTAATGAGGGAAATAAGTATTTGACACCTCTGCAAAACATGACTTAGTACTTGGTTGCAAAACCCTTGTTGGCAATCACAGAGGTCAGACGTTTCTTGTAGTTGGCCACCAGGTTTGCACACATCTCAGAAGGGATTTTGTCCCACTCCTCTTTGCAGATCTTCTCCAAGTCATTAAGGTTTCGAGGCTGACGTTTGGCAACACGAACCTTCAGCTCCCTCCACAGATTTTCTATGGGATTAAGGTCTGGAGACTGGCTAGGCCACTCCAGGACCTTAATGTGCTTCTTCTTGAGCCACTCCTTTGTTGCCTTGGCCGTGTGTTTTGGGTCATTGTCATGCTGGAATACCCATCCACGACCCATTTTCAATGCACTGGCTGAGGGAAGGAGGTTCTCACCCAAGATTTGACGGTACATGGCCCCGTCCATCGTCCCTTTGATGCGGTGAAGTTGTCCTGTCCCCTTAGCAGAAAAACACCCCTAAAGCATAATGTTTCCACCTCCATGTTTGACGGTGGGGATGGTGTTCTTGGGGTCATAGGCAGCATTCCTCCTCCTCCAAACACGGCGAGTTGAGTTGATGCCAAAGAGCTCGATTTTGGTCTCATCTGACCACAACACTTTCACCCAGTTCTCCTCTGAATCATTCAGATGTTCATTGGCAAACTTCAGACGGGCCTGTATATGTGCTTTCTTGAGCAGGGGGACCTTGCGGGCGCTGCAGGATTTCAGTCCTTCACGGCGTAGTGCGTTACCAATTGTTTTCTTGGTGACTATGATCCCAGCTGCCTTGAGATCATTGACAAGATCCTCCCGTGTAGTTCTGGGCTGATTCCTCACCGTTCTCATGATCATTGCAACTCCACGAGGTGAGATCTTGCATGGAGCCCCAGGCCGAGGGAGATTGACAGGCCTTTTGTGTTTCTTCCATTTGCAAATAATCGCACCAACTGTTGTCACCTTCTCACCAAGCTGCTTGGCGATGGTCTTGTAGCTCATTCCAGCCTTGTGTAGGTCTACAATCTTGTCCCTGACATCCTTGGAGAGCTCTTTGGTGTTGGCCATGGTGGAGAGTTTGGAATCTGATTGATTGATTGCTTCTGTGGACAGGTGTCTTTTATACAGGTAACAAACTGAGATTAGGAGCACTCCCTTTAAGAGTGTGCTCCTAATCTCAGCTCGTTACCTGTATAAAAGACACCTGGGAGCCAGAAATCTTTCTGATTGAGAGGGGGTCAAATACTTATTTCCCTCATTAAAATGCAAATCAATTTATAACATTTTTGACATGCGTTTTTCTGGATTATTTTGTTGTTATTCTGTCTCTCACAGTTCAAATAAACCTACCATTAAAATTATAGACTGATCATTTCTTTGTCAGTGGGCAAACTTACAAAATCAGCAGGGGATCAAATACTTTTTTCCCTCACTGTATGTGTATGTGTGTGTGTGTGTGTGTGTGTGTGTGTGTGTGTGTGTGTGTGTGTGTGTGTGTGTGTGTGTGTGTTCATCTTTTCCTAAGAAGTTTTTTCATAAAACCTGTTAATCGAACCTCACCCCAGATTGCCCAGACCTTGAGACTCAGTTGTTCTTGAAATATACCGTTTCTGCTTCCTTCCATGGCCCTTTCACTCAAGTCAGGGAGGATGGTTGACTTGACAGAGAAACGTAAATCACAACATTTGAATGAAGCAATCCTGGGAAAAGGTCCTCACCACACACACACACACACACACACACACACACACACACACACACACACACACACACACAAGCACACACACACACACACACGCGTGCACACACACACACACACACACGCACACACACACACACACACACAAGTACACACACACACACGCACACACACACACACACACACACACACACACACACACACAAGCACACACACACACTGACTCGGCGCCACATGCCCACAAATGCACTATCATCAGGTTGGACAAATTGAGCATCATTAATAATTCCTGCAGTAAGGTGATAAATCTAAGATTGCTCTCGATGGACCTGGATATACCTCAATAAATCAGGCAGATTAGCGGGGAATATTTCAAAATCCTGTGTCACATGTGTCAGGCTAACTGATGGTTTTTGTCGATCCCTCAAAGTGATAGGCCGTGAATCTGGGATACGTTTTCAAAATGTCAGCAGTGCAATATGCAATCTCTCTAATGGCAGCAATAGGCTTTTAATTTTTTTATTTTATTTTTTTTCTCCCCGGGTGAGAGACAGAAAAGAGAAGCTGACGTGAAGGTTTCTGTGTCTCCCATATCAATAGGAGACTTGTTATTCACGTACAGTAAAATCCACTTATCCAAAGCTCACAAAGAAAGGGAAAATTGTGTATTGACACATTTGAAGGCCTAATCAGAGTTTGAATGCCCATCTCCTTTTCTGGTGCTGAATTTCAAAACATTAGATTATCGCTCTGTCACAGGTAAAAGGTGAATTTTTTTAAATTTCAAAGAAGTGATTTTCCCAATAACCATAAAAGAAGAGTTCAGCTGAACATGGCAGAAAATGTCCCGTAGAAACCTGATTTGATATTTGACGAGTGGTCCATGGTTGTGCTGAGCTTTTTGTGACGTATATCTGATTTCAGAGGTAGACTGGGAACAGGGTTGTGGACGGATGAATTCTACATAAAAAATTGTATTCGTTTTTTTCCTGTGAAGCACATTGCATTGCATTCCATGTCTGAAATGTGCTGTATAAATAAAGTTTGATTTGATTTGATAGAAAAATGAAAGAAATCAACTTTTAGGCCCTACAGGCAAACATATGTTGAATCAAAGTTATATCATGTCATTTTGTTCAGGTGACATTTAACATCAATCGATTTTTGGGTTGAATTCACAAATGGTCGATGTACAGAATTTGTGTCTCATCTTGACCAGATTTCCACCACAAATCAACAAGAGGATTTCAAAGATTGATTTATTTCAAGTTGAATTCATGTTTTTTTGACAACACACTTAAATCCAACTCACTTAAATCCACCAAAATTAGATGTTGAACAGTTTTATCCTGGTAGAATCGTAACATGACTTTTACATTTGGGCTACTCACCCGAATCAGGGTCTTCTGACTACAACTGAATCAATGGCCAATGATCGCCTTTTTCCCTCCAAAACACAACCTTTGGTTACTCATGACATTATGACTCAGACTAATCAGACGGTTAATGACATTATGACTCAGACTAATCAGACGGTTAATGACATTATGACTCAGACTAATCAGACGGTTAATGACATTAGAACTCAGACTAATCAGACGGTTAATGACATTAGGACTCAGACTAATCAGACGGTTAATGACATTATGACTCAGACTAATCAGACGGTTAATGACATTATAACTCAGACTAATCAGACGGTTAATGACATTATGACTCAGACTAATCAGACGGTTAATGACATTATGACTCAGACTAATCAGACGGTTAATGACATTATAACTCAGAGTAATCAGACGGTTAATGACATTATTACTCAGACTAATCAGACGGTTAATGACATTATGACTCAGACTAATCAGACGGTTAATGACATTATGACTCAGACTAATCAGACGGTTAATGACATTATAACTCAGACTAATCAGACGGTTAATGACTTTATGACTCAGACGGTTAATGACATTATGACTCAGACTAATCAGACGGTTAATGACATTATGACTCAGACGGTTAATGACATTATGACTCAGACTAATCAGACGGTTAATGACATTATGACTCAGACTAATCAGACGGTTAATGACATTATGACTCAGACGGTTAATGACATTATGACTCAGACTAATCAGACGGTTAATGACATTATGACTCAGACTAATCAGACGGTTAATGACATTATGACTCAGACTAATCAGACGGTTAATGACATTATAACTCAGACTAATCAGACGGTTAATGACATTATGACTCAGACTAATCAGACGGTTAATGACATTATGACTCAGACTAATCAGACGGTTAATGACATTATGACTCAGACTAATCAGACGGTTAATGACATTATGACTCAGACTAATCAGACGGTTAATGACGTTATAACTCAGACTAATCAGACGGTTAATGACATTAGGACTCAGACTAATCAGACGGTTAATGACATTATGACTCAGACTAATCAGACGGTTAATGACGTTAAAACTCAGACTAATCAGACGGTTAATGACATTATGACTCAGACTAATCAGACGGTTAATTACATTATGACTCAGACTAATCAGACGGTTAATGACATTATAACTCAGACTAATCAGTCGGTTAATGACATTATGACTCAGAAGGTTAATGACATTATGACTCAGACTAATCAGACGGTTAATGACATTATGACTCAGACTAATCAGACGGTTAATGACATTATGACTCAGACGGTTAGTGACATTATGACTCAGACTAATCAGACGGTTAATGACATTATGACTCAGACTAATCAGACGGTTAATGACATTATGACTCAGACTAATCAAACGGTTAATGACATTAGGACTCAGACTAATCAGACGGTTAATGACATTATGACTCAGACTAATCAGACGGTTAATGACATTATGACTCAGACTAATCAGGCGGTTAATTACATTATGACTCAGACGGTTAATGACATTATGACTCAGACTAATCAGACGGTTAATGACATTATAACTCAGACTAATCAGACGGTTAATGACATTATAACTCAGACTAATCAGACGGTTAATGACATTATGACTCAGACGGTTAATGACATTATGACTCAGACTAATCAGACGGTTAATGACATTATAACTCAGACTAATCAGACGGTTAATGACATTATGACTCAGACGGTTAATGACATTATGACTCAGACTAATCAGACGGTTAATGACATTATAACTCAGACTAATCAGACGGTTAATGACGTTATAACTCAGACTAATCAGACGGTTAATGACATTATTACTCAGACTAATCAGATGGTTAATTACATTATTACTCAGACTAATCAGACGGTTAATGACATTATGACTCAGACTAATCAGACGGTTAATGACATTATGACTCAGACTAATCAGATGGTTAATGACATTATGACTCAGACTAATCAGACGGTTAATGACGTTATAACTCAGACTAATCAGACGGTTAATGACATTATGACTCAGACTAATCAGACGGTTAATGACGTTATAACTCAGACTAATCAGACGGTTAATGACATTATGACTCAGACTAATCAGACGGTTAATGACATTATGACTCAGACGGTTAGTGACATTATGACTCAGACTAATCAGACGGTTAATGACATTATGACTCAGACTAATCAGACGGTTAATGACATTATGACTCAGACTAATCAAACGGTTAATGACATTAGGACTCAGACTAATCAGACGGTTAATGACATTATGACTCAGACTAATCAGACGGTTAATGACGTTATAACTCAGACTAATCAGACGGTTAATGACATTATAACTCAGACTAATCAGACGGTTAATGACATTATGACTCAGACTAATCAGACGGTTAATGACATTATAACTCAGACTAATCAGACGGTTAATGACATTATGACTCAGACTAATCAGACGGTTAATGACATTATGACTCAGACTAATCAGACGGTTAATTACATTATGACTCAGACTAATCAGACGGTTAATGACATTATAACTCAGACTAATCAGTCGGTTAATGACATTATGACTCAGAAGGTTAATGACATTATGACTCAGACTAATCAGACGGTTAATGACATTATGACTCAGACTAATCAGACGGTTAATGACATTATGACTCAGACGGTTAGTGACATTATGACTCAGACTAATCAGACGGTTAATGACATTATGACTCAGACTAATCAGACGGTTAATGACATTATGACTCAGACTAATCAAACGGTTAATGACATTAGGACTCAGACTAATCAGACGGTTAATGACATTATGACTCAGACTAATCAGACGGTTAATGACATTATGACTCAGACTAATCAGGCGGTTAATTACATTATGACTCAGACGGTTAATGACATTATGACTCAGACTAATCAGACGGTTAATGACATTATAACTCAGACTAATCAGACGGTTAATGACATTATAACTCAGACTAATCAGACGGTTAATGACATTATGACTCAGACGGTTAATGACATTATGACTCAGACTAATCAGACGGTTAATGACATTATAACTCAGACTAATCAGACGGTTAATGACATTATGACTCAGACGGTTAATGACATTATGACTCAGACTAATCAGACGGTTAATGACATTATAACTCAGACTAATCAGACGGTTAATGACGTTATAACTCAGACTAATCAGACGGTTAATGACATTATTACTCAGACTAATCAGATGGTTAATTACATTATGACTCAGACTAATCAGACGGTTAATGACATTATGACTCAGACTAATCAGATGGTTAATGACATTATGACTCAGACTAATCAGACGGTTAATGACGTTATAACTCAGACTAATCAGACGGTTAATGACATTATGACTCAGACTAATCAGACGGTTAATGACGTTATAACTCAGACTAATCAGACGGTTAATGACATTATGACTCAGACTAATCAGACGGTTAATGACATTATGACTCAGACGGTTAGTGACATTATGACTCAGACTAATCAGACGGTTAATGACATTATGACTCAGACTAATCAGACGGTTAATGACATTATGACTCAGACTAATCAAACGGTTAATGACATTAGGACTCAGACTAATCAGACGGTTAATGACATTATGACTCAGACTAATCAGACGGTTAATGACATTATGACTCAGACTAATCAGGCGGTTAATTACATTATGACTCAGACGGTTAATGACATTATGACTCAGACTAATCAGACGGTTAATGACATTATAACTCAGACTAATCAGACGGTTAATGACATTATAACTCAGACTAATCAGACGGTTAATGACATTATGACTCAGACGGTTAATGACATTATGACTCAGACTAATCAGACGGTTAATGACATTATAACTCAGACTAATCAGACGGTTAATGACATTATGACTCAGACGGTTAATGACATTATGACTCAGACTAATCAGACGGTTAATGACATTATAACTCAGACTAATCAGACGGTTAATGACGTTATAACTCAGACTAATCAGACGGTTAATGACATTATGACTCAGACTAATCAGACGGTTAATGACATTATGACTCAGACTAATCAGATGGTTAATGACATTATGACTCAGACTAATCAGACGGTTAATGACGTTATAACTCAGACTAATCAGACGGTTAATGACATTATGACTCAGACTAATCAGACGGTTAATGACATTAGGACTCAGACTAATCAGACGGTTAATGACATTATGACTCGGACTAATCAGACGGTTAATGACGTTATAACTCAGACTAATCAGACGGTTAATGACATTATGACTCAGACTAATCAGACGGTTAATTACATTATGACTCAGACTAATCAGACGGTTAATGACATTATAACTCAGACTAATCAGACGGTTAATGACATTATGACTCAGACGGTTAATGACATTATGACTCAGACTAATCAGACGGTTAATTACATTATGACTCAGACTAATCAGACGGTTAATGACATTATGACTCAGACGGTTAATGACATTATGACTCAGACTAATCAGACGGTTAATGACATTATGACTCAGACTAATCAGACGGTTAATGACATTATGACTCAGACTAATCAGACGGTTAATGACATTATGACTCAGACAGTTAATGACATTATGACTCAGACTAATCAGACATTATAACTCAGACTAATCAGACGTTTAATGACATTATGACTCAGACTGTTAATGACATTATGACTCAGACTAATCAGACATTATAACTCAGACTAATCAGACGGTTAATGACATTTTGACTCAGACTAATCAGACGGTTAATGACATTATAACTCAGACTAATCAGACGGTTAATGACATTATGACTCAGACTAATCAGACGGTTAATGACATTATGACTCAGACTAATCAGACGGTTAATGACATTATGACTCAGACTAATCAGACGGTTAATGACATTATGACTCAGACTAATCAGACGGTTAATTACATTACGACTCAGACGGTTAATGACACAATGACTCAGACTAATCAGACGGTTAAAGACATTATGACTCAGACTAATCAGACGGTTAATTACATTATGACTCAGACGGTTAATGACATTATGACTCAGACTAATCAGACGGTTAATTACATTATGACTCAGACTAATCAGACGGTTAATGACATTATAACTCAGACTAATCAGATGGTTAATGACATTATGACTCAGACGGTTAATGACATTATGACTCAGACTAATCATACGGTTAATGACATTATGACTCAGACTAATCAGACGGTTAATTACATTATGACTCAGACGGTTAATGACATTATGACTCAGACTAATCAGACGGTTAATGACATTATAACTCAGACTAATCAGACGGTTAATGACATTATGACTCAGACTAATCAGACGGTTAATTACATTATGACTCAGACTAATCAGACGGTTAATGACATTATAACTCAGACTAATCAGATGGTTAATGACATTATGACTCAGACTAATCAGACGGTTAATGACATTAGGACTCAGACTAATCAGACGGTTAATGACATTATGACTCAGACGGTTAATGACATTATAACTCAGACTAATCAGACGGTTAATGACATTATGACTCAGACGGTTAATGACATTATGACTCAGACTAATCAGACGGTTAATGACATTATGACTCAGACTAATCAGACGGTTAAAGACATTATGACTCAGACTAATCAGACGGTTAATGACATTATGACTCAGACTAATCAGACGGTTAATGACATTATGACTCAGACTAATCAGACGGTTAATGACATTATGACTCAGACGGTTAATGACATTATGACTCAGACTAATCAGACGGTTAAAGACATTATGACTCAGACTAATCAGACGGTTAAAGACATTATGACTCAGACTAATCAGACGGTTAATGACATTAGGACTCAGACTAATCAGACGGTTATTGACATTATGACTCAGACTAATCAGACGGTTAATGACATTATGACTCAGACTAATCAGACGGTTAATGACATTATGACTTAGACTAATCAGACGGTTAATGACATTAGGACTCAGACTAATCAGACGGTTAATGACATTAGGACTCAGACTAATCATTCTGTGACACAAATGTCAATCAGTTGACTGCAATGGTTTCTGTACACCTTTATTTCTCTCCAAATAATGGTCATATTTCTGCCGCCATGCAGAGGGTACAGTAACATCAGGGACAGGGTGTAAGTAGATCACAATTAGTGGTCAGTCAAGTATGAAGACCATGGTTGGACCATTCTAAGGAAATGGGCCTTATATGAGTTCTCATTGGTTTTACTCCCGGAACAGGGGTGGTGTGGATATATATATATATATATATATATATATATATATATATATATATATATATATATATATATATATATATATATATACAGTACCAGTCAAATGTTTGGACACACCTACTCATTCAAGGGTTTTTCTTTATTTTTACTATTTTCTACATTGTAGAATAATAGTGAAGACATCAAATCTATGATATAACACATATGGAATCATGTAGTAACCTGAACAGTGTTAATCAAATCATTTTTTTAAATTCTTCCAGTATCCACCATTTACCTTGATGACAGCTTTGCACACTCTTTGCATTCTCTCAACCAGCTTCACCTGGAATGCGTTTCCAACAGTCTTGAAGGAGTTCCCACATATGCTGAGCACTTGTTGGCTGCTTTTCCTTCACTCTGCCGTCCGACTCATCCCAAACCGTCTCAATTGGGTTGAGGTCGATGATTGTGGAGGCCAGGTCATCTGATACAGCACTCCATCACTCTCCTTCTTGGTCAAATAGCCATTACACAGCCTGGAGTTGTGTTGGGTCATTGTCCTGTTGAAAAACAAATGATAGTCCCACTAAGCCCAAACCAGATGGGATGGCGTATCGCTGCAGAATGCTGTGGTAGCCATGCTGGTTAAGTGTGCCTTGAATTCTAAATAAATCACTGATAGTATCACCAGCAAAGCACCCCCACACCATCACATCTCCTCCATGCTTCACGGTGGGAACCACACATGCGGAGATCATCCGTTCACCTACTCTACATCTCACAAAGACACGGTGGTTTGAACCAATCTCTCATTTGGACTTATCAGACCAAAGGACATATTTCCACCAGTCTAATGTCCATTGCTCGTGTTTCTTACCCAATTAGGTATCTTCTTCTTATTGGTGTCCTTTAGTAGTGGTTTCTTTGTAGCAATCTGACCATGAAGGCCTGATTCACGCAGGCTCCTCTGAACAGTTGATGTTGAGATGTGTCTGTTACTTGAACTCTGTGAAGGATTTATTTGGGCTGCAATTTCTGAGGCTGGTAACTCTAATGAACTTATTGTCTGCAGCAGAGGTAACACTGGGTCTTCCTTTCCTGTGGTGGTCCTCATGAGAGCCAGTTTCATCATAGCGCTTGATGGTTTTTGCGACTGCACTTGAAGAAACTTTCAATGTTCTTGACATTTTCCGGATTGACTGACCTTCATGTCTTAAAGTCGTTTCTCTTTGCTTATTTGAGCTGTTCTTGCCATAATATGGACTTGGTCTTTTACACCACCCCTACCTTGTGTCACGTCTCCTCCCGTTGCTCCCCTCCAGCCCTTTGATTCGCCGGTCTACTGAGCCACCGGTCTGAGCGCACCACCTCGGCAACACAGGAATGGAAACCCAACGCACCCTAATCACCTCCAGCGCACCTGCACCTCATCATCTCACCTGCACCTCATCATCTCATCACCACCACTATATAGCCCTGGACTGTTCAGTCATTGTTGTGTGTAATTGTTAGCGTCGTGTCGTTTACTCGCTCCTTATTATTCTCTTTCTCATTGTTAAGTAAACCTTTACCTTGTTGATTCCTGCGTCTGCGTCCTTCATATCCTCAGTACTCGTCACAGAATTACACACCTCTCACGAAAATGGATGCAGCATGTAATCCTCCTGGAGTTTCCCAGCGCCTCAACCAGCACCAGCAGCAGCTTGCCCAGTTGAACGCCGCCATGCAGGAAGTGCTCCAAACTCTAATCTGCCCAGCGCTCCGGTTCCACCTCAGGCAGAGGCGAGTGCACCCAGTCCACCTGTTCCTATGCTATCACCAACTTCTGAGGGAACCCTCGCCCTACCGGAGTGCTATGACAGTAAAACTACTAAATGCAGCGGCTTCCTGCTACAGGTTTCACTTTATCTGGCGCGTCAGCCTGAGGCATATCCATCTGACCAAGCCAGGATAGCGCTGGTGATTTCACTACTTAAAGGAAAGGCGCTGGATTGGGCCACGGCAGTCTGGGAAGGTGAGGCCGCGGCGCATCCCTACTCCACCTTCCTCACTCGGTTCAGGGCGGTGTTTGATCATACCACGGAGGGAAAGGACGGGGGTGAGCGTCTCCTCCACCTACAACAGGGAGAGGGGCCTGCGTCCGAGTACGCTCTGAGCTTTCGCGCGTCTTCCGGCTGGAATGAGCGTACAGCCTTCAGGAGAGGCTTACGGGAGGACATCAAGACGGATCTCGCATGTCGGGACAACGAGATGGACCTTGATACCCTCATTGCCACGTCCATCCGTCTTGACGACATGTTGAGAGACAGACGGCGTTCCCAACACCTACCGGAGCCTCGACGCTCACCCCATCTGAGTTATGGAAGCCGCCCTGCCTCTGAGTCCTCACCCATGGAGGTGGGCAGCACCCCCTACATCTCCTGGCGGCTCCCAATCTAGGCGGTATGACTCCCGTCGCCGCTCCGCGAGAGTTACGTCATCTCCTATCACAAAACCATTGTTTTTAGTTCCCATAACGGTGACTGGTTATTCCTTCTCTTCCATTTCCACTGCAATGATAGATTCCGGATCAGCGGGGAACCTTATAGATAGGGAGCTGGTCTCTGAATGGTGGTTGCCCACCGTGCCACTGCCTTCTCCGCTACACGTCACCTCGCTGGACAATAAACCACTTGGATCAGGCACCATTACGCACGTCACTCTCCCCATCACTATCACCATTCCCACACTACCAGAGCACCACGAGGAGCTGTCATTCCATATCGTCACGTCACCCCTTCACTGGATCGTCTTGGGATTGCCCTGGCTCAGACTACACAATCCCACCATCAATTGGATCACCAAGAGGATCACAGCCTGGTCCACCTCATGCCGGAAGACCTGCCTGCCAGTGGTTTGTTGTTCCACGTTAGTGGAGAGTCCGGATTCCGCCCTCCAGCCCAACATTCCACGTGAGTACGCAGATCTCTCCGATGTCTTCTCTTCATCAAAGGCTATGTGTCTTCCTCCTCACAGGCCCTGGGACTGCGCCATTGACCTGCTGGAGGGACAACACCGCCCGACGAGTCGCATTTACTCCCTTTCCATGGCGGAGACTGAGGCCATGGAGAAGTATGTGGTGGAGACCCTGAAACAGGAGTTCATCAGACGCTCTACCTCTCCTGCCTCCGCCAGCTTCTTCATCGTGGCCAAAAAAGATGGAGGACTGAGGCCATGCATTGACTACAGGGGGCTGAACACAGTCACCACCAAGTACCGGTACCCCCTCCCTCTGGTTCCGTCAGCCATCGAGCAGCTACGAGGGGCCCGGTACTTTACCATGTTGGACCTGAGGAGTGCCTACAACCTGATCCGAATCCAGGAAGGAGACAAGTGGAAGACGGCATTCAGCACTACCTCAGGCCACTATGAATACTGCGTCATGCCCTACGGCCTCGCCAATGCACCTTCTGTGTTCCAGTCCTTCGTCAATGACGTGTTCTGAGACATGCTGAGTAGACAGGTGGTGGTGTACATCGACGATATCCTGATCTACTCGGCTACGTTCGAGGAGCACGTCAGGGACGTCCGAGCTGTCCTACTCCGCCTCCGGGAACACAGCCTGTTGGTGAAGGGGGAGAAATGCGAATTCCACCAACAGGCCATCTCCTTCCTGGGATACAGGATCAGTCCTCAGGGGGTGTTCATGGAAGGAGCGAAGATAGACGGCGTCAGGTCATGGCCAGTCTCCACCACCATCAATGGCCTACAGAGCTTCCTGGGCTTCGCCAATTTCTACCGGCGTTTCATCAGGTCCTTCAGCTCCATAGCCGCCCCGCTCACCTCTCTCCTTAAGCTTGGGCCTCAGAAGCTGGCCTGGAACCCTGAGGCTGACGCTGCCTTCAAGAGGCTGAAGGAGAGGTTCACCACAGTGCCCATCCTAAAACACCCAGATCCATCTTGTCCTTTCATCTGGTCCTCTCCCAGCGGCAAGGTAAGCCAGAGAAAATCTATCCCTGTGCCCTTTTCTCAAAAAAGCTTACCCCCACAGAGAGGAACTATGGCGTTGGAGACAGGGAGCTGTTGGCGGTGGTCCTCGCGCTGGAGGAATGGAGACACTGGCTGGAGGGCGCAGTCCATCCATTCCAGATTCTTACTGACCACCGGAATTTGGAGCACATACGGGCAGCGAAAAGGATGAACTCTCGTCAAGCCAGGTGGGCCCAATTTCTTACTCGCTTTCAGTTCATTCTGTCCTACCGCCCAGGATCCCAGAATGTGAAAGCCGACACACTCTCCAGGATGCACCATACCGGAGAAAGGAAGGATCTCGGGGGTCCTATCCTGCCCCCGTCTCTCATCGTGGCACCTGTCGTTTGGGATGTGGAAGAAGACATCTGCCTGGCGGCTCAGGAGGACCCACCGCCTGCCAACACCCCTCCGGGGCGCGTGTATGTACCCAACAGTGTCCGTGACTGCCTGCTGATCTGGGCGCACACCACCCTTACGGCTGGGCACTCCAGTATTACGCGCACCCTGCATTCTCAATCACAAAAATACTGGTGGCCCACCTTGGCTACGGATGTCTCTCGCTATGTCAACTCCTGTTCTGTATGTGCCCAAAACGAAGACACCTCGGAACGCCCCGGCAGGCAAACTAGTTCCTCTACCAGTGCCTCAGCGACCTTGGTCACAACTGTCCATAGACTTTGTCACTGACCTCCCACGTTCTGTCACCGACCTCCCACATCTCACCTACTTTTCATGTGTCTCTCCTCAGGCCAGTGGTTCCTGGTCCTCTGGCGGATGCCGTCCCCAGGGATACGCCCCCTCCACCCCTGGACATTGACGGCATATGCTGTGAGGGACCTGCCGGACTCCAGGTTCCGTGGGGGACGGCTCCGTTACCTGGTGGACTGGGAGGGGTATGGCCCTGAGGAGAGGAGCTGGGTTCCGGCTGGGGACGTTCTGGACCCTAACCTAATTCGGGGGGGGGGGGGGGGGTTACTGTCACATCTCCTTCCGTTGCTCCTCTCCGGCGAACCGGTCTACTGAGCCACCAGTCTGAGCACACCACCTCAGCAACACAGGAATGGAAACCCAATGCACCCTAATCACCTCCAGCGCACCTGCACCTCATCATCTCACCTGCACCTCATCATCTCACCTGCACCTCATCATCTCACCTGCACCTCATCATCTCACCTGCACCTCATCATCTTATCACCACCACTATATAGCCCTGGACTGTTCAGTCATTGTTGTGTTTAATTGTTAGCGTCGCGTCGTTTACGCGCTCCTTGTTATTCTCTTTCTCATTGTTAAGTAAACCTTTACCTTGTTGATTCCTGCGTCTGCGTCCTGCCTCTTCGTATCCTCAGTACTCGTCACACCTTGTCACAACACAAATGATTGGCTCAAACGCATTAAGAAGGAAATAAATTCCACAAATTCACTTTCAACAAGGCACACCTGTTAATTGAAATGCATTCCAGGTGACTACCTCACGAAGCTGGTTGAGAGAATGCCAAGAGTGTGCAAAGCTGTCAAGGCAAAGGGTGGCTACTTTGAAGAATCTCAAATATAAAATATATTGTGATTTGTTTAACACTTTTTTTGGTTACTACATGATTCCATATGTGTTATTTCATAGTTTTGATGTCTTCACTATTATTCTATAATTATTCAAATAAAGTGTGTGTGTGTTAGGGGTTATTGGCAGCAAGAGACAAAGGGGAAGAGCAGTAATCTAAATATCATTCATCGTCAGAGAACGAGGTGAGCAGGTTCACAATAATACATTATTCAGTCTCTCTCTGTCTCTCCCAACCCCCTTTTAATTTATCTGTTTCTGACCACGATCCTCTTCTCTCTCTCTAGCATGACGTTTTCCTATTTGGATGTTATCTTTTTTAAACTGGAAACTTTATTGATCGTCTGTGTTTGACCTAGGCAATTTTTCTATTTATTTGTGGCATGTTTGCTACAGCGTTACATTTTACCCTGGTCTGTCAGAGATTATTTCATATGTCCATTGGTGTCCTCCTCGACTAAGGATTGTTATTTTACTTATTTGTTTCAAATGTTATTTTTGAAGACTACAGTTGCTTGACTTTAGAAAAGAAACCAGGTTCATGAGTAGCTTGTGGGACAGTAGCATTTACCAGTCCCGTCCACCATTTCACCTTGTCTAGGCTGGTGGCTAGGGGGGAAAACTACCACGTATAATAAGTCATTAAGGACATTTCATTATCTCCATGTTGCCAAAGTCAGTTTATTTCTGCTTTACGACTGCAAGGGGAATGTCAACCACAGCAGTAGAACAGATCAGAAAATGTCAACTCTAGGAATGATGGTAAATCAATACTAAACCCAAGTTCATCAATACAAAACTCAATTATTTTGTAAACAGAGTGAGACAGAGCAAAACAAAACACACTGAAGCAAAACAGAACAGAAATGACATTCTTGTTAAACATGGCATTGCACTGTAGTGTATAATTTTAGGCTATTCAAATTTCAGAATGTAAAACATAAAAAAATCTATGAATATTCTGTGGGCTCGTAGACATTCAGCAGTTGTGTTTAATGTTGCATACCCTCAGTAATTGACTTGACCCAAGGCTGCATGATCAATATGTTTCCCTAGAGTTGACTTGGTTGAGATACAGGTATGCCTTTGCTTAACAGGGTGCAAAGACAGGGATGTGCAGTAATAATATTTTATAACTGTTGAGCTGTAAATACAACCGAAATAATCGTTTTATACTGTAGCTTTAGCCTGTGTTGTTCCCAGACAAAAGGCATCCTCAGTTCATCAACATTACACTTCTTGCTGTTGGTAGAAAGAAAGAAAGACAGAAAAGGAACACACCCTGTGGTTGTTTATTCAGACCATGCTTACTTCAGCTACTTAATTGTTCGCATCGGGCAGCCCTTTCTTCATAGTGAAAATATAATGGCACGAAACCCTCCATGTTCATTCGCCACTCACAGTCCTTTGTCCCGGTCTGTCTCCTCCTCTTATTCTCCACACCCGAGGGGCAAATACACCCAAAATACATTTCCCTAACGTCGCCATCATTGTGACATTAAGGGGGCGGAGGCCACTCAAGCCCCTGATTTACACCCACTGGCTTGGCAGCCAATGGGTTAAACAGGCAGTTTCACTGTTACATCTTCGTCAAATAAAGCAGCAGCAGCTAACCCCGTTTTCTATACATTACCAATACCATGAAAGACCCAGAGATGGGAGGCATTTGGGGCTTGGTGGATAGGCTGGGGGACGGGGAGGTTCCAGTGGGTTGTCATTGCTTTTGTGTGGGTGTATGAAGGAGGGGGCAGGGGAGGTGTTGGTGGTCTCATCAATTAGCCCACTCTCTATGCTTTAGCGCTATTAGCATTCTCTACAGCCCTCTAATGGTATAAAAAGACAGAACATGGCCTAATGAGAGAGGGGGGAGAGAGAGAGAGGGGGGGGAGATGAGAGAGAGAGGGAGAGAGAGGGAGAGAGAGGGAGAGACAGGGGGAGAGAGAGAGAGGGGGATAGAGAGAGAGGGGGGAGAGTGAGGGATAGAAAGAGAGAGAGGGGGAGAGAGAGAGAGAAAAAAGAGAGAGGGGGAGAGAGAGAGGGGGGAGAGGGGGGTAAAGAGAAAGGGAGAGAGAGCAAGATAAAGAGAGAGATGGGGAGAGAGAGAGAGGAGGGGGGAGAGAGAGAGAGGAGGGGGGAGAGAGAGAGAGAAAAGAGAGAGGGGAGAGAGAGATGGGGAGAGAGGGGAGAGAGGGGGGAGAGGAGGAGAGAGAGCAAGAAATAGACGGCCAATAATGATTTGTTTGGTTCCACGCTGATTACCTATTTTTAATGCCACTGTGGCATTGTTAAGGAAGGCAATGAGCATTTGTGTGACGACTGGTGTAGCCTCGAGAGAAGAGACGACTGAATGCACAAGCCCTCTCACAAACATACCTGTGTGTTTCTGTGTTTGCTAACATCTGTCCTCAGCTCTCGTCCTTTGCGTTCGACTGGCTCCTGTGTGTGTCTACTGTATATACAGTTGAAGTCGGAAGTTTACATACACCTTAGCCAAATACATTTAAACTCTGTTTTTCACAATTCCTGACATTTAATCTTAGTTAAAATTCCCTGTCTTAGGTCAGTTAGGATCACCACTTTATTTTAAGAATGTGAAATGTCAGAATAATAGTAGAGAGAATGATTTATTTCAGCTTTTATTTATTTCATCACATTCCCAGTGGGTCAGAAGTTTACATAAACTCAATTAGTATTTGGTAGCATTGCCTTTAAATTATTTAAATTGGGTCAAACGTTTCGGGTAGCCTTCCACAAGCTTCCCACTATCATTTGGGTGAATTTTGGCCCATTCCTCCTGACAGAGCAGGTGTAACTGAGTCAGGTTTGTAGGCCTCCTTGCTCGCACACGCTTTTTCAGTTCTGCCCACACATTTTCTATAGGATTGAGGTCAGGGCTTTGTGATGGCCACTCCAATACCTTGACTTTGTTGTCCTTAAGCCATTTTTCCACAACTTTGGAAGTATGCTTGGGGTCATTGTCCATTTGGAAGACTTATTTGAGACCAAGCATTAACTTCCTGACTGATGTCTTGAGATGTTGCTTCAATATATCCACATCATTTTCCTTCCTCATGATGCCATCTATTTTGTGAAGTGCACCAGTCCCTCCTGCAGCAAAGCACCCTCACAGCATGATGCTGCCACCCCCGTGCTTCACGGTTGGGATGGTGTTCTTCGGCTTGCAAGCAACCTCCAAACATAACGATGGTCATTATGGCCAAACAGTTCTATTTTTGTTTCATCAGACCAGAGGACATTTCTCCAAAAAGTACGATCTTTGTCCCCATGTGCAGTTGCAAACCGTAGTCTGGCTTTTTTATGGCGGTTTTGGAGCAGTGGCTTCTTCCTTGTTGAGCGGCCTTTCAGGTAATGTTGATATAGGACTTGTTTTCTGTGGATATAGATACTTTTGTACCTGTTTCCTCCAGCATCTTCACAAGGTCCTTTGCTGTTGTTCTGAGATTTATTTGCACTTTTCACACCAAAGTACGTTCATCTCTATGAGACAGAACGCGTCTCCTTCCTGAGCGGTATGACGGCTGCCTGGTCCCATGGTGTTTATACTTGCGTACTATTGTTTGTACAGATGAATGTGGTTCCTTCAGGCGTTTGGAAATTGCTCCCAAGGATGAACCAGACTTGTGGAGGTCTACAGTTCTTTTAAGATTTTCCCATGATGTCAAGCAAGTTTGAAGGTAGGCCTTGAAATACATCCACAGATACACCTCCAATCTACTCAAATGATGTCAATTAGCCTATCAGAAGCTTCTAAAGCCATGACATGAATTTTCTGGAACTTTCCAAGCTGTTTAAAGGCACAGTCAACTTAGTGTATGTAAACTTCTGACCCACTGGAATTGTGATACAGTGAATTATAAGTGAAATAATCTGTCTGTAACCAATTGTTGGAAAAATTACTTGTGTCATGCACAAAGTAGATGTCCTAACCAACTTGCCAAAACTATATTTTGTTAACAAGAAATTTGTGGAGTGGTTGAAAAACAAGTTTTAATGACTCCAACCTAAGTGTATGTAAACTTCCGACTTCAACTGTGTGTGTGTGTGTCTGTGTGTGTGTGTGTGTGTATACTGTATGTGTGTGTGTGTGTGTGTCTGTGTGTATACTGTATGTGTGTGTGTGTCTGTGTGTGTGTGTGTGTGTGTGTGTGTATACTCTATGTATGTATGTGTGTGTCTGCGTGTATGTATACTGTATGTATGTGTGTGTCTGTGTGCGTACTCAGGTGTGTGTGTTTTAGCCAGTGTCCACGTCATACGTATGTTAATGTCCCACTGGGCACAGACGTCAGATCAACATCTAGTTGATTTACATTTGGTAAATGACCCTGTTAAAAGTTGAGTGTAAAAAAGACAAAATTCATTCCCTTATGTCGATTACTTGTTGCAATTCCAGTTTTTGCCCAGTGAGGTGGTGCAGGAGAGAGCCCCTGGTTTATGGTGTGTCGATAGGCCCCCAGTATGTAGCCTGTGGTGTGTCGATAGGCCCCCAGTATGTAGCCTGTGGTGTGTCGATAGGTCCCCAGTGTGTAGCCTGTGGTGTGTCGATAGGCCCCCAGTGTGTAGCCTGTGGTGTGTCGATAGGCCCCCAGTATGTAGCCTGTGGTGTGTCGATAGGCCCCCAGTGTGTAGCCTGTGGTGTGTCGATAGGCCCCCAGTGTGTAGCCTGTGGTGTGTCGATAGGCCCCCAGTGTGTAGCCTGTGGTGTGTCGATAGGCCCCCAGTATGTAGCCTGTGGTGTGTCGATAGGCCCCCAGTGTGTAGCCTGTGGTGTGTCGATAGGCCCCCAGTGTGTAGCCTGTGGTGTGTCGATAGGCCCCCAGTGTGTAGCCTGTGGTGTGTCGATAGGCCCCCAGTGTGTAGCCTGTGGTGTGTCGATAGGCCCCCAGTGTGTAGCCTGTGGTGTGTCGATAGGCCCCCAGTGTGTAGCCTGTGGTGTGTCGATAGGCCCCCAGTGTGTAGCCTGTGGTGTGTCGATAGGCCCCCAGTGTGTAGCCTGTGGTGTGTCGATAGGCCCCCAGTATGTAGCCTGTGGTGTGTCGATAGGCCCCCAGTATGTAGCCTGTGTCTGTCCCCAAGGCCCTGACACTAGCACGACACTAACAAAAACACACTGTACTGAACCGGACTAGAGTGGACTTCACCCAGTCAGTTAATCAGGAATGACATCATTTATCCTTCTTCTCTTTCTGTCTTATGTTGTATTTTCCGTTCTCTCTCTCTCTCTCTCTCTCTCTCTCTCTCTCTCTCTCAATTCAATTCAATTCAATTTAAGGGCTTTATTGGCATGGGAAACGTATGTTAACATTGCCAAAGCAAGTGAAGTAGATAGTAAACAAAAGTGAAATAAACAATAAATATTAACAGTAAACATTACACTCAGAAGTTTCAAAAGAATAAAGACATTTCAAATGTCATTTGATGTATATATACAGTGTTGTAACAATGTGCAAATAGTTAAAGTACAAATGGGAAAATAAATAAACATAAATATGGGTTGTATTTACAATGGTGTTTGTTCTTCACTGGTTGCCCTTTTCTTGTGGCAACAGGTCACAAATCTTGCAGCTGTGATGGCACACTGTGGTTTTTCACCCAGTAGATAAGGGAGTTTATCAAAATTGGGTTTGTTTTCGAAGTCTTTGTGGATCGCTGTAATCTGAGGGAAATATGTGTCTCTAATATGGTCATACATTTGGCAGGAGGTTAGGAAGTGCAGCTCAGTTTCCACCTCATTTTGTGGGCAGTGTGCACATTGCCTGTCTTCTCTTGAGAGCCAGGTCTGCCTACGGCGGCCTTTCTCAATAGCAAGGCTATAAACACTGAGACTGTACATAGTCAAAGCTTTCCTTAAGTTTGGGTCAGTCACAGTGGTCAGGTATTCTGCCACTGTGTACTCTCTGTTTAGGGCCAAATAGCATTCTAGTTTGCTCTGTTCTTTTGTTTGTTCTTTCCAATGTGTCAAGTAATTCTCTTTTTGTTTTCTCATGATTTGGTTGGGTCTAGTTGTGTTGTTGTTGTTGTTGTCCTGGGGCTGTGTGGGGTCTGTTTGTGTTTGTGAACAGAGCCCCAGGACAAGCTTACTTAGGGGACTCTTCTCCAAGTTCATCTCTCTGTAGGTGATGGCTTTGTTATGGAATGTTTGGGAATCGCTTCCTTTTAAGTGGTTATATAATTGAACTGCTCTTTTCTGGATTTGGATAATTAGCGGGTATTGGCCTAATTCTGCTCTGCATGCATTATTTGGTGTTTTACGTTGTACACAGAGGATGTTTTTGCAGAATTCTGCATGCAGAGTCTCAATTTGGTGTTTGTCCCATTTTGTGAATTCTTGGTTGGTGAGTGGACCCCAGACCTCAGAACCATAAAGGGCAATGGGTTCTATAACTGATTCAAGTATTTTTAGCCAGATCCTAATTGGTATGTCAAATTTTATGTTCCTTTTGATGGCATAGAAGGCCCTTCTTGCCTTGTCTCTCAGATCGTTCACAGCTTTGTGGAAGTTACCTGTGGCGCTGATGTTTAGGCCGAGGTATGTATAGTTTTTTGTGTGCTCTAGGGCAACGGTGTCTAGATGGAATTTGTATTTGTGGTCCTGGCAACTGGACCTTTTTTGGAACACCATTATTTTTGTCTTACTGAGATTTACTGTCAGGGCCCAGGTCTGACAGAATCTGTGCAGAAGATCTAGGTGCTGCTGTAGGCCCTCCTTGGTTGGTGACAGAAGCACCAGATCATCAGCAAACAGAAGACATTTGACTTCAGATTCTAGTAGGGTGAGGCCGGGTGCTGCAGACTGTTCTAGTGCCCTCGCCAATTCGTTGATATATATGTTGAAGAGGGTGGGGCTTAAACTGCATCCCTGTCTCACCCCACGGCCCTGTGGAAAGAAATGTGTGTGTTTTTTGCCAATTTTAACCGCACACTTGTTGTTTGTGTACATGGATTTTATAATGTCGTATGTTTTTCCCCCAACCCCACTTTCCATCAATTTGTATAGCAGACTCTCTCTCTCTCTCTCTCTCTCTCTCTCTCTCTCTCTCTCTCTCCTCTCTCTCTCTCTCTCTCTCTCTCTCTCTCTCTCTCTCTCTCTCACCCTCTCTTTCTTTCCCTCACTCTCTTCCTCTCTCACCCTCTCTTTCTCTCTTTCTTTCTCTCTCTCTCACTCTCTCTTTCTCTCCCTCACCCTCTCTCTCTCTCTCTCTCTCTCTCTCTCACCCTCTCTTTCTCTCTTTATCTCCCTCTCTCTTTCTCTCCCTCACCCTCTCTTTCTATCCCTCACCCTCTCTTTCTCTCCCTCACCCTCTCTTTCTATCCCTCACCCTCTCTTTCTCTCCCTCACCCTCTCTTTCTATCTCTCTCTCTCTCTTTCTCTCCCTCACCCTCTCTTTCTATCTCTCACCCTCTCTTTCTCTCCCTCACCCTCTCTTTTTCTCCCTCACCCTCTCTTTCTCTCCCTCACCCTCTCTTTCCCTCCCTCACCCTCTCTTTCCCTCCCTCACCCTCTCTTTCTCTCCCTCACCCTCTCTTTCTCTCCCTCACGCTCTCTTTCCCTCTCTCTCTCACTCTCTCTCTCTCCCTCACCCTCTCTTTTTTTCTCCCTCACCCTCTCTTTCTCTCCCTCACCCTGTGTCTCTACACCACTCTCTCATTACCTGTCCCTCTCTCTTTCGCTTCCCTCCCTCCCTCCTCTCTCGCTTTCTCTCTCTACCTCTCCTCTCTGAATATAAATCATGTTCTTGTTAGAAAGTTAAGGAACACATGAGAATTCCAGCATAAAGAGA
The DNA here is from genome assembly GCF_964263955.1 of Coregonus lavaretus. Lineage (NCBI taxonomy): Eukaryota > Metazoa > Chordata > Actinopteri > Salmoniformes > Salmonidae > Coregonus > Coregonus lavaretus. Next base: position 75,267,774 of record NC_139991.1, read on the forward strand.
CCTATTCTTAGATTTGGAATACCTCTCTCATGAGAAATACTCTATTCTGGCATCCACTCATCCCCACCTAGGAAATACATCAACCTACTTTAGCTTTCACCTGGTGGAATTTTGATAACAGAAACATATTGACTGCCACAAAGATGACATGGGCCCGTATTCACAGCGTCTCAGAGTAATAGTGTTGATCTAGGATCAGCCCCCCCCCCCCCCCCCTTATTCAAACGGATTCTAATCTTTTTTATTAATTTAATTTAACTTTTATTTTACCACGAAAATAAAAGAACAGTGTCTGTTAAATTATGGTGAACCGAAATCAGTCTCTCAAGCCCCGTCGCTGTGGCATTCTGCTTCTCACTGTGGCAGTGGCTTTGTGTATTACAGAGCTGTGTTGCAATAATGGTGACATCTACTGGCCTGTTGCTGCTCCAGACTATGGGCACAAAGAGAGGTGATCCACTTACATTTTAGTCATTTAGCAGACACTCATATCCAGAGCGACTTACAGTTAGTGAGTGCATACACTGGCCCCCCGTGGGAATCGAACCCACAACCCTGGTGTTGCAAGCGCCATGGTCTACCAACTGAGCTACACGGGGTACTTCACAATGATCACTGATACCAACAGGTTAGCACTGAGCTAGAGTTCCATGTAAAGTGAGTCGTGACTATCAAAGCCATGTCAATATGCAGGATATTTACTAACCATATGGCATGGATCATATTATGGCATGGATCAAGCCGAAAGAAAGCTTAAAGGGGCAATCTGCCATAGCTACACATTAATTTTTAGACTTAATTATATGTTAGTTTCATTCCAAAACACAATATATCAATTTTCAGAAATGTTCGTAAATTTGCTTTTACTGTTTAAATAAATTATGAAAGAAAAGAAAAAAAAATATATATATATCATGGCATGGCGTTCTTCAATGACAGACATGTATTTGTTTAAAATCTATCACTTGATGGTTTCATTTCAGAGAGACAAATAATCATGTTTTTTTGCTAAATATCAAAAGGGAGCTGGGACCACCTCACTTTCAGAGAAATAAGTAGTACATTTTAGTATTTTGGCAGATGCTCTTATCCAGAGCGATTTACAGTTTAGTGAGTGCATACATTTTTCATACTGGCCCCCAATGGGAATCGAACCCACAACCCCGGCATTGCAAGCACCATGCTCTACCAACTGAGCTACAGGAGGCCTGTTAGGTTTTACACAGTCAAATGTAACAGATAACTACAAGTTCAAAATATATATATATACAGTGGGGGAAAAAAGTATTTAGTCAGCCACCAATTGTGCAAGTTCTCCCACTTAAAAAGATGAGAGAGGCCTGTAATTTTCATCATAGGTACACGTCAACTATGACAGACAAAATGAGGAAAAAAATAGCTGAAAATCACATTGTAGGATTTTTAATGAATTTATTTGCAAATTATGGTGGAAAATAAGTATTTGGTCAATAACAAAAGTTTCTCAATACTTTGTTATATACCCTTTGTTGGCAATGACACAGGTCAAACGTTTTCTGTAAGTCTTCACAAGGTTTTCACACACTGTTGTTGGTATTTTGGCCCATTCCTCCATGCAGATCTCCTCTAGAGCAGTGATGTTTTGGGGCTGTCGCTGGGCAACACAGACTTTCAACTCCCTCCAAAGATTTTCTATGGGGTTGAGATCTGGAGACTGGCTAGGCCACTCCAGGACCTTGAAATGCTTCTTACGAAGCCACTCCTTCGTTGCCCGGGCGGTGTGTTTGGGATCATTGTCATGCTGAAAGACCCAGCCACGTTTCATCTTCAATGCCCTTGCTGATGGAAGGAGGTTTTCACTCAAAATCTCACGATACATGGCCCCATTCATTCTTTCCTTTACACGGATCAGTCGTCCTGGTCCCTTTGCAGAAAAACAGCCCCAAAGCATGATGTTTCCACCCCCATGCTTCACAGTAGGTATGGTGTTCTTTGGATGCAACTCAGCATTCTTTGTCCTCCAAACACGACGAGTTGAGTTTTTACCAAAAAGTTATATTTTGGTTTCATCTGACCATATGACATTCTCCCAATCCTCTTCTGGATCATCCAAATGCACTCCAGCAAACTTCAGACGGGCCTGGACATGTACTGGCTTAAGCAGATGGACACGTCTGCACTGCAGGATTTGAGTCCCTGGCAGTGTAGTGTGTTACTGATGGTAGGCTTTGTTACTTTGGTCCCAGCTCTCTGCAGGTCATTCACTAGGTCCCCCCGTGTGGTTCTGGGTTTTTGCTCATCGTTCTTGTGATCATTTTGACCCCACGGGGTGAGATCTTGCGTGGAGCCCCAGATCGAGGGAGATTATCAGTGGTCTTGTATGTCTTCCATTTCCTAATAATTGCTCCCACAGTTGATTTCTTCAAACCAAGCTGCTTACCTATTGCAGATTCAGTCTTCCCAGCCTGGTGCAGGTCTACAATTTTGTTTCTGGTGTCCTTTGACAGCTCTTTGGTCTTGGCCATAGTGGAGTTTGGAGTGTGACTGTTTGAGGTTGTGGACAGGTGTCTTTTATAGTGATAACAAGTTCAAACAGGTGCCATTAATACAGGTAACGAGTGGAGGACAGAGGAGCCTCTTAAAGAAGAAGTTACAGGTCTGTGAGAGCCAGAAATCTTGCTTGTTTGTAGGTGACCAAATACTTATTTTCCACCATAATTTGCAAATAAATTCATAAAAAATCCTACAATGTGATTTTCTGTAGAAAAAAAATCTCAATTTGTCTGTCATAGTTGACGTGTACCTATGATGAAAATTACAGGCCTCTCTCATCTTTTTAAGTGGGAGAACTTGCACAATTGGTGGCTGACTAAATAATATTTTTCCCCACTGTATATTTAAAAAAATTCAATACAGTAATATGAGATCTGTATGTAAAAATTTACATTTGACATTTTAACCACTTAGCAGATGCTCATTCATAAGGAGAAAACTAACTGGAACAAGCTAGCTAACTAGCTAGCTAGCCAAGAAGCTAGCTAGTTAGCTAGCTAAATTAGTTAGCTAGCTAGATTATATTAACCAGTAATACAAAATATGCCTAAACGTTTTAAAACGTTAGCTGTCACATTGAGGCTTGATTGGGGGCAAAAATGTTTTCCCTGAAGGGAAGACAATTTTGTTATTTTTTAGCTAGCTAGGCTACCAGTTAGCTTTTAGCGTTACCCCCTATCAAGCCTAGCTAGCTAGCTAGCCCTACTGGCTGCTGGCCAAATTCTTTATTCTAGTTACCAACATAAATGAAACATCTCAAATTAGCTACTCAATTTAGCGTTTACTTCTTTGAGGTATTTTCTGAACAGCTTCTCACTTCTTTGTTTCTCCAGTTGTCAGTTCGACCACACACTGTTTACACACTCATTTGTGGCACCCATATTTCAAAAATGACAGTTGGAACTCCACAGCATAAAATACATGATTCTTGTTGCTAGGCTACCAGTTACAGTGCTTTTAGCTTGAGGCTTGTGCATGCCTTTATCTCCAAGGCATTCCTAGTCGATCGGCAAACATTTCTGTAAAACACCCAACGATAAACCTTGAGTTCCTATTTTTTTTTATTTGTCTCGCACTGTTGGCAGTAGGTGCACCCGATTCAGTTGCCCTGTGCGCCGGGTAGGCGACATGTTCCCATTTCGAACCATTTCATATGTCTGAAGGCTGAAGGTACAAACTCTGCCTTCCCGGGGGGAGCAAATCAAATGCACTATAGGCCTACCACTGGCCAATCAGTTGGCTCAGATTACCGTGTCTGCAGTAACTTAGCAGGCGTAAAAGAAAGCTACAGCAAAGTTGATACTGTGAAATTTCTAAACTTTTAAAACCATGACTAGAGAGAGACTGTCAACGAATACAGCAAAGAGCTGCTGTTTTTATGAGTGAGTTCATGTTTAAGTTCTTACTCAGCACTGTCACCACTTTGTATTCAACACTTTTATAAGACATAAAATGTGCGTTCTCCCTACTTCCACTCGTGCTATAACCAGCACTGCAGCTGTAATGAATGAGTAGGAAAGTGTATCGATAGGCTTGCGTTGTTATTATTAGCGGCTTGGGTCTTTTTTAATATAGAGGACTATTTCACTTTCTCTGATAATAGGAGTAGCAACATGAATTTGTGCATGAGGCAGAAATAATGTGGTGTGACTTGAGTTTCGCCATCAGCTGGAAGACAATGTCCCTTTTTGGTCAGTGTCAGTGGAGGAAAGGGAGAGCGGAGGGACGTTGAGAGGTGGCGGACCCTCAGTCTGCTGCCCTCTCCCTCCGCTGAGACTGACCATCAGATGCAGGCTCCATCAGCCCAGTAAAATAATTTAAAAAAGCAAAGTATTTAAATGTCTGCTCACTCAGCTGTGCCTCACAAGTAAAACAACAACTGATCTATTACCGGTGTGATCATAAAGCCTACCTCAAATGTTGAAATATAATTCTAAAAAATGGTCAGAGAAGAACAACAATGCATTGGCAGGGCAATTCAACCAAAGCCAATATGCGGTGATGTTTTGGCCCTATAGCCTACTGCACAAACCTCATTACTACAGTACTGTTTTTAATAGGTTAATGTTGTATAGGCTTGTGTTTTTAAAGTAATGTAATGGTAGATCTCGGCTTGCATTTTGACTCAGAAAGTGATCTCGACTCGGTAAACGCTGCAAATGTCGGCTGAATCTGAAATTACCTTTAAATGTCAATTGCACTATAACGCAGATCTTCCTTGGTCTGGATTTAATCTAGGCCTAAACCTAACCATAAATTAAGAACCAAGAGCGGACGAGCTTATAGAGTGACTACACGTATTTGTTTAAGATATGATACAATATATGTGAAATACAAAACAGAATAAATTAAATATTGTGTGGAAATGAAGAAATTATGATTATTGGTCATTTCTTAACCTGTGACAGTCAACAAACAAACATTTTACCCCCAAATAAATAAATAATAACCTGCTATATGCAATTTATGTTTCTCTACCTTTATTATTGTGTTTCTACCTCTCATCATTCAAATGGATCCGCCGCCTCACGTCCAATCACACCGCTTCATTTCATAGGCTGGTCCTCAGGGGCCTTGGAGCAGCTAATGTATTTCTGTCTCTCTCTCTCTCTCTCTCTCTCTCTCTCTCTCTCTCTCTCTCTCTCTCTCTCTCTGTCTCTCTCTCTCTCTCTCTCTCTCTCTCTCTCTCTCTCTCTCTATCTCTCTCTCTCTCTCTCTCTATCTCTATCTCTCTATCTCTCTCTCTCTCTCTCTCTCTCTCTCTCTCTCTCTCTCTATCTCTCTCTCTCTCTGTCTCTCTCTCTCTCTCTCTCTCTCTCTCTCTCTCTCTCTCTCTCTCTCTCTCTCTCTCTCTCTCTCTCTCCCTCTCTCTCTCTCTCTCTCTCTCTCTCTCTCTCTATCTCTCTAGCTCTATCTCTCTCTCTCTCTCTAGCTCTATCTCTCTCTATCTCTCTCTCTCTCTCTCTAGCTCTATCTCTCTCTCGCTATCTCTCTCTCTCTCTATCTCTCTAGCTCTATCTCTCTTGCACTTTCTTTCTCTCTATATATCTCTCTCTTTCTCACCCTCTCTCTCTCCATCTCTCCCTCTCTCTTTCTCTCCCCATAGAATATAATAAAGACTGGGGCTTGCTTATTGTCATCATTTCCTAATGGTCAGCCAAGCCCCAAGTCACAATATTGAACAGGACTGGACAGGAGTGTAATTGCCTATAATCTCTTGGCCTTCTATGAAGGGACGAGGAACGGAAAGGAAAATGAAGAGGCAGCCAGTCATTACTATGGAGAGGGGGGGAAGCCCAGAGGACCATTTCCAGGTCATTAGTCTTACGAATGCGGGGCGGCAGAGGCTACATGCAATAAGTTGGAGTGCTTGTTCAATTTCTCCCCACAGCCCTGGGTGCCAGCGAGAAGGAGGAGGCTTGCTTCCTTTGTGCATTTGATCAGCATACCTGTCCTCGATGGTTGAAATATGGGCCCCAAATGTTGTGTTGTGGATTGGATTCGAATTGGAGTCATCTTTGGAGTGATTGATGTGTGTAAGTGTAAGGCACTAAGCCCGCACTCAATAAGCTGTATAAGGCCATAAGCAAACAGGAAAACTCTCATCCAGAGGTGGCGCTCCTAGTGGCCAGAGACTTTAATGCAGGGAAACTTAAATCTGTTTTACCTCATTTCTACCAGCATGTTAAATATGCAACCAGAGGAAAAAAAATTATAGACCACCTTTACTCAACAGATCCACAGATGAGGCAAGCCACTGAAGAACAGAACAGCCCTACCACTGTTGTGTCGTCGGCAAACTTAATGATGATGTTGGAGTCGTGCCTGGCCATGCAGTCATGGGTGAACAGGGAGTACAGGCGGGGACTGAGCACGCACCCCTGAGGGGCCCCCGTGTTGAGGATCAGCGTGCCAGATGTGTTGTTACCTACCCTTACCACCTGGGGGCGGCCCGTCAGGAAGTCCAGGATACAGTTGCAGAGGGAGGTGTTTAGTCCCAGGGTCCTTAGCTTAGTGATGAGCTTTGAGGGCACAATGGTGTTGAACGCTGAGCTGTAGTCAATGAATAGCATTCTCATGTAGGTGTTCCTTTTGTCCAGGTGGAAAAGGGCAGTGCGGAGTGCAATAGAGATTGCATCATCTGTGGATCTGTTGGGGCGGTATGCAAATTGGAGTGGGTCTAGGGTTTCTGGGATAATGGTGTTGATGTGAGCCATGACCAGCCTTTCAAAGCACTTCATGGCTACAGACGTCAGTGCTACAGGTCGGTAGTCATTTAGGCAGGTTATCTTAGAGTCCTTGGGCACGGGGACTATGGTGGTCTGCTTGAAACATGTTGGTAGTACAGACTCAGTCAGGGACAGGTTGAAAATATCAGTGAAGACACTTGCCAGTTGGTCAGCGCATTCTCGGAGTACACGTCCTGGTAATCCGTCTGACCCTGCGGCCTTGTGAATGTTGACCTGTTTAAAGGTCTTACTCACATCGGCTACGGAGAGCGTGATCACATAGTCGTCCGGAACAGCTGATGCTCTCATGCATGCTTCAGTGTAACTTGCCTCGAAGCGAACATAGAAGTAATTTAGCTCGTCTGATAGGCTCGTGTCATTGGGCAGCTCGCGGCTGTGCTTCCCTCTGTAGTCTGCAATAGTTTGCAAGCCCTGCCACATCCGACGAGTGTCGGAGCCGGTGTAGTACGATTCAATCTTAGTCCTGTATTGACGCTTTGCCTGTTTGATGGTTCGTCGGAGGGCATAGCGGAACTTCTTATAAGGATCCAGGTTAGAGTCTTGCTCCTTGAAAGCGGCAGCTCTACCCTTTAGCTCAGTGCGGATGTTGCCTGTAATCCATGGCTTCTGATTGGGGTTTGTACGTACGGTCACTGTGGGTACAACGTCATCGATACACTTTTATTGATGAAGCCAGTGACTGATGTGGTGTACTCCTCAATGCCATCGGAGGAATCCCGGAACGTATTCCAGTCTGTGCTAGCAAAGCAGTCCTGTAGCTTAGCATCTGCGTCATCTGACCACTTCTTTATTGACCGACACACAGAGACGCATACAAAGCACCGAGTCACTGGTGCTTCCTGCTTTAGTTTTTGCTTGTAAGCGGGAATCAGGAGGATAGAATTATGGTCAGATTTGCCAAATGGAGGGCAATGGAGAGCTTTGTATGCGTCTCTGTGTGTCGGTCAATAAAGAAGTGGTCAGATGACGCAGATGCTAAGCTACAGGACTGCTTTGCTAGCACAGACCGCGAGCTGCCCAATGACACGAGCCTATCAGACGAGCTAAATTACTTCTATGTTCGCTTCGAGGCAAGTTACACTGAAGCATGCATGAGAGCATCAGCTGTTCCGGACGACTATGTAGTCACGCTCTCCGTAGCCGATGTGAGTAAGACCTTTAAACAGGTCAACATTCACAAGGCCGCAGGGCCTGCCGGATTACCAGGACGTGTACTCCGAGTATGCGCTGACCAACTGGCAAGTGTCTTCACTGACATTTTCAACCTGTCCCTGACTGAGTCTGTACTACCAACATGTTTCAAGCAGACCACCATAGTCCCCGTGCCCAAGGACTCTAAGATAACCTGCCTAAATGACTACCGACCTGTAGCACTGACGTCTGTAGCCATGAAGTGCTTTGAAAGGCTGGTCATGGCTCACATCAACACCATTATCCCTGAAACCCTAGACCCACTCCAATTTGCATACCGCCCCAACAGATCCACAGATGATGCAATCTCTATTGCACTCCGCACTGCCCTTTTCCACCTGGACAAAAGGAACACCTACGTGAGAATGCTATTCATTGACTACAGCTCAGCGTTCAACACCATTGTGCCCTCAAAGCTCATCACTAAGCTAAGGACCCTGGGACTAAACACCTCCCTCTGCAACTGTATCCTGGACTTCCTGACGGGCCGCCCCAGGTGGTAAGGGTAGGTAACAACACATCTGGCACGCTGATCCTCAACACGGGGGCCCCTCAGGGGTGCGTGCTCAGTCCCCGCCTGTACTCCCTGTTCACCCATGACTGCATGGCAAGGCACGACTCCAACATCATCATTCAGTTTGCCGACGACACAACAGTGGTAGGGCTGATCACCGACAACGATGAGACAGCCTATAGGGAGGAGGTCAGAGACCTGGCAGTGGGGTGCACACACACTCTTCTTGCATTGATCCACAGGCTACAGAGCAGTCACGATAGCGCCCCCTGTGGTCAAGGATCACCCAGCCTGGGGTCACATGAGTAACACAGTCACATGAGTAACACAGCACCAGTGAGGTCCTTCACTTCACTAGTCTGCTAGCTGGGGTCATGGGGTCATAGTGGCAGGTCCTCTGACTAAGCCTGGTGCTCTGGAGTCTTGCCTCGAAGCCCCCCCCCCCCCCCACACACACACACCACACACGCTCAGCTTGCTTCCACACACTCCACACACCCTTATTCATGTGCCTAGGGCCTAGAGAACCAGAGAGAGAGAGAGAGAGAGAGAGAGAGAGACAGTTCACTCATGCCTAGTGGGCAGCTGGTTTCTACACATTAAAACGCTCACAGAGGACCAAAACAGAAATGGCTGCCACTCGCTCGCCCACTACCACACACATACACAGTGGTGAGTCATCCATAGAGACTGCAGCACATAGCCGTGAGGTTTTCAAATAAACACTTTCATGGTGGTTTTTGGATTGTGCCGCATCGTCTCATCCAACATTAAATGAACAAATTGGTCACGCAGTAAATTACGGTTTAGATTAGAAAACATCCTCATTGTATGACAGGGTTTTGAGGTTAAAACCAACCATTGTTTTAAACTATTTACTGTTTATAATTGTATTTTGTTTTCCCCACCTGCTCCCTTAAATCATTCATTCATTACATATTCTAATGCAGATAATTTCAGTAGTATTATCATAACGACTTCTAATGCAGATAATTTCAGTAGTATTATCATTACAACTTCTAATGCAGATCACTTCAGTAGTATTATCATTACGACTTCTAATGCAGATCATTTCAGTAGTATTATCATAACGACTTCTAATGCAGATCATTTCAGTAGTATTATCATAACGACTTCTAATGCAGATCATTTCAGTAGTATTATCATAACGACTTCTAATGCAGATCATTTCAGTAGTATTATCATAACGACTTCTAATGCAGATCATTTCAGTAGTATTATCATAACGACTTCTAATGCAGATCATTTCAGTAGTATTATCATAACGACTTCTAATGCAGATAATTTCAGTAGTATTATCATAACGACTTCTAATGCAGATCATTTCAGTAGTATTATCATTACAACTTCTAATGCAGATCATTTCAGTAGTATTATCATAACGACTTCTAATGCAGATCATTTCAGTAGTATTATCATAACGACTTCTAATGCAGATCATTTCAGTAGTATTATCATAACGACTTCTAATGCAGATAATTTCAGTAGTATTATCATAACGACTTCTAATGCAGATCATTTCAGTAATATTATCATAACTTCTAATGCAGATCATTTCAGTAGTATTATCATAATTTCTAATGCAAATAATTTCAGTAGTATTATCATAATAACTTCTAATGTAGATAATTTCAGTAGTATTATCATTTCAGTAGTATTATAATTTCAGTAGTATTGTCATTTCAGTAGTATTATCAATTTGACCAAGGCCTAGTCATTAGACCTGATTGCCCCCCAGTTCGCTTAAAGATGTTGATTTTACAGGCAAAGAAACATAAATATTTATATGACTTGTAAGATGTAACTCAAGTTTTAATGAAGCTTGCACCCTAACGACCGCCCAAGCTAGCCTCCCCTGATCAACTCCCTTGATATGCTTTATGTTTAAAGAAGAGTTCAGTTGGGGGTGGGGGGGGGGGGGGGGGGGTTAGGGGGTTGGAGTTCCTTACCCAAAGCCTGGCCCTGAGGGGTGATGACAGGCATGCAAATCAGGCCGCATGTGTACGTCTTTAATATTAAACACGTGTTATTAGATAGAGCAAAGGCCTGACCCCCAGCGCGTGCCGGCTCCGTGTGTGAATAATTAATACTAGCTGATTATGCTAATCAGGGGAAAACTAGGAGAGATGGGATTGGCCCGGGAGTACTTCTACTGCGAGCCACGGAAAGAAGGAAGGATTTTTTTCTCTCTCTCTTTTTAGGATTTCCTTCGCCAGATTATGCAAAGTAATGTCAACACGCACAGTGTGTCTTCGAAAGAAGGGAATGTGGATTTAGCTATCTGTAATGCGATGACAGACCCTCGGTATGCTGTGATGTGTTTTATGTGTGTCTGTGTCTGTCTGTGTGTGTGTGTGTGTCTCAGTCTGTCTGTCTGTCTGTCTGTCTGTGTGTGTGTGTGTGTGTGTGTGTGTTGTCTGTTTGGGGGATAGAATGAAAAGGAGCAGAATGCTTTAGTGAGATAATGTAAATATCTGGGATATATCATTATGCAGAGGAGGGAAGATGGTCCTATGAAGCGTAATGTTTCTGTGGAAAATTCCCCAGTTATTGGGATTCAAGCGATGTTGGCTTTTGTCTAAATACATGTCATTTGTGGATCGATTCTCAACTTCCACCAAGAAGCTAGGAATGAGAATCGCATTGAGATACCCTTTTGGACAACAACGTTTCTAAAAGCTGTAGTTAATTTTCCAAGATTGAGATAAAAGCTGCTTTTAGAGTGAGAGCGGGCCGACCATTGTCGCCATTCCATACGCAGAGTGCCTCTTCAAGAGACCACAGGTCAACATGACAGACACACCGTTATTATCTGCTGAGTGCTGGTGGCCACTGTCACCACAAGAATAGCTAGGCTCGGAGATTACACTATGGGCCTACCAGATGTCCTCAACTCACAGGTAAGTACGCACATAGGAGTGGTCACATTGTGAGAGGAGAGAGGTGATGGATGGGGAAGCAGAGCCAACGTCTTGTGACAGGGGAAGAGCGGTCTTTATTGTGACAGCTGGAGCTGCTGCTGGAGAGATGAGAGTCGCTGCTGTTGGTTTTGAGGTCTGCTTCTGAGCACTGTCGACTGCCCAATATTCCCCCTTAGCAACAGGGGTTTAAACCCATCTCAGCCCTTCATATCATGTACAGTGGCTTGCGAAAGTATTCACCCCCCTTGGCATTTTTCCTATTTTGTTGCCTTACAACCTGGAATTAAAATGGATTTTGGGGGGGGTTTGTATCATTTGATTTACACAACATGCCTACCACTTTGAAGATGCAAAATGTTTTTCCTTGTGAAACAAACAAGAAATAAAACCAAAAAACGTATTTGCTTATTTTTTTCTTTAAGAAATTGCTTTTTTCTGGCCACTTTTCCGTAAAGCCCAGCTTTGTGGAGTGTACGGCTTGAAGTGGTCCTATGGACAGATACTCCAATCTCCGCTGTGGAGCTTTGCAGCTCATTCAGGGTTATCTTTGGTCTCTTTGTTGCCTCTCTGATTAATGCCCTCCTTGCCTGGTCCGTGAGTTTTGGTGGGCGGCCCTCTCTTGGCAGGTTTGTTGTGGTGCCATATTCTTTCCATTTTTAATAATGGATTTAATGATGCTCTGTGGGATGTTCAAAGTTTCTGATATTTTTTTATAACCCAACCCTGATCTGTACTTCTCAACAACTTTGACCCTGACCTGTTTGGAGAGCTCCTTGGTCTTCATGGTGCTGCTTGCTTGGTGGTGCCCCTTGCTCAGTGGTGTTGCAGACTCTGGGGCCTTTCAGAGCAGGTGTATATATACTGAGATCATGTGACACTTAGATTGCACACAGGTGGACTTTATTTAACTAATTATGTGACTTCTGAAGGTAATTGGTTGCACAGGATCTTATTTAGGGGCTTCATAGCAAAGGGGTGAATACATATGCACGCACCACTTTTCCGTTATTTATTTTTTCAAATTGTTTGAAACAAGTTATTTTTTTCATTTCACTTCACCAATTTGGACTATTTTGTTGTATGTTCATTACATGAAATCCAAATAAAAATCAATTTAAATTACAGGTTGTAATGCAACAAAATAGGAAAAACGCCAAGGGAGATGAATACTTGTGATGAGCGTTGAGACAGGACAGCTCCTATCCCAACCTCTGACGCATCCACCTCCACTACGAACGGTAGTGATGAATCGGGGTGGGCCAGTACTGGGGCTGAGGTGAACAGACCCCGCAGTTTGCTGAAGGCCAGGTCAGCCTCAGCAGACCAGTGGAGCCGGTACGGCCCACCCTTCAACAGCGAGGTAATGGGAGCTGCGACCTTGCCAAAGCCCCGGATAAACCTCTGATAATAGTTGGCAAAGCCAAGGAAGCGCTGCACCTCCTTAACCGTGGTTGGAGTCGGCCAATTACGCAATGCGTGGTTGGAGTCGGCTGAAATGCGATCTCCCTCCATCTCCACACCTGAGGTGGAAATGCGGTATCCAAGGAAGGAGACGGACTGCTGGAAAAAAATACAGTTCTCTGCCTTAGCATAAAGGTAATTTTCCAACAGTCGGGCCAGCACCTTGCGAACACATGCTCGGCACGCGTAGCGGAATACACCAGGATGTCATCGATGTAGACCACTACACCGCGACCAAGCATGTCCCGAAACACCTTGTTCACAAAGGACTGGAAAACTGAGGGAGCATTCATCAAACCATAGGGCATTCCCAGGTATTCATAATGCCCCGTGGTTGTGCTGAATGCTGTCTTCCACTCATCTCCCTCTCGGATACGCACCAGGTTTGTACGCACTCTGTCAAGGTCGAGGTAAGGAGTAGACCAAGGCGCAGCGTGATGAACAAACATGACTTTAATTAGTTAAAGCCTCAAAATACAAAACAAAACACGACTCGTGACGTCCACGGTATCAATGACCGAACACGGAACAAAAACCCACAACCACAAAGGGAAAACATACAGTTTAAATATGGCTCCCAATCAGAGACAACCAGCCAACAGCTGACACTCGTTGCCTCTGATTGGGAGTCACTCAGGCAAACATAGAATACAACAAACTAGAATGAACACCAACATAGAAATACACACATAGAAATGAACACACCCTGGCTCAACATAATGAGTCCCAGAGCCAGGGTGTGACACACTCCTGAGATCTAATTTGGTGAAGAAGCGCGCCCCATGCATTGATTCAATCACTGAAGGAATGAGGGGGAGAGGATAACTAAATCTTATCGTCTCCTTGTTCAGTGGTCGATAATCAATGCACGGGCGCAGACCTCCGTCCTTCTTCTTCACAAAGAAGAAACTCGAGGAGGCGGGTGAAGTGGAGGGACGTAGATACCCCTGGTGCAGGGACTCTGTGACATATGTTTCCATAGCCACCGTTTCAGCCTGTGACAGGGGGTATATATTACTCCTGGGAGGTACAGCGTCTTCCCAGAGGTTTATCGCGCAATCCCCCGCCCGATGAGGTGGTAATTTAGTCGCCTGCGTTTTAGAGAACGCTTGCACCAGATCGAGGTATTCAGGGGGAATACGCACGGTGGAGGTACTGTCTGGACTTTCCACTGTGGTTGCACCAACGGAAACACCTAGACACCTACCCTGACACTCTCGCGACCACCCCGTGAGAACCCTCTGCGGCCATGAGAAGGTGGGGTTGTGGAGTGCTAGCCAAGAGATACCTAATACCACAGGGAAAGCAGGAGACTCAATAATGGAAAAAGTAACCTGCTCACAATGAGTCTCCTGGGTAATCATGGTGACTGGTGCAGTAACTTCCTTAACCAACCCGGACCCTAATGGTCGACTATCCAGTGCTCTGATGGGGCGTGGAATGGATAGGGGAATCAATGGAATGCCTATACGGTGTGCGAATGCCCTGTCCATAAAGTTCCCAGCTGCGCCTGAATTAACTAGCACCTTACACTGGGGAACTACCATGTGCTCAGGAAAGGAGATGTGTATTGTACAGTGCGCAGCAGAGGGCTTTGAATGAGTGTGGGTAATTGATACCTGGGGTGATGAACGTTGACTACGACGTGTGGTGTATTGTCCCTTCGTGCCACCAGAGTGGCACTGTCACTGTCCTCCTCCACTCTCTCGGCCGGCGGCTCCACCCAGCTCCATCGGCTCGGGATCCGAGTCGTCCGGGGTGGAAACGGGCAGACCCCTACCAGGACATCCTCTGGCTGCCAGCAGGTTGTCCAAACGAATGCCATGTCCACCAGTTTGTTGAAGGACAAATGGTGTCTCAGCAGCCTAGCTCCCGTCGGACGTCCTCCCGCAGATGGCACCGGAAATGGTCGATCAGGGCCCGCTCGTTCCACCTGGACCCCGCTGCCAGCGTCCGAAACTCCAATGTGAAGTCCTGCGCAGTCCTCGTCCCCTGCATCAGGTGGACCAGCCGCTCGCCCGCCTCTCGACCCTCAGGCGGGTGGTCGAAGACTGCCTAAAGAGGCGAGCGAACTCCCCGTAGTTCTCCAACGCGGCTACTCCTTTGTTCTACACCGCGTTGGCCCACTCCAGGGCTTTCCCCGAGAAGCAGGAGACGAGGGCGAACACCTTCTCCCGCTCTGATGGAACCAAGCTTTTTTCAAAATGTTTTTAGTCATTTAGCAGACGCTCTTACCCAGAGCGACTTACAGTTAGTGAGTGCATACATTATTTTTTCATACTGGCCCCCCGTGGGAATCGAACCCACAACCCTGGCGTTGCAAACGCCATGCTCTACCAACTGAGCTACATCCCTGCCGCCGGCCATTCCCTCCCCTACCCTGGACGACGCTGGGCCAATTGTGCGCCGCCCCATGGGTCTCCCGGTCGTGGCCGGCTACGACAGAGCCTGGCTAGCATAGTTGAATGCTCCTGGACCCGTTCCACGACTCCAGGCATGTGCGTCTCTCCCGCTGACTCCATAGCGGGTGGGTGATTCTGTGATGAGGTGGTGATGAAGGAGTCAGGCGCAGGAGGGTAAATCACAGAATAACAGGCTTTAATCCGCAAAATAGAGGTTTACGCAGAAATGCGTCAAACACACTCCAGGGCACAAAACAGGCGCACTGGAAAATACAAGGCACACTTGAAAAAGACTCCCGTCGATACACAATACACGAGCTCCACCGAACAAACAGAATAATCACCCACACAAACAAGGAAGCAGAGGCAACACTTATACCATGACTAATGAGGGAATAAGGACCAGGTGTGTGTGATTGAAGACAAGACAAATGGAGTGATGATAAATGGATCGGCAGTAGCTAGTAAGCCGGTGACGCCGAACGCCGAAAACCTGCCCGAACAAGGAGGGGAGGCAGCCTTGGCAGAAGTCGTGACACTACTTTTGTATCTCCTTCTCTACTTTCTGATTATTCTGTCTAGAAAAATGAATAGAATATGAAAAGAGGTAGGAACAATTTAGGATCAGGTGCATCTTCCACGTCCCCTGCCAAGAAAGGAAAACAGAGCTTTATGACTTGATTTCAGGTTACGTTGAGGAGATTTGTACATGCAAATAAGAGTATGCTACCTCAAATCAATCAATCAAACGAAGGCCCAAAAAATTGTCAAAGACTCCAGCCACCTAAGCCATATACTGTTCTCTCTGCGACCGCACGGCAAGCGGTACCAGCGCACCATGTCTGGAACCAACAGGACCCCGAACAGCTTCTACCCCCCAAGCCATAACACTGCTAAACAAGACTGCTAAAAGCTAATTCAATGGCTACCCGAACAACCTGAATTGACCCTTCATTGCACTAACTCTCTTGCACTGACTCTATGCACACACACTGGACTCTACCCACACACTGGTCTCTACCCCCACACTGGACTCTACCCACACACTGGACTCTACCCCCACACTGGACTCTACCCACACACTGGACTCTACCCCCACACTGGACTCTACCCACACACTGGCCTCTACCCACACACTGGCCTCTACCCACACACTGGCCTCTACACACACACTGGACTCTACCCACACACTGGCCTCTACCCACACACTGGACTCTACCCACACACTGGACTCTACCCACACACTCACACTTACACTGACACCCCAACACACACATATACACCCCAACACATACACACATACAATATTTTGCACTAACTCCAGCCCTGGCATTTCAGCCCCCCCACCCCATAACATAGACGACTATAGTCCAGTGTTTCTCTACGTTTACTGTACCAGTGACCAGTGAAACATAGTCCTCCTCCTTTTGTAACCAACTCTTTTTAATCAGCTCATGTTTAAGACGAATGCAACATGTAAAAGCACCACTGGAGATACAACTCACCACTATAACTGGGCCTCTGTTTCCTCCCTGTTGTGCAGTCTGTCTCTACGTCCCTTTGTCCGTCCGTCACTGTCTGTCTGTCTGTCTGTCTGTCTGTCTGTCTGTCTGTCTGTCTGTCTGTCTGTCTGTCTGTCTGTCTGTCTGTCTGTCTGTCTGTCTGTCACTCTGTCTGTCCGCCCGTCCATCCGTCCATCCATCCGTCCGTCCGTCTGTCTGTCTGTCTGTCTGTCTGTCTGTCTGTCTGTCTGTCTGTCTGTCTGTCTGTCTGTCTGTCTGTCTGTCTGTCTGTCTGTCTGTCTGTCTGTCTGTCTGTCTGTCTGTCTGTCTGTCTGTCTGTCTGTCTGTCCGTCCGTCTGTCTGTCTGTCTGTCTGTCTGTCTGTCTGTCTGTCTGTCTGTCTCTGCTGTCCGTCAGTCTGTCACTCTGTCTCTGCTGTCCGTCTGCCTGTCTGTCTGTCTGTCTGTCTGTCTGTCTGTCTGTCTGTCTGTCTGTCTGTCTGTCTGTCTGTCTGTCTGTCTCTGTTGTCCGTCAGTCTGTCACTCTGTCTGTGATTGTCCTTGTGCTCCTCTTGGCACTGTCTGTCTGTCACTCCTACGTGTTAATTGCTATTAAATATACAGTAGAGCCAACATATTAAGGAACTGGCAGTACATCTGTGTCTCTCTGTTTTTCTTCCTACCTCCACTGCACTCACCTCTGATCTGTCTCTAGCATCCTTTCCCACAGCACTGGTACCAGAAGACCAGGGGACCACACTGCCTTTGCTGGGTCCAGCAACATCCTAGTTCTGAATGAATAAACACATTAATTATAGGAAGACAGATGACTGAGTAAATGTCTAATAGATGACCATTGGCTCATAATACCGTATGAAAGCCTAACTACCTACAGTATATTGCAAATAGAAGTGCCTGACTATCATACATGCCCCCCCCCCCCGTACCCCCACACATTGACTCGGTACCGGTACCCCCTGTATATAGCCTCATTATTGTTATTTTATTGTGTTACTGCAGCAGCTGAGATGTCTGTGTTGCTAAGTCTAGCATCACTGGGACCAGAAGACCAGGGGATCAGACAACACTGCCTGTGCTGGGCCCAGCTACCTCCTAGGGTAAGACTTTATTTTAGGAGTCCATAATGAACCATTTATAAGGTATTTATAAGGCATTTACAAACCGTTTGCTCACCACTTATTAATCATTAGTCCCACATTTGTAAATGTTAGTAAGCTAGTTATTCACACATGTATACAGTGGTGTGAAAAAGTGTCTGCCCCCTTCCTGATTTCTTATTTGTTTGCATGTTTGTCACACTTAAATGTTTCAGATCATCAAACAATATTTAAATATTAGTCAAAGATAACACAAGTAAACACAAAATGCAGTTTTGAAATGAAGGTTGTTATTATTAAGGGAAAACAAAATCCAAACCTGATTGCCCCCTACAACCTAATAACTGGTTGGGCCACCCTTAGCAGCAACAACTGCAATCAAGCGTTTGCGATAACTTGCAATGAGTCTTTTACAGCGCTGTGGAGGAATTTTGGCCCACTCATCTTTGCAGAATTGTTGTAATTCAGCCACATTGGAGGGTTTTCGAGCATGAACTGCCTTTTTAAGGTCATGCCACAGCATCTCAGTAGGACAGGTCAGGACTTTGACTAGGCCACTCCAAAGTCTTCATTTTGTTTTTCTTCAGCCATTCAGAGGTGGACTTGCTGGTGTGTTTTGGATCATTGTCCTGCTGCAGAACCCAAGTTCGCTTCAGCTTGAGGTCACGGACATTCTCCTTCAGGATTTTTTGGTAGACAGCAGAATTCATGGTTCCATTTATCACAGCAAGTCTTCCAGGTCCTGAAGCAGCAAAACAGGCCCAGACCATCACACTACCACCAACATATTTTACTGTTGGTATGATGTTCTTTTTCTGAAATACAGTGTTACTTTTACGCCAGATGTAATGGGATACACGCCTTCCAAAAAGTTCAACTTTTGTCTCGTCAGTCCACAGAGTATTTTCCCAAAGGTCTTGGGGATCATCAAGATGTTTTCTGGCAAAAATGAGACGAGCCTTAATGTTCTTTTTGCTCAGCAGTGGTTTTCGTCTTGGAACTCTGCCATGCAGGCCATTTTTGCCCAGTCTCTTTCTTATGGTGGAGTCATGAACACTGACCTTAACTGAGGCAAGTGAGGCCTGCAGCTCTTTTGATGTTGTTGTGGGGTCTTTTGTGACCTCTTGGATGAGTCGTCGCTGCGTAATTTTGGTCGGCCGGCCACTCCTGGGAAGGTTCACCACTGTTCCATGTTTTCGCCATTTGTGGATAATGGCTCTCACTGTGGTTAGCTGGAGTCCCAAAGCTTTAGAAATTGCTCTATAACCTTTTCCAGACTGATGGATCTCACCAATGTGTCAGAGGAAACACCGTACAACTGGCGACCGTGTCAGCGTGCATGCACCCGGCCCACCACATGGAGTCGCTAGAGCGCGATGGGACAAGGACATCCCGGCCGGCCAAACCCTCCCCTAACCTGGACGACGCTGGGCCAAATTGTGCATCGCCTCATGGGTCTCCCGGTTGCGGCCGGCTGCGACACAGCCTGGGATCAAACCCAGATCTGTAGTGACGCCTCAAGCACTGCAGTGCCTTAGACCGCTGCGCCACTCGGGAGGCTGCCAGTTCCTTCATGTTTTGGCTGTAGCCAATGGCTACATTAAGGAACTGGCAGCCTCTCTCTCTCTCTCTCTGTTTTCTTCTATTGAATTCAATATACAACCTTCTGTGTTTGTCAAAGAATGATGCCGAGACTAGTTTATGTAGATGCGGATAGATATCCAGCGTTGTGCTTTGTTTGACGCATGCCTATCTTTTATGCAAAGAAGTGACGGGCCTTTCAACAAATGAAATAAGTGGGTGATGGGCGGGACATTCCAGCCATCAGTCCAGTGGTATATGCAATATATCCGACACTTGAGTTACTTGTTACTACAGCTCGTGAACTCACTCGCTGGGCTGAAGAGACTGAGATTCAGAAGCGGAATATACATTGATAAAACAATTAATTAATTAATTAAAACACAGTCCCCGAATTGACCTTTATTGAAATAAATGACTTGTGTTTAGTAAAAAGCACTGTATAAATGTCTAGTAGATGGCAATGTGCTATTAAAGCCAATCAACTTGTTAGGCTATATTGCAAGTAGACTAGTGTCTAAATGTTCCCCCGAATCCCCCTTCCATAATTAGCCCACTATAGCAGGTACAATATACAGCCAAAATATTAGGCCTATCTGACAGCAGAAGGCTACATGATCTGTGTGTCTTTCTCTGTTCTCTTTCTACCCTCGACTGCACCACATCAGATTATCTGTATTTTCTCACAGACACAGCACTCGGACCAGCAGAACCAGAACTTTTAGCAAATAAGTCAATTAATTTCACACATTTAGCAAGCATCGGCCCTTTTTTGGGTCTCTCTAACTTTTTCGGCACCACCATTAAATTTTTCTGGTTTGACTGAGTAACTGACAGAGTCAGAACCAGGCGGGCTGCAGCGTTCTGGATAAATTGCAGGGGTTTGATGGCACAAGCGGGGAGCCCAGCCAACAGCAAGTTGCAGTAGTCCAGATGGGAGATGACAAGTGCCTGGATTAGGACCTGTGCCGCTTCCTGTGTGAGGTAGGGTCGTACTCTATGGATGTTGTAGAGCATGAACATGCAGGAGCGGGTCACTGCTTTGATGTTTGACAGGTTGTTGTCCAGGGTCACGCCAAGGTTCTTTGCACTCTGGGAGGGCGACACTGTGGAGTCAACCGTGATGGAGAACTCTTTGAAAAGGCAGGCCTTCCCCCGGGAGGAAGAGCAGTTCCGTCTTGTCGAGGTTGAGCTTGAGGTGGTGGGCCGACATCCAAGTTGAGATATCTGCCAGGCACGCAGAGATGCGCGTCGCCACCTGGGTGTCAGAAGGGGGGAAGGAGAAAAGTAGTTGAGTGTCATCCATATAGCAATGATAGGAGAGACCGTGTGAGGATATGACGGAGCTGAGTGACTTGGTGTATAGAGAGAAGAGGAGAGGGCCTAGAACCGAGCCCTGGGGGACACCAGTAGTGAGAGTACGTGGTGCAGACACAGATCCTCTCCACATCCCCTGGTAGGAGCGGCCTGCCAGGTAGGATGCAATCCAGGAGTGTGCAGAGCCTGAGACTCCCAGCCCTGAGCGGGTGGAGAGGAGGATCTGATGGTTCACGGTGTCGAAGGCAGCGGATAGATCTAGGAGGATGAGAACAGAGGAGAGAGAGTCAGCTTTGGCAGTGTGGAGAGCCTCCGTGACACAGAGTAGAGCAGTCTCGGTTGAGTGACCCGTCTTGAAGCCTGACTGGTTAGGGTCAAGAAGATCGTTCTGTGAGAGATAGCGAGAGAGTTGATCAGAGACAGCATGCTCAAGTGTTTTGGAAAGAAAATAAAGTATATAGTTTTTGACGTCAGATTAGTCTAGTGTTGGTATAGAAAACAAATAGTTGCTACAAAATAACAAAATGAGATAATCTGTGAATAACTAGGCGAGATACTCAAGTGAGAGAGTGGAGTGGAGCCTCCCTCTCTTTCCTTCCTCAAGTAACTCTTCACAACAGCTCGGCAGAACCGTCTTTGAAATGAGTTTGAACAGGAAATATAGGAAAATGCATAGGAAATGTAGTCATTTACAAGGTTAGAAATAATGATTTTTAATATAAATAATAATTGTGTCCTTCAAACTTTGCTGTCGTCAAAGAATCCTCCATTTGCAGCAATTACAGCCTTGCAGACCTTTGGCATTCTAGTTGTCAATTTGTTGAGGTAATCTGAAGAGATTTCACCCCATGCTTCCTGAAGCACCTCCCACAAGTTGGATTGGCTCGATGGGCACTTCTTACGTACCATACGGTCAAGCTGCTCCCACAACAGCTCAATAGGGTTGCGATCCGGTGACTGTGCTGGCCACTCCATTATAGACAGAATACCAGCTGACTGCTTCTTCCCTAAATAGTTATTGCATAGTTTGGAGCTGTGCTTTGGGTCATTGTCCTGTTGTAGGAGGAAATTGGCTCCAATCATGCGCCGTCCACAGGGTATGGCATGGCGTTGCAAAATGGAGTGATAGCCTTCCTTCTTCAAGATCCCTTTTACCCTGTACAAATCTCCCACTTTACCACCACCAAAGCACCCCCAGACCATCACATTGCCTCCACCATGCTTGACAGATGGCATCAAGCACTCTTCCAGCATCTTTTCATTTGGTCTGCGTCTCACAAATATTCTTCTTGGTGATCCGAACACCTCAAACTTCGATTAGTCTGTCAATAACACTTTTTTCCAATCTTCCTCTGTCCAGTGTCTGTGTTCTTTTGCCCATCTTAATCTTTTCTTTTTATTGGCCAGTCTGAGATATGGCTTTTTCTTTGTAACTTTGTCTAGAAGGTCAGCATCCCGGATTCGCCTCTTCACTGTTGACGTTGAGACTGGTGTTTTGCGGGTACTATTTAATGAAGCTGCCAGTTGAGGACCTGTGAAGCGTCTGTTTCTCAAACTAGACACTCTAATGTATATGTCTTCTTGCTCAGTTGTGCACCGGGTCCTCCCACTTTCTATTCTGGTTAGAGCCAGTTTGCGCTGTCATGTGAAGGGAGTAGTACACAGCGTTGTACGAGATCTTCAGTTTCTTGGCAATTTCTCGCATGGAATACCCTTCATTTCTCAGAACAAGAATAGACTGACGAGTTTCAGAAGAAAGTTCTTTGTTTTTGGCCATTTTGATTCTGTAATCGAACCCACAATTGCTGATGCTCCAGATACTCAACTAGTCTCAAGAAGGCCAGTTTTATTGCTTCTTTAATCAGCACAGCAGT
This sequence comes from Coregonus lavaretus, assembly GCF_964263955.1. Classification (NCBI taxonomy): domain Eukaryota; kingdom Metazoa; phylum Chordata; class Actinopteri; order Salmoniformes; family Salmonidae; genus Coregonus; species Coregonus lavaretus. The sequence goes on from NC_139991.1 coordinate 75,290,456, forward strand.
ATTCAGCTGTGCTAACATAATTGCAAAAGGGTTTTCTAATGATCAATTAGCCTTTTAAAATGATAAACTTGGATTAGCAAACACAACGTTGGAACACAGGACTGATGGTTGCTGATAATGGGCCTCTGTACGCCTATGTAGATATTCCATTAAGAATCTGCTGTTTCCAGCTACAATAGCCATTTACAACATTAACAATGTCTACACTGTATTTCTGATCAATTTGATGTTATTTTAATGGATAAAAAAATAGCTTTTCTCTTATCTATCCTGTTGCCTAGTCACTTTACCCCTACCTACAGTATACTGCTGCTACTGTCTATTATCTATCCTGTTGTCTAGTCACTTTACCCCTACCTACAGTATACTGCTGCTACTGTCTATTATCTATCCTGTTGTCTAGTCACTTTACCCCTACCTACAGTATACTGCTGCTACTGTCTATTATCTATCCTGTTGTCTAGTCACTTTACCCCTACCTACAGTTTACTGCTGCTACTGTCTATTATCTATCCTGTTGCCTAGTCACTTTACCCCTACCTACAGTATACTGCTGCTACTGTCTATTATCTATCCTGTTGTCTAGTCACTTTACCCCTACCTACAGTATACTGCTGCTACTGTCTATTATCTATCCTGTTGTCTAGTCACTTTACCCCTACCTACAGTATACTGCTGCTACTGTCTATTATCTATCCTGTTGTCTAGTCACTTTACCCCTACCTACAGTATACTGCTGCTACTGTCTATTATCTATCCTGTTGTCTAGTCACTTTACCCCTACCTACAGTATACTGCTGCTACTGTCTATTATCTATCCTGTTGTCTAGTCACTTTACCCCTACCTACAGTATACTGCTGCTACTGTCTATTATCTATCCTGTTGCCTAGTCACTTTACCCCTACCTACAGTATACTGCTGCTACTGTCTATTATATATCATGTTGTCTAGTCACTTTACCCCTACCTACAGTATACTGCTGCTACTGTCTATTATCTATCCTGTTGTCTAGTCACTTTACCCCTACCTACAGTATACTGCTGCTACTGTCTATTATCTATCCTGTTGTCTAGTCACTTTACCCCTACCTACAGTATACTGCTGCTACTGTCTATTATCTATCCTGTTGTCTAGTCACTTTACCCCTACCTACAGTATACTGCTGCTACTGTCTATTATCTATCCTGTTGTCTAGTCACTTTACCCCTACCTACAGTATACTGCTGCTATTATCTATCCTGTTGCCTAGTCACTTTACCCCTACCTACAGTATACTGCTGCTACTGTCTATTATCTATCCTGTTGTCTAGTCACTTTACCCCTACCTACAGTATACTGCTGCTACTGTCTATTATCTATCCTGTTGCCTAGTCACTTTACCCCTACCTACAGTATACTGCTGCTACTGTCTATTATCTATCCTGTTGCCTAGTCACTTTACCCCTACCTACAGTATACTGCTGCTACTGTCTATTATCTATCCTGTTGCCTAGTCACTTTACCCCTACCTACAGTATACTGCTGCTACTGTCTATTATCTATCCTGTTGTCTAGTCACTTTATCCTACCTATATGTACTCTACATAGTTACCTCGTACCCCTGCACATTCACTCAGTACTGGTAGTCCCTGTATACAGCGCATTCGGAAAGTATTCAGACCCGTTGACTTTTTCCATATTTTGTTTACGTTACAGTCTTATTCTAAAATTGATTAAATCATTTTTTCCCCTCATCAATCTACACACAATACCCATAATGACAAAGCAAAACCCGTTTTTTATACATTTTCATACATCACATTTACATAATTATTCAGACCCTTTACTCAATACTTTGTTGAAGCAACTTTGGCAGCGATTATAGCCTAGAGTCATGTGCCTTTTACTGAGGAGTGGATTCCGTCTGGCCACTCTACCATAAAGGCCTGATTAGTGGAGTGCTGCAGAGATGATTGTCTTTCTGGAAGGTTCTCCCATCTCCACAGAGGAAGTCTAGAGCTCTGTCAGAGTGACCATCGGGTTCTTGGTCACCTCCCTGACCAAGGCCCTTCTCCCCAATTGCTCAGTTTGGCCGGGCGGCCAGCTCTAGGAAGAGTCTTGGTGGTTCCAAACTTCTTCAATTTAAGAATGATGGCTACTGTGTTCTTGGGGACCTTCAATGCTGCAAAACATTTTTGGTATCCTTCCCCAGATCTGTGCCTCGACACAATCCTGTCTCGGAGCTCTACGGACAATTCCTTCGACCTCATGGCTTGGTTTTTGCTCTGACATGCACTGTCAGCTGTGGGACCTTATATAGACAGGTGTGTGCCTTTGCAAATAATGTCCAATCAATTGAATTTCCCACAGGTGGACTCCAATCAAGTTATAGAAACATCTCAAGGATGATCAATGGAAACAGGATGCACCTGAGCTCAATTTTGAGTCTCATAGCAAAGGGTCTGAATACTTATGTAAATAAGGTATTTCTGTTTTTTATTGTTAATACATTTGCAAAAATGTCTAAAAACCTGTTTTCGATTTGTCATTATGGGGTATTGTGTGTTGATTGATGAGGATTTTATTTATTTAATCCATTTCAGAATAAGGCTGTAATGTAACAAAATGTGGAAAAAGTAAAGGGGGCTGAATACTTTCCGAATGCACTGTATAGCCATGTTATGTTTACTCGTTATTGTTATTGTTATTCACTGTGTATTTATTCCTTGTGTCACTATTTCTATTTTTTTATTTGTATCTTTATCTTTAACTCTGCGATGTTGGAAAATAACCCGTAAGTAGGCATTTCACTGTTAATTTACACCTGTTGTTTATGAAGCATTTGACAAATAAAATGTGATTTGATTTGATGTATTTCAAGCCCTTTTTACATCAGCAGTTGTCACAGAGTGCTTATCCATTCACTCTCAGCAGTCTCGATGCTAATGTTAGTGAACAGTGCTTATCCATTAACTCTCTGCAGTCTCAATGCTAATGTTAGTGAACAGTACTTATCCATTAACTCTCAGCAGTCTCATTGCTAATGTTAGCGAACAGTGCTTATCCATTAACTCTCTGCAGTCTCAATGCTAATGTTTGTGAACAGTGCTTATCCATTCACTCTCAACAGTCTCAATGCTAATGTTAGTGAACAGTACTTATCCATTCACTCTCTGCAGTCTCAATGCTAATGTTAGTGAACAGTACTTATCCATTAACTCTCAGCAGTCTCATTGCTAATGTTAGCGAACAGTGCTTATCCATTAACTCTCTGCAGTCTCAATGCTAATGTTTGTGAACAGTGCTTATCCATTCACTCTCAACAGTCTCAATGCTAATGTTAGTGAACAGTACTTATCCATTCACTCTCTGCAGTCTCAATGCTAATGTTAGTGAACAGTACTTATCCATTAACTCTCAGCAGTCTCAATGCTAATGTTAGCGAACAGTGCTTATCCATTCACTCTCAGCAGTCTCGATGCTAATGTTAGCGCACAGTGTTATCCATTAACGCTTAGCAGTCTCAATGCTAATGTTAGTGAACAGTGGCTCTAGCTACCGTACGTATACAACCACAGAAAGCGGCAAAGGTCCTAATCCAGGCACTTGTCATCTCCTGTCTGGATTACTGCAACTCGCTGTTGGCTGGGCTCCCTGCCTGTGCCATTAAACCCCTACAACTTATCCAGAACGCTGCAGCCCGTCTGGTGTTCAACCTTCCCGAGTTCTCTCATGTCACCCCACTCCTCCGCACACTCCACTAGCTTCCAGTTGAGGCTCGCATCTACTACAAGACCATGGTACTTGCCTACGGAGCTGTGAGGGGAACGGCACCTCCTTACCTTCAGGCTCTGATCAGACCCTACACCCAAACGAGGGCACTACGTTCATCCACCTCTGGCCTGCTAGCCCCACTACCTCTACGGAAGCACAGTTCCCGCTCAGCCCAGTCAAAGCTATTCGCTGCTCTGGCACCCCAATGGTGGAACAAGCTCCCCCACAACGCCAGGACAGCGGAGTCACTGACCACCTTCCGGAGACACTTGAAACCCTACCTCTTTAAGGAATACCTGGAATAGTATAAAGTAATCCTTCTAAAAAATAAAAATAAAATTTTAAAAAAGGTGGTTGTCCCACTGGCTATCCTAAGTTGAATGCACCAATTTGTAAGTCGCTCTGGATAAGAGCATCTGCTAAATGATGTAAATGTAAATGTAAATACGTAAGTAATATGGCTACAGGTTCATCTGCCTCACCTAAAGCCTATTCTTGTTGGAAGCTACCAAGTGCTAACAGTCAGTATCTGGATAACGTGGGAAATACTTGATAATGTATGTGATATCAACAGAGAAGTATATTTTCTGAGTGATTTAAATATTGACTGGCTTTCATCAAGCTGCCCACTCAAGAAAAAACTTCAAACTGTAACCAGTGCCTGCAACCTGGTTCAGGTTGTCAGTCAACCTACCAGGGTAGTTACAAATAGCACAGGAATGAAATAATGTATTGATCACATCTTTACTAATGCTGCAGAAATTTGCTTTAAAGCAGTATCAAAATCCATAGGATGTAGTGATCCCAATATAGTAGCCATATCTAGGAAAACTAAAGTTCCAAAGGCTGGGCCTAATATAGTATATAAGAGGTCATACAATAAGTTTTGTAGTGATTCATATGTTGATGACGTAAATAATATTTGCTGGTCTGTGGTGTGTAATGAGGAGCAACCAGACGCTGCACTTGACACATTTATGAAATTGCTTATTCCAGTTAGTAATAAGCATGCACCCATTAAGAAAATGACTGTAAAAACGGTTGAATCCCCTTCGATTGATGAGGAATTGAAAAATTGTATGGTTGAGAGAGATGAGGCAAAAGTTATAGCAAATAAGTCTAGCAGCCCAATCGATTGGCAAACGTACTGCAAATTAAGAAATCATGTGACTAAACTAAATAAAAATTAAAATATACTATGAAACAAAAATAAATTATATAAAGAATGATAGTAAAAAGCTTTGGAGCACCCTAAATGAAATTTTGGGAAAAAAGGCAAACTCGGCTCCATCATTCATTGAATCAGATGGGTCCTTCATCACAAACCCACTGATATTGCCAACTACTTTAATGACTTTTTCATTGGCAAGATAAGGAAACTTAGGCATGACATGCCAGCAACAAACGCTGACACTACATATCCAAGTATATCTGACCAAATTATGAAAGACAAGCATTGTACTTTTGAAATCCGTAAAATTAGTGTGGAAGAGGTGAAAAATATATTGTTGTCTATCAACAATGACAAGCCACCGGGGTCTGACAATCAGGATGGAAAATTACTGAGGATAATAGCGGACGATATTGCCACTCCTATTTGCCATATCTTCAAAAAATGGTGTTTGACAAATACAATGCTATTTTACAGTAACAAATTGACAACAGACTTTCAGCACGCTTATAGGGAAGGACATTCAACAAGCACAACACTTACACAAATGACTGATGATTGGCTGAGAGAAATTGATGATAAAAAGATTGTGGGGGCTGTTTTGTTAGACTTCAGTGTGGCTATTGACATTATCGAACATAGTCCGCTGCTGGAAAATCGTATGTGTTATGGCTTTACACCCCCTGCTATATTGTGGATAAAGAGTTACTTGTCTAACAGAACACAGAGGCTGTTCTTTAATGGAAGCCTCTCCAACATAATCCAGGTAGAATCAGGAATTCCCCAGGGTAGCTGTTTAGGCCCCTTACTTTTTTAATCATTACTAACGACATGCCACTGGCTTTGAGTAAAGCCAGTGTGTCTATGTATGCGGATGACTCAACACTATACACGTCAGCTACCACAGCGACTGAAATAACAGCAACACTTAACAAAGAGCTGCAGTTAGTTTTAGAATGGGTGGCAAGGAATAAGTTAGTCCTAAATATTTCCTAAAGTAAAAGCGCTGTATTTGGGACAAATCATTCACTAAACCCTAAACCTCAACTACATCTCGTAATGAATAATGTGGAAATTGAGCTTGGAGTAACACTGGATTGTTAACTGTCATGGTCAAAACATATTGATACAACAGTAGCTAAGATGGGGAGAAGCCTGTCCATAATAAAGTGCTACGCTGCCTTCTTAACAACACTATCAACAAGGTAGGTCCTACAGGCCCTAGTTTTGTCACACCTAGATGGCTACTGTTCAGTAGTGTGGTCAGGTGGCACAAAGAGGGACTTAGGAAAATTGCAGTTGGCTCAGAACAGGGCAGCACGGCTGGCCCTTAAAAGTACACGGAGAGCTAAGATTAATGACCTGCAAGTCAATCTCTCATGGCTCAAAGTGGAAGAGAGATTTGGATGGTGTATCAATACACCCAGTCACTACAAAGATACAGGGGTCCTTCCTAACTCAGTTGCCGGAGAGGAAGGAAACCGCTCAGGGATTTCACTATGAGGCCAATGTTGATTTGAAAACAGTTGCAGAGTTTAATGGTTGTGATAGGAGAAAACTGAGGATGGATCAACAACATTGTAGTTACTCCACAATACTAACCTAAATGATAGAGTGAAAATAAGGAAGCCTGTACAGAAGAAAAATATTCCAAAACATGCATCATGTTTGCAATAAGGTAAAACTGCAACAACAAAAAAAAGCAAAATCCTAGTGGAAAACCTGGTTCAGTTTGCTTTCAAGGCCAAATCTACACTGGAGTTGCTTACCAATACGACATTTAATGTTCCTGAGTGGCATAGTTACAGTTTTTACTTAAATTGGCTTGAAAATCTATGGCAATACTTTAAAATGGCTGTCTAGCAATGATCAACATCCAACTTCACAGAGCTTGAAGAATTTTTACAAGAATAATGTGCAAATATTGTACAATCCAGGTGTGCAAAGCTGTTAGAGACTTACCCAGAAATAATTACAGCTGTAATCGCTGCCAAAGGTGATTCTAACACTACTTGTTTTTGTAAGAAGTGTTGACAAGATGAATGTACCGAGCTGTCTGTTTAAACTACTAGCACACAGCTCGGACACCCATGCATACTCCACAAGACATGCCACCAGAGGTCTCTTCACAGTCCCCAAGTCCAGAACAGACTGTGGGAGGCACACCGTACTACATTGAACCATGACTACATGGAACTCTATTCCACATCAGGTAACTGATGCAAGCAGTAGAATCAGATTTTTAAAAAACAGGTAAAAATACACCTTATGGAACAGCTGGGACTGTGAAGAGACACACACAAAGGTACAGACACGCGCATACATTGTAATATTGTTGTATGATGGTATTATACGTTTTGTATTGTAGATATGTAGTGGTGTAATAATGTTATATGATGTACTGTTTGGACCCCAGGAAGAGTAGCTGCTGCCTTGCCATGGGGATCCCTAATAAATACAAATACAAATACAAACCCAGAGTGTGTATCACAGTCTTTCCTGGCCCATAGACAACTTTCAGGGTAAAGAAACACATACGTAATTCTGTCATTTTGGTTAACTATCCCTTTAAAGACTATAGTGGCCACAGAAGCCCAGCTATGGCCAAACACACATCCTACATAGGCTACTATGTCCTCCGCTGCAGTACTCTATCGGAAATTCATAAGCTTTGACACTGAACCATGTTCAAAACAGAGTTTATTGGCAAGTTGAAGACAGTGGTGTAATGATCCATTTCTATGTGTGTGTGTGAGAGAAGAGAGCGAGAGAAGAGAGCGAGGTCACTCCATCAATCTGCAATTGTCGTTCTCTCAATCTATTTCAGTTGTGGCTCCACAGAGGGAGGTGGAAAGGGGGGGCAAGGCACCGATTCATCACTGGGATTGGAAATAAGACCGACACAGCACAGTTTGTCATGTGAGATTAGTCTGAAGCTGGTAACGGCTGTCCTTAATAGAGTCTCCACCATCACACACTACTCATCCCCTGGAACCCACCACTACTGCTGCAGACCAGTGTGTGTGTGTGTGTGTGTGTGTGTGTGTGTGTGTGTGTGTGTGTGTGTGTGTAGAGCAGGGATGGACAACAGGCGGATCAATTTCTAAAAAACAAAACAAAACTCAGAGGGTGTCTCAACTTAATGTTGGGAGTTAGAATAGTAGAATACACAAGGTGCAATTTCGAAATGTGGTTTTTCACTTGTTATGTCAGCCACTGACAGTCACTCAATTAGCCCATGTCAGCTAACATTTTTTAGATTGGTAAATTAGTCTAGCCAGCTACAGTGCCTTCAGAAAGTATTCACACCCCTAGACTTATTCCACATTTTGTTGTGTTTCAGCCTGAATTAAAAATGGATTAAATAAAACAAATTTCTCAACACACAATACCCCATAATGACAAAGTGAAAACATGTTTTTAGAAATGTTTGCACATTTGTTGAAAATGAAATACAGAATTATCTAATTTACATAAGTATTCACACCACTGAGTCAATACATGTTAGAATCACCTTTGGCAGCGATTACAGCTGTGAGTCTTTCTGGGTACTTCTCTAAGAGCTTTGCACACCTGGATTGTACAATATTTGCACATTATTCTTGTAAAAATTCTTCAAGCTCTGTGAAGTTGGATGTTGATCATTGCTAGACAGCCATTTTAAAGTCTTGCCATAGATTTTCAAGCCAATTTAAGTCAAAACTGTAACTAGGCAACTCAGGAACATTCAATGTTGTCTTGGTAAGCAACTCCAGTGTAGATTTGGCCAAAAGCAAACTGAACCAGGTTTTCCACTAGGATTTTGCTTTTTTTTGTTGTTGCAGTTTTACTTTAGTGCCTTATTGCAAACAGGATGCATGTTTTGGAATATTTTTCTTCTGTACAGGCTTCCTTCTTTTCACTCTGTCATTTAGGTTAGTATTGTGGAGTAACTACAATGTTGTTGATCCATCCTCAGTTTTCTCCTATCACAGCCATTAAACTTATGTGGATTATAATTAATTGACTTTTTTGTTGGGGTTGGTACATTTTTCGTAAGGGAAAAAATAGTCTGAAATATCAAAGCGGAAATTACTTCAGAACTTCAGAACCATTTTTAAACCTCAAAAACACTACTAGTTTTAAAGTTGTGATCAAATTAAGATCCTACACAGAGAAACAAACAGAAGAAATGCATAGCCAAGTGTAAAAATGTTAAAGCCTATCTTATTGATCACACTGTTTGATCCATGGCTTGGCAATACCCAGTTCTTGCTGCGTATGTACACTACCAAAGGCTATTCCATTGTTTTTACATGTCAGGAAGACCCTTTCAATGATCTAAATAGGAGTGACCACATGACATGTAAACACAATGCTCAATCTCTATTCAAATCTGTTTTGGGCATTCTTATTTTAATAATAATGAAAACTCCACCTTCAGTGATCTTCAGCTGAAACAGAGTTGGGCAGGTAAAAGTGAATATATTCCAATGGTTGAAAAAACAACACTAACTCTAAGGCAAATTGAGATATTTGCAGGCAACTGAGATTACGGCATGTGTTGCCCTTTTAATTACGGAGTGTGGTGCCATCTGTAGATTATGGAGTGTGTTGCCGTTTTAAATACGGAGTGTGAAAACCTAAAGTGTAACCAAAACTTAAGCCAAGGCATTAATTCAGAGCGGTTGGAGTTAAGGTTTGGGATAAGGTTAAAACAAGAAAAACGAAAATTACAAAACAAGTGCCAAGCACTGGGATTGAACCCGCGATGCTCGGAGCCATAGCTCACGGTTTTAGCCCATTCTCACTTACATCCTCAACACCCTAGCTCGTCGCAAGCCTATAGATGGTAACAGACACCCGCACTGCCCCTAGTGGGCGGTTGGAAATTGCCATGGAAATATAATGCCATGCCGTAACTTTACCACTCCAATAACACCTGGACAGCTCTTAATCCACCAGAGTTTGGTCTCTGAAAAAAACATTTGTTTTTCGTAGGCTTGAAGTCTTGAACCTGCCCATATTTTAAACTATGCAGGCATGACATCTATTCTCCTCAAACCAAATAAATCAAAAACCAGAGAGCCTTATTAGCTGGATAACAGGGCATTTTGAGAATAGGAAGCATCCTTGAAAATATAGATCCATAACCCACAGTGGATTCCGATTGAACATGGTCTGAGGAAGATACAGAGGTAGATCTATCTGGGGCTTTGCATTCACATGAACATGGCCCCATATTAAGTTATAATAATAATAATAATATGCCATTTAGCAGACGCTTTTATCCAAAGCGACTTACAGTCATGCGTGCATACATTTTTGTGTATGGGTGGTCCCGGGGATCGAACCCACTACCTTGGCGTAGAAGGAGAGAGAGAGAGAAGGGTGGTGTGGTTAGAAGGAGAGAGAGGCGGGGGGGTTAGAAGGAGAGAGAGAGGGGTGGGGGTGGGGTTAGAAGGAGAGAGAGGGGGGTGGGGTTAGAAGAAGAGGGGGGGTGGGGTTAGAGAGAGAGAGGCAGAGGGGGTTAGAAGGAGAGAGCGAGAGGAGGGGTTGGGTTAGAAGGAGAGAGCGAGAGGAGGGGCTAGAAGGAGAGAGAGAATTGGCTGTTCACTAGGCGTAGGCAAGACCATAAGCAAATAGGTAAACTGGGATAATACTAAAGAGTTAATCAGGGTGATTTTAACACAAATAGACAGGTATTTACCTTTCCATGGTAGCAAGATCTTATCTATTTTTGCTAACTTTCTATTAAAATGTATTGAAGTGATATCATTTATTTAATTTGGGATATGTATTCCAAGTATATCCACATCACCATCAGACCATTTTATTGGTAAACTACATGGTAATGTAAAAATTGTATTTTTTATTGATCCAATACGTAATATTTATCATAATTTGGTTGTAATCCAGAGTGGTTAGAAAATGTATCTAGATCTCTATGAGGCTGTGGAGGGATTCAAGTTGTGGATTTAAAAGAAAACATGAATCATCAGCATACAATGACACCTTTGTTTTTAAGCCCTGGATTTCTAATCCCTTGATATTATTGTTGGATCTAATTTTAATAGCTAACATTTCGATGGCCATAATAAATAGATATACCGATAGTGGACAACCTTGTTTTACTCCTCTTGACAGTTTAAAACTTTCTGAGAAATATAATTATTTACTATTTTACACCTAGGGTTACTATACATGATTTTAACCCATTTTATAAGAGATTCTCAAACATTGAAATGCTCCAGGCATTTATAAATAAGCTCCAGTCGTACTTTATCAAATGCCTTTTCAAGTCTGTTATGAATAGTAGGCCTGGTTTCACCAGATTTTTCATAGTGTTCTATTGTTTCCAGTACTTGCCTTATATTATCTCCAATGTATCACCCATGTAAAAAACATGTCTGATTAGAATGAATAATGTCCAACAATACCTTTTTAATTCTATGCGCTATACATTTTGCTAGAATTTGTGCATCACAACACTGAAGTGTAAGTGGCCTCCAATTTTTTTAATGGACTGGATCTTTATATTTCCCACTTGCATCCGGTTTCAGTAAAAATTCAATTAGACCTTCTTCTTGAGGGTCTGATAATCTACCATTTACATAGAAGTGGTTCAAACATGCTAATAACGGTCCTCTGAGTATATCAAAAAAGGTTTGATATACCTCGACTGGTATGCCATCCAACCCTGGAGTTTTCCCGGACTTAAAGTCTTTAATTGCATCCAGAAGTTCCTCCTGTGTAATTTTACCTTCTGTATGGCTGTTAATTTTACATTATCAATAGAAAAAAATCCCTACAATTAGCTTCAGTTAGAGGAGATGGAGGCGACTGAAACGAAAACATATGCTTAAAGTACTTTGCTTCCTCCTTCAAAATATAATTTGGTGAATCATGGGTGACTCGGTCATTTGTAACCAGTTTCAGTAAATTATTTTTGGTAGCATTTCTATGTTGAAGAAAAAATAAATAATTTGGTGAATTTTTCCCCATATTCCATCCAGTTTGAATTGGCTTTTTACCAAATTACCGTACGACAGACCACGTATTCACCCTGCACACCCTAATTGACAAACAAACAAACCAAAACAAAGGCAAAGTCTTCTCATGCTTTGTTGATTTCAAAAAAGCTTTTGACTTTTTTTTGGCATGAGGGTCTGCTATACAAATTGATGGAAAGCGGTTTTGGGGGAAAAACATACAATGTTCTAAAATACATGTACACAAACAACAAGTGTGCGTTTAAAATGGGCAAAAAATACACACATTTCTTTCCACAGGGCCGTGGGGTGACACAGGGATGCAGCTTGAGCCCCACCCTCTTCACCATATATAGATAAAAAATTGTCAAGGGCACTAGAACAGTCTGCAGCACCCGGCCTCACCCTACTAGAATCTGAAGTCAAATGTTTACTGTTTTCTGATGATCTGGTCCTTCTGTCCCCAACCAATGAGGGCCTACATCAGCACCTAGATCTTCTGCACAGATTCTGTCAGACCATCTAGACAGTGTTGACCTAGAGTACACCAAAAAAATATACCTACCTCGGCCTAAACATCAGCACCACAAGGTAACTTCCACAAAGCTGTGGACAATCTGAGAGACAAGGCAAGAAGGGCCTTCTATGCCATCAAAAGGAACATAAAATTCGACATCCCAATTAGGATCTGGCTGAAAATACTTGAATCAGTTATAGAACCCATTGCCCTTTATGGTACTGGCAAATTCTCTAAAACAACGCTGGAGGCACCTTATGATAGGGAAATGAACATTCAGTTTTCTGGCAACAACTCTGGTGGACATTCCTGCCAATTGCACTCTCCCTCAAAACTTGTGGCATTGTGTTGTATTTTTGTTTAGTGTATATATAATAATAATAATAATAATAATAATAATAATAATAATAATAATAATAATAATAATAATAACAAACAAATGTTTAAAAATGTACGTGGAGTAAGCCTAATCTGATGTAGGTCCCCTGTAGCTCAGTTGGCAGAGCATGGTGTTTGCAATGCCAGCGTTGTGGGTTCGATTCCCACGGGGTGCCAGTATGAAAAATGTATGCACTCACTAACTGTAAGTCGCTCTGGATTAGAGTGTCTGCTAAATGACTAAAATGTAAAATATAGAATGATTAATTAAGTTCAATACTATTACTGCTATTTCAAATGAGCAATCAAACACTTTTTACAATAAGAATAATGTCTAACTGTATCCTATAGAATACTGTCAGTCAGCTAACTGTATCCTATAGAATACTGTCAGTCAGCTAACTGTAGCCTATAGAATACTGTCAGTCAGCTAACTGTAGCCTATAGAATACTGTCAGTCAGCTAACTGTAGCCTATAGAATACTGTCAGTGTCAGCTAACTGTAGCCTATAGAATACTGTCAGTCAGCTAACTGTAGCCTATAGAATACTGTCAGTCAGCTAACTGTAGCCTATAGAATACAGTCAGTCAGCTAACTGTAGCCTATAGAATACTGTCAGTCAGCTAACTGTAGCCTATAGAATACTGTCAGTCAGCTAACTGTAGCCTATAGAATACTGTCAGTCAGCTAACTGTAGCCTATAGAATACTGTCAGTCAGCTAACTGTAGCCTATAGAATACTGTCAGTCAGCTAACTGTAGCCTATAGAATACTGTCAGTCAGCTAACTGTAGCCTATAGAATACTGTCAGTCAGCTAACTGTAGCCTATAGAATACAGTCAGTCAGCTAACTGTATCCTATAGAATACAGTCAGTCAGCTAACTGTATCCTATAAAATACTGTCAGTCAGCTAACTGTATCCTATAGAATACTGCCAGTCAGCTAACGGTAGCCTATAGAATACTACTGTGTATCACTACTGTAGCCTATAGAATACTACTATGTATCACTACTGTAGCCTATAGAATACTACTGTGTATCACTACTGTAGCCTATATAATACTACTATGTATCACTACTGTAGCCTATAGAATACTACTGTGTATCACTACTGTATCCTATAGAATACTACTGTGTATCACTACTGTAGTCTATAGAATACTACTGTGTATCACTACTGTATCCTATAGAATACTACTATGTATCACTACTGTAGCCTATAGAATACTACTGTGTATCACTACTGTATCCTATAGAATACTACTGTGTATCACTACTGTAGTCTATAGAATACTACTGTGTATCACTACTGTAGCCTATAGAATACTACTGTGTATCACTACTGTAGCCTATAGAATACTACTGTGTATCACTACTGTAGCCTATAGAATACTACTCTCCTCTTTTGACCTCACCCTCTCACCATCCCCCCCCCACTCACAAGGCAGGCAATACGCTTGACTTCATCTTTACTAGATGTTGCTCTTCTACTAATCTCACTGCAACTCCCCTCCATGTCTCCGACCACTACTTTGTATCCTTTTCTCTCTCGCTCTCCTCCAACACTACTCACTCTGCCCCTACACAGATGGTAACGCGCCGCCGCAACCTTCGCTCTCTCTCTCCCACTACTCTCTCCTCTTCCATCCTATCATCTCTTCCCTCTGCTCAATCCTTCTCCCTCCAATCTCCTGATTCTGCCTCCTCAACCCTCCTCTCCTCCCTTTCTGCATCCTTTGACTCCCTGTGTCCCCTATCCTCCCGGCCGGCTCGGTCCTCCCCTCCAGCTCTGTGGCTTGATGACTCATTGCGAGCTCACAGAACAGAGCTCCGGGCAGCTGAGCGGAAATGGAAGAAAACTAAACTCCCTGCCGACCTGGCATCTTTTCACTCCCTCCTCTCTACATTTTCTTCATCTGTTTCTGCTGCTAAGGCCACTTTCTACCACTCTAAATTCCAAGCATCTGCCTCTAACCCTAGGAAGCTCTTTGCCACATTCTCGTCACTGCTGAATCCTCCCCCCCCCCCCCCTCCTCCCTCTCTGTGGATGACTTTGTCAACCACTTTGAAAAGAAGGTTGACGACATCCGATCCTCGTTTGTTAAGTCTAATGACACTGCTGGTCCTGCTCACACTGCCCTACCCTATGCTTTGACTTCTTTCTCCCCTCTCTCTCCAGATAAAATCTTGCGACTAGTGACTGCAGGCCGCCCAACAACCTGCCCGCTTGACCCCATCCCCTCCTCTCTTCTCCAGACCATCTCCGGTGACCTTCTCCCCTACCTCACCTCGCTGATCAACTCATCCTTGACCGCTGGCCATGTCCCTTCCGTCTTCAAGAGAGCGAGAGTTGCACCCCTTCTCAAAAAACCAACACTCGATCCCACTGATGTCAACAACTACAGACCAGTATCCCTTCTTTCTTTTCTTTCCAAAACTATTGAGCGTGCCGTCTTTAGCCAACTCTCTTGCTATCTCTCTCAGAATGACCTTCTTGATCCAAACCAGTCAGGTTTCAGGACTGGTCATTCAACTGAGACTGCTCTTCTCTGTGTCACGGAGGCTCTCCGCACTGCTAAAGCTAACTCTCTCTCCTCTGCTCTTGTCCTTCTAGACCTGTCTGCTGCCTTTGATACAGTGAACCATCAGATCCTCCTCTCCACCCTCTCCGAGCTGGGCATCTCCGGCGCGGCTCACTCCTGGATTGCGTCCTACCTGACCGGTCGCTCCTACCAAGTGGCGTGGCGAGAAGCTGTCTCCGCACCACGTGCTCTCACCACTGGTGTCCCCCAGGGCTCAGTTCTAGGCCCTCTCCTTTTCTCCCTTTACACCAAGTCACTTGGCTCTGTCATATCCTCACATGGCCTCTCCTATCATTGCTACGCTGACGATACACAACTAATCTTCTCCTTTCCCCCTTCTGATAACCAGGTGGCGAATCGCATCTCTGCATGTCTGGCCGACATATCAGTATGGATGACGGATCACCACCTCAAGCTGAACCCTGGCAAGACGGAGCTGCTCTTCCTCCCGGGGAAGGACTGCCCGTTCCATGATCTCGCCATCACCCTGGACAACACCCTGTCGTTCTCCGCTAACATCAAGGCGGTGACCCGATCCTGCAGGTTCATGCTCTACAACATTCGGAGAGTACGACCCTGCCTTACACAGGAAGCGGCACAGGTCCTAATCCAGGCACTTGTCATCTCCCGTCTGGATTACTGCAACTCGCTGTTGGCTGGGCTCCCTGCCTGTGCCATTAAACCCCTACAACTCATCCAGAATGCCGCAGCCCGTCTGGTGTTCAACCTTCCCAAGTTCTCTCACGTCACCCCCCTCCTCCGCACACTCCACTGGCTTCCAGTTGAAGCTCGCATCCGTTACAAGACCATGGTGCTTGCCTATGGAGCAGTGAGGGGAACGGCACCTCCGTACCTTCAGGCTCTGATCAGTCCCTACACCCAGGTGAGGGCATTGCGTTCATCCACCTCTGGCCTGCTGGCTCCCCTTCCTCTGCGGAAGCATAGTTCCCGCTCAGCCCAGTCAAAGCTGTTCGCTGCTCTGGCACCCCAATGGTGGAACAAGCTCCCTCACGACGCCAGGACAGCGGAGTCACTGACCACCTTCTGGAGACATTTGAAACCCCACCTCTTTAAGGAACACCTGGGATAGGATAAAGTAATCCTTCTACCCCCCCCCCCCCCCCCCCACCCAATATGAAAAAATAAAAATAATAATAATAATAATAATAGTATAATTGTAAAGTGGTTATCCCACTGGCTATAGGGTGAATGCACCAATTTGTAGTCGCTCTGGATAAGAGCGTCTGCTAAATGACGTAAATGTGCCCTTGAGCAAGGCACTTAACCCTAATTGCTCCTGTAAGTCGCTCTGGATAAGAGCGTCTGCTAAATGACTAAAATGTAAAATGTAAAATGTACTGTGTATCACTACTGTAGTCTATAGAATACTACTGTGTATCACTACTGTATCCTATAGAATACTACTGTGTATCACTACTGTAGTCTATAGAATACTACTGCGTATCACTACTGTAGCCCATAGAATACTACTGCGTATCACTACTGTAGCCTATAGAATACTACTATGTATCACTACTGTAGCCTATAGAATACTACTGTGTATCACTACTGTAGCCTATAGAATACTACTATGTATCACTACTGTAGCCTATAGAATACTACTATGTATCACTACTGTAGCCTATAGAATACTACTGTGTATCACTACTGTATCCTATAGAATACTACTGTGTATCACTACTGTAGCCTATAGAATACTACTGTGTATCACTACTGTAGCCTATAGAATACTACTGCGTATCACTACTGTAGCCTATAGAATACTACTATGTATCACTACTGTAGCCTATAGAATACTACTGTGTATCACTACTGTAGCCTATAGAATACTACTATGTATCACTACTGTAGCCTATAGAATACTACTATGTATCACTACTGTAGCCTATATAATACTACTGTGTATCACTACTGTATCCTATAGAATACTACTGTGTATCACTACTGTAGCCTATAGAATACTACTGTGTATCACTACTGTATCCTATAGAATACTACTGTGTATCACTACTGTAGCCTATAGAATACTACTATGTATCACTACTGTAGCCTATAGAATACTACTGTGTATCACTACTGTATCCTATAGAATACGACTGTGTATCACTACTGTAGCCTATAGAATACTACTGTGTATCACTACTGTAGCCTATAGAATACTACTGTGTACACTACTGTAGCCTATAGAATACTACTGTGTATCACTACTGTAGCCTATAGAATACTACTATGTATCACTACTGTAGCCTATAGAATACTACTGTGTATCACTACTGTATCCTATAGAATACTACTGTGTATCACTACTGTAGCCTATAGAATACTACTGTGTACACTACTGTAGCCTATAGAATACTACTGTGTATCACTACTGTAGCCTATAGAATACTACTGTGTATCACTACTGTAAGGCAATGATAATTAATAATTTCCTCCTTCTTTTCCTTCACAGTGGAGGTTGTTTGTCTGCAGCAGACAACACCTCTGGGGGTTTTAAGATTAACAATCTTGCGAATGCAAATCACGTCTCTCCATAGAAGCCTTGCTTTGATAAGAAGAAAAAGATAACAGGAGAGATAAAACAAAGTAACCAGGAGAGAGCCTCATCTAATATTTAGACTGTTTTCAAGAGTAAACACAAAATGATTTACAAGTTGATTCTGCACCTAAAGTCTACAGTGGAAACAGAGAGAAGCGCAAAATACCAAATTCACTTCCATAAAGCATATAATTATTTCAATATATCATAGTTCAGGAGGCACTGTTTAAAACAAAGAGAAAACATTATCTGACACAATGCCCACACAATACCATCAGAAATATGGCAGTACTATTCCTGACCATTTATGTGTTGGTCCAAATCCAAACCAACCATAGCTTAGCTAAAACTGTTGACCTGCAAAGTTATCCAGCTAACCTAAAACAAACCATTGGCTTTACTGCATTATTTTCAGTACAAAAAGCTTGACTTGTCTCTGTGTCCTTACGGGACCAAATACCCACCCACATTCTGACAACACTCTTGTCATCTCTTCACCGATGTATTTTACCAGTAGGTATGTTTTAAATGTTTAAAGGTGTGTCAAATATACTTATTAGACAAGTTCAGTCAGTACCCTCCCCATTTCGCTCAGTTTCACAACATTTTCCACCTAATGAACATGACCCAGGAGGGACAGTGCTATGTCTCAGAGACCCAGGAGGGACAGTGCCGTGTCTCAGAGACTCAGGGGGGACAGTGCTGTGTCTCAGAGACCCAGGGGGGACAGTGCTGTGTCTCAGAAACCCAGGGGGGACAGTGCTGTGTCTCAGAGACTCAGGGGGGACAGTGTCTCAGAGACCCAGGAGGGACAGTGCTATGTCTCAGAGACCCAGGAGGGACAGTGCTGTGTCTCAGAGACCCAGGAGGGACAGTGCTGTGTCTCAGAAACCCAGGGGGGACAGTGCTGTGTCTCAGAGACCCAGGGGGGACAGTGCTGTGTCTCAGAGACCCAGGGGGGACAGTGCTATGTCTCAGAGACCCAGGGGGGACAGTGCTGTGTCTCAGAGACCCAGGGGGGACAGTGCTGTGTCTCAGAGACCCAGGGGGGACAGTGCTATGTCTCAGAGACCCAGGGGGGACAGTGCTATGTCTCAGAGACCCAGGGGGGACAGTGCTATGTCTCAGAGACCCAGGAGGGACAGTGCTATGTCTCAGAGACCCAGGTGGGACAGTGCTATGTCTCAGAAACCCAGGAGGGACAGTGCTATGTCTCAGAAACCCAGGGGGGACAGTGCTGTGTCTCAGAGACCCAGGGGGGACAGTGCTGTGTCTCAGAGACCCAGGGGGGACAGTGCTATGTCTCAGAGACCAAGGGGGGACAGTGCTATGTCTCAGAGACCCAGGAGGGACAGTGCTATGTCTCAGAGACCCAGGGGGGACAGTGCTATGTCTCAGAGACCCAGGAGGGACAGTGCTGTGTCTCAGAGACCCAAGAGGGACAGTGCTATGTCTCAGAGACCCAGGGGGGACAGTGCTATGTCTCAGACTGCCCTCCTCCTGAATTCATTTGTCTGGGGTCGGTGTTTCCTCCCAGTCCCCTTGGGGGTAGAGGAGTGACCAGTGAGGACCAAAGTGAAGGCCCTATCAGTCACCAACACAATGGAGACGCCCCATGAATCTCATTAGTGGGCTGGATGCAGCGCCGGGGAGGGTTGGAGAGGAGCACTGTCTGGGTGAAAATGAGACTGTGTGTCCTCCATCCTCCATCACTCTCGGACAGACAGGGAGGATAGGGAGTCTGTGCACCATTTTAAGGGCCAAGTCTGGCTATCTCTCCGCACCCCAGGAGTGACCCGTCGGAGACGGACGAAGGAGGAATCTCGAGGATACGGCTATCTCTCCGCACCCCAGGAGTGACCCGTCGGAGACGGACGAAGGAGGAAACTCGAGGACACGGCTATCTCTGTGAGGGGATGTGGTTCAGTGTATGTATGTGTGTGTGTGTGTGTGTGTGTGTGTGTGTGTGTGTGTGTGTGTGTGTGTGTGTGTGTGTGTGTGTGTGTGTGTGTGTGTGTGTGTGTGTGTGTGTGTGTGTGTGTGTGTGAGTTTATGAGTGGGTGAGAAAGAGAGAAAGTGAAAGCGAAACAGAGATGCGAAATAAGAATCACGTGCAGTTCAGTCTATAAACATTGGTTATAAAAGAAACATTAACCACCAACGAAATTGAATTGTGGGTGTTTGATCAAATCATTAAGTATGAAATGGAATCGTGGGTGTTGGGTCTGTTTACACAATCATTGGCTCCATCTTATTAACCTTCCTTAATTCATCTGTTTTGCGATCAAGTGTCAATTATGGTGGCACTGGCAACCATTTCTGTTCACTTGGTAACAAGAATAAAACAATAATCAAGTTAAGTTTGTTTTACGGATATTTCTCTATAGAAAGATTGGCTTCCAATATAAATAATGTATTTGTGTCATCTTCTGTGGCTTAACGTTGACCAACTAGAATCACTGGTGAAAGTCATCCAGAGTCCAAGGCACGGAACAGAACACCCACAAGAACTCAATCTAAAAGGTGGCACTTGTCTTTCTTGACCTTTCGCAACAGTAACCACGGTAACCCCCACAATTACATGAATCAGGGTTGAGTTTTGCAGGACGGTGAAAAAACTAGTGAAGGAATCTGCCCGGACAGAGGCAAGGACCGGGACCGGGGAGTAAGAAAAAAGAACTGCTCGCCTCCAAAGGTGAGAAGTTCAAATTGCACAGCTCATGGGCTGATTGTCTCAGATCAATTTTAGATTTAAAGTGATAAAGTACATGTGCTCGCCTGCAATGGGGAGGAGAATTGGCCTGGTGACTGTCTTTATAGATATATATCGGCTTCTCCTCTTAGGTTGCTGGCAGTTCCCCGAGACACGTCGATGCACATTGCTCACATTCAATGAAAGTCAACAATTAAGGAGTCAGTGATAAAACGTTGAAAGGCGGAATCGATCGAACACACGGTGCCTGCTGCAAGCTTGTCAAAACAGGCCTTCCTAAGAACACGTCTTGTCATTCGATTGGGTCTATGAAGACTGACATAGAGGCACACGTGGCCATGACAATAGGAGATGAATGGAAAGAAGAGGGCGTCTCTTCATTTGTCACTCCTCGATGATAACTGCCTGTCAATAAATGGATAAGGTCATCTGACAGTGTCAAAGTGTCAATGAGAATGTATCTGTGTATATTCTCGATCCAGCACTCAGATCTTAATGGTAGAGTTGACAATAATAATCCGAATGTGGATCTAGCATTGTGGATCTAGCGTTGTGGCTCTAGCGTTGTGGCTCTAGCGTTGTGGCTCTAGCGTTGTGGCTCTAGCGTTGTGGATCTAGAGCCCGCTGTAGACGTCTGACTGTCATCATTTTCACTCAATTGTACACGTAAAATCGGTGCGCACTCTGTTCAGAGGGAGGAAGGGAGGGAGGGAGGGAGGGTGGTGTACTGGGAGGGAGAGAGGTAGGGAGGTGTACTGGGAGGTAGGGAGGGAGGGAGGGAGGGAGGGAGGTGTACTTGGAGGGAGGGAGGGAGGTATACTGGGAGGGAGGGAGGGAGGGAGGGAGGGAGGTGTACTTGGGAGAGGGAGGGAGGGAGGGAGGTGTACTTGGAGGGAGGGAGGGAGGGAGGGAGGGAGGGAGGGAGGGAGGGAGGGAGGTGTACTTGGAGGGAGGAGGGGAGGGAGGGAGGGAGGGAGGGAGGGAGGGAGGGAGGGAGGGAGGGAAATGTACTGGGAAGGAGGGTGGGAGGTAGGGAGGTGTAATGGGAAGGAGGGAGGGAGGTAGGGAGGTGGGAAGGAGGGAGGGAGGTAGGGAGGTGTGTTGTGAGGGAGGGAGGAGGTGTACTGGGAAGGAGGGAGGGGGGTAGGGAGATGGGAAGGAGGGCAGTAGGGAGGTGTACTGGGAACGAGGAAGGTAGGGAGGTGTACTAAGGTAGGGAGGTGTACTGGTTAGGGAGGGAGGGAGGGAGGTAGGTAGGGAAGTGTGCTGGGAAGGAGGGAGGTGGGGAGGTGTACTGGAAGGGAGGGATGTAGGGAGGTGTACTGGGAAGGAGGGAGGTAGGGAAGTGTGCTGAGAAGGAGGGAGGTAGGGAGGTGTACTGGGAGGGAGGGATTTGGGAGATGTACTGGGAAGGAGGGAGGGAGGTAGGGAGGTGAGAAGGAGGGAGGTAGGTTATCCCCTGGTCAAAAGGTTATCCCCTGGTATGAAGATTATCCCCTGGTATGGAGGTTATCCCCTGGTACGAAGGTTATCCCCTGGTGTGAAGTTTATCCCCTGGTATGAAGGTTATCCCCTGGTATGAAGGTTATCCCCTGGTATGAAGTTTATACCCTGGTATGAAGTTTATCCCCTGGTCTGAAGGTTATCCCCTGGTGTGAAGGTTATCCCCTGGTATGAAGGTTATCCCCTGGTGTGAAGGTTATCCCCTGGTATGAAGGTTATCCCCTGGTATGGAGGTTATCCCCTGGTATGAAGGTTATCCCCTGGTGTGAAGGTTATCCCCTGGTATGAAGGTTATCCCCTGGTATGAAAGTTATCCCCTGGTATGAAGGTTATCCCCTGGTCTGAAGTTTATCCTCTGGTCTGAAGGTTATCCCCTGGTGTGAAGGTTATCCCCTGGTGTGAAGGTTATCCCCTGGTGTGAAGGTTATCCCCTGGTGTGAAGGTTATCCCCTGGTATGGAGGTTATCCCCTGGTATGAAGGTTATCCCCTGGTGTGAAGGTTATCCCCTGGTATGAAGGTTATCCCCTGGTGTGAAGGTTATCCCCTGGTATGAAGGTTATCCCCTGGTATGGAGGTTATCCCCTGGTATGAAGGTTATCCCCTGGTGTGAAGGTTATCCCCTGGTATGAAGGTTATCCCCTGGTATGAAAGTTATCCCCTGGTATGAAGGTTATCCCCTGGTCTGAAGTTTATCCTCTGGTCTGAAGGTTATCCCCTGGTGTGAAGGTTATCCCCTGGTGTGAAGGTTATCCCCTGGTATGGAGGTTATCCCCTGGTATGAAGGTTATCCCCTGGTGTGAAGGTTATCCCCTGGTATGAAGGTTATCCCCTGGTATGAAAGTTATCCCCTGGTATGAAGGTTATCCCCTGGTGTGAAGGTTATCCCCTGGTATGAAGGTTATCCCCTGGTATGAAGGTTATCCCCTGGTGTGAAAGTTATCCCCTGGTATGAAGATTATGCCCTGGTGTGAAGGTTATCCCCTGGTATGAAGGTTATCCACTGGTATGAAGGTTATCCCCTGGTATGAAGGTTATCCCCTGGTATGAAGGTTATCCCCTGGTGTGAAGGTTATCCCCTGGTGTGAAGGCACTATTTTTATAGGTAATGCACTATGTAGGGAATAGAGTGTGATTTGAGACGAAGGCCATCTTCACAGCCCATTAATCCAGGCAGGCTCTGGCCCTGTGCACTGGAGCAAAGCGGGAGAGGATACCGGATGACCCCAAACGCCACCACCACTTCTATTACTTCACAGCACACCTCCTTACCTCCTTACCTCCCTCCCAGTACACCTCCCTACCTCCCTCTCTCCCAGCACACCTCCTTCCCTTCCAGTACACCTCCCTCTCTCCCAGCACAACTCCCTCCCTCCCTCCCAACCTCCCTCCCAGCACTCCTCCCTCCCTCCCAGCACACCTTCCTCCCAACACACCTCTTTTATCTCCCTCCCAGCACACCTCCCTCCCTCCCTACGTACCAGTACACCTCCCCACCTCCCTCCCTCCAGGCACACTTCCCTACCTCCCAACCTCCCTCCCAGTACACCTCACTACCTCCCTCCCTCCCTCCCAGTACACCTCCCTCCCTCCCTCCCTCCCTCCCAGTACACCTCCCTACCTCCTTCCCTCCCTCCCAGTACACCTCCCTACCTCCCTCCCTTCCTCCCAGTACACCTCCCTACCTCCCTCCCTCCCAGTACACCACCCTCCCTCCCTCCCTCCCTCTCAGTACACCACCCTCCCTCCCTCCCTCCCTCCCTCCCTCCCTCTCAGTACACCACCCTCCCTCCCTCCCTCCCTCCCAGTACACCTCCCTACCTCCCTCCCTTCCTCCCAGTACACCTCCCTACCTCCCTCCCTCCCAGTACACCACCCTCCCTCCCTCCCTCCCTCCCTCTCAGTACACCACCCTCCCTCCCTCCCTCCCTCCCTCCCTCTCAGTACACCACCCTCCCTCCCTCCCTCCCTCCCAGTACACCTCCCTACCTCCCTCTCTCCCTCCCTCCCTCCCTCCCTCCCTCCCAGTACACCACCCTCCCTCCCTCCCTCCCTCTCAGTACACCACCCTCCCTCCCTCCCTCCCTCCCTCCCAGTACACCTCCCTCCCTCCCAGCGCGTTCATTTCATTTAAGAGATCTCTGTAAAAGCCATCATCTGGGGCCAGACTTGACAGTGAATGTGTGTTTGTGTGTGCATGTGTGTGTGCATGGGGGGTGGTAGGTTGATTCACATCCACTCCGGGGGGGGCGATATCGTTGGGCGAGAGGAATGGAGGAGAAAACAGCTGGCTATATCCTAGCAACGCCTCAGGAGAGTGGTTTACTATAGGAAGCATAGTAAAAGCCAGCGTCTTACTGCCGGACTGTCTGGGGCTGTGGGATAACCGACTACCGCGGGGAGACAGCTCTTGTTCATAATCCGTCCAAAGAGAGCAAGCAGGGGCTTGATTTATAAAGCTGTAGAAAAAAATACACTGTTCAACACTGAGCGATAGCACAGGGCTCGTTTTGGTAAGTAGGGCTCCTTTTGCTAACCAAACAAAGACTAATGGGTTCTTAAGTCAATTAAGGGTATTTAAAGTAAAGCGCTCAGCCCCAGAGGCAAAGTATCAGGTGGGGAAAGGGGGGACGTGCAAGTGGAGAAGAATGAACAAAGGTGGACCTGAACAAACCGTGTAGAGTGCACCTCCCAGGTTCAATACACTTAACCCCTCGGTAATATAAACCCATCAACTCTGATCTCACAGACCAGACCTCATTAATGCACCTCTAATTGGGTGCTAATCACAAGTCTTTATGAGCGCCGTGTGGTTTCGGTAAATAGTCTGCATTTCCACTGCTGTAGATAACCCAAGAATAACCCAGTGTATATCATAAGTGATATTGCTACATTTATGATCAGTACTTTAAATGACGTTGCTCGGAAATTCCATATAGCAACATGTTATTTAAATGTATTGTACTATTTCAAAGCATTGGCTTTGATTGTGACAGAACGTACGTAAGGATTCCTTGCCAGCTCAACATGAAAAGTACCTGTAAGTAGATAGTGACTAGTCACCAGATTATGAACAGCTTTAGCTTCATAGTCTCCACTATCCCCCTATTTGTTGGCCCCTTCAACATGGCGGCTTCCCTGTAATCCTTGGTCATCTGTAGTGGGCAGACGAGCAGGACTCTGATTGTCCTCCCTGCCCTCCATCTCACACAGCCTCCCTCCTGACCTTTAACCCCAGCTGTCATAGTGATGGGTTCCCTTACCCAGAAACCACTTATTTCACAGCTATCGCCCTCTGTATGGCGCCTTGATGGTGCCTTGATGGCCTCTGTATCGAAAATGATTGGGAAGTATGAGATGTCAAAAAATGACTTTAATTTCGACACAGAGAGCTATTTGAAGGACGTGTTTGCCTTATTTGAGGGAATCATCATGAGAGGTTTGTCAATGGATTTCTTTAAGATTATACCTGAAATGTCAAAGGAGAAGGGGTAAAATGCATCTCACAACACCCAAAGTGATTACCTATCTCCATCGTTGGTATGAACACAAAGCATTTTCTACACGTGAATGTGCTTCTTGAAAGATTCTTAGGGCTTTTCTCCCAGTATATACTGTATTACTGGGAGAAAAGTCCACTTACTGGGAGAAAAGCCCTAAGAATCTTTCAAGAAGCCCATTCACGTGATGTTCTCTATCATCAAATCAATTCAAATGTTATTGGTCGCATACACATATTTAGTAGATGTTATTACGGGTGTAGCAATATATATATATATATGTATATATATATATATATATATATATATATATATATATATACACTGTATATATGGGCTAGTTATAACACTGTATATATGGGCTAGTTATAATACTGTATATATGGTCATTCAACTGAGACTGCTCTTCTCTGTGTCACGGAGGCTCTCCGCACTGCTAAAGCTAACTCTCTCTCCTCTGCTCTTGTCCTTCTAGACCTGTCTGCTGCCTTTGATACTGTGAACCATCAGATCCTCCTCTCCACCCTCTCCGAGCTGGGCATCTCCGGCGCGGCTCACTCCTGGATTGCGTCCTACCTGACCGGTCGCTCCTACCAAGTGGCGTGGCGAGAAGCTGTCTCCGCACCACGTGCTCTCACCACTGGTGTCCCCCAGGGCTCAGTTCTAGGCCCTCTCCTTTTCTCCCTATACACCAAGTCACTTGGCTCTGTCATATCCTCACATGGCCTCTCCTATCATTGCTACGCTGACGATACACAACTAATCTTCTCCTTTCCCCCTTCTGATAACCAGGTGGCGAATCGCATCTCTGCATGTCTGGCAGACATATCAGTATGGATGACAGATCACCACCTCAAGCTGAACCCTGGCAAGACGGAGCTGCTCTTCCTCCCGGGGAAGGACTGCCCGTTCCATGATCTCGCCATCACGGTTGACAACTCCGTTGTGTCCTCCTCCCAGAGTGCGAAGAGCCTTGGCGTGACCCTGGACAACACCCTGTCGTTCTCCGCTAACATCAAGGCGGTGACCCGATCCTGCAGGTTCATGCTCTACAACATTCGGAGAGTACGACCCTGCCTTACACAGGAAGCGGCACAGGTCCTAATCCAGGCACTTGTCATCTCCCATCTGGATTACTGCAACTCGCTGTTGGCTGGCCTCCCTGCCTGTGCCATTAAACCCCTACAACTCATCCAGAATGCCGCAGCCCGTCTGGTGTTCAACCTTCCCAAGTTCTCTCACGTCACCCCCCTCCTCCGCACACTCCACTGGCTTCCAGTTGAAGCTCGCATCCGTTACAAGACCATGGTGCTTGCCTATGGAGCAGTGAGGGGAACGGCACCTCCGTACCTTCGGGCTCTGATCAGTCCCTACACCCAAACGAGGGCATTGCGTTCATCCACCTCTGGCCTGCTGGCTCCCCTTCCTCTGCGGAAGCATAGTTCCCGCTCAGCCCAGTCAAAACTGTTCGCTGCTCTGGCACCCCAATGGTGGAACAAGCTCCCTCACGACGCCAGGACAGCGGAGTCACTCACCACCTTCCGGAGACATTTGAAACCCCACCTCTTTAAGGAATACCTGGGATAGGATAAAGTAATCCTTCTACCCCCCCCCAAAGAAAAAATAAAAATAATAATAATAATAATAATAGTATAATTGTAAAGTGGTTATCCCACTGGCTATAGGGTGATTGCACCAATTTGTAAGTCGCTCTGGATAAGAGCATCTGCTAAATGACGTAAATGTGCCCTTGAGCAAGGCACTTAACCCTAATTGCTCCTGTAAGTCGCTCTGGATAAGAGCGTCTGCTAAATGACTAAAATGTAAATGTAAATGTATTGTTTCAGAAAGTCTGTTTTGAAGAAATTGAAAGTGCTATTTTTAAACAGTCCTATCAGTGCGTAGGTCTACACTTAGGAAAGTTAGATGTATTTTATAATCAAATAGTATCTTCTGAGGTAACAAGTAGCCATTACATATTACTCTCATCTGTCCTGCGAGTCATTTCAAATCATCAGTTCACTTCAAACGAGTGTTTCCATATTAGTTTCCATATTCTGCGTCTTCCCGTCCAATGTCCAATTATTTTGGCTTCAAAACATGCGTGTCGCCTATCGGAAATAGGATTTGGCAGAGTTAATTGGTGTCAATGAAGGAAACAAAAGTGGACTTTCTTCGCCAGATTGTCAGCAATTATACCTCCTGTGTGATGAGTGATTTGTAAATTGTAAAGTGGTGAATGTTGTTTTAACAACAGCCATTGCTTTTATGGCTGCAGGTATTTCTACTTATTTACAAATGAGGTGATTTGCAACCACATTCGTGTCACTCTTGTCAACCACATACTGTCCTAATATGGACACCATATACCTTCAATATCCCATGTTCAGTGGAGGCTGTTGGGAGGAGCTATAGGAGGACGGGCTCATTGTAATGGCTGGAATGGAATTAATGGAACGGTATCAAACACATCAAACATATGGAAACCACACGTTTGTCTCCGTTCCATTAATTCCATTCCAGCCATTAAAATGAGCCCGTCCTCCTATAACTCCTCCCACCAGCCTCCACTGCCGATGTCGTGCTTGTAGGTATGGTAGGGTGATATTTGGAAAGAGACACCTGGACGTGCAGTCGTGCACGTTCAAGTACACAGACTTGCTGATGTTTCACCACAGAGCCATTCCGGTGTGTGAGGCTGTCCTAATATGGACACTGTATACCTTGAATATCCCACGTTTTGTTTGTAGGTATGGTGGGGTGATATAAGGAAACAGGCACCCGGACTTCCATGTTCATATACACAGACTTGCTGCTGTTTCACCGCAGAGTAATTCCCCTCAATCAGTGGGGCTTCCACCTTGTGATGTTGACGGGGCCGCGGTTCACTGACAAGCCCATGGCTCATTTTAAATGTTCATCTGGGAGGGAGGTTTGGTGAGTGTGAAGGAGGAGGAGAGTTATTTCCATGTGCCCAGAACTTGTAGAGAAAATCTAAATAAACAAGCGACCAACCAGATGAAACAGCACCCCCTGTTACATCTCTGTGTGGTACATAATACTGCACCCCCTGTTACATCTCTGTGTGGTACATAATACTGCACCCCCTGTTACATCTCTGTGTGGTACATAATACTGCACCCCCTGTTACATCTCTGTGTGGTACATAATACTGCACCCCCTGTTACATCTCTGTGTGGTACATAATACTGCACCCCCTGTTACATATATGTGTGGTACATAATACTGCACCCCCTGTTACATATATGTGTGGTACATAATACTGCACCCCCTGTTACATCTCTATGTGGTACATAATACTGCACCCCCTGTTACATCTCTGTGTGGTACATAATACTGCACCCCCTGTTACATCTCTGTGTGGTACATAATACTGCACCCCCTGTTACATCTCTGTGTGGTACATAATACTGCACCCCCTGTTACATCTCTGTGTGGTACATAATACTGCACCCCCTGTTACATCTCTGTGTGGTACATAATACTGCACCCCCTGTTACATCTCTGTGTGGTACATAATACTGCACCCCCTGTTACATCTCTGTGTGGTACATAATATCAAGGGGAATCAAGGCCTGCATATTGGGCAGGGCATGTCATGGTTGTAGACTAAAATGAAGCTCCTGCCTAGTTAATCATTAACCTAGTTAACGATTCCCACTCCTCGGAATTTCACAGTTTTCCACAAAAATGTACAGCCCCTCTCCAAACCTCAGTAATGGTCACAAGCAAAATTCACATCAGAAATGTTTTATTTTGTCTGCAAGGACATGTTGAGTTCCTGCTCTGATGGTGTGTCCATTTAAGAGATTGTAGCTCAATTTAATGTAATTGCTGCTGTGTTGTGGCTGGCTACTGGAGGGAGGAGTGTGTTTGTCTGTCTGTCTGTATGTCACATGTGAATTTCCTTTCTTTTTATAGATTAAAAACAAAAAACAGTTTGAAGTGAGAAGTAGGCATTGGTCTGAAGCAGAAAAGAAACAAAATTCACATGAGCGCAACAATGCCTACTCCACCCAAGCTCTACCAAGGTTTTCCAGCACACATCTTTGATCAACTACATTAGCTATGTTGGTCTATTGCACCTCAAACTATGTGTATACATGTTGCTTAGGATTCAAACCTTCTCAAACTTGCCTAATTCATACTCCTCAGAGGGATAATGGACTTTACAGTGTCCTGCTATTAAAATAATGTATATATACACACTACCGGTCAAAAGTTTTAGAACACCTACTCATTCAAGGGTTTTTCTTTATTTTTACTATTTTCTACATTATAGAATAATAGTGAACACATCAAAACTAGGAAATAGCACATATGGAATCATGTAGTAACCAAAAAAGTGTTAAACAAATCAAAATATATTTTATATTTGAGATTCTTCAAATAGCCACCCTTTGCCTTGATGACAGCTTTGCACACTCTTGGCATTCTCTCAACCAGCTTCATGAGGTAGTGTCACGTTCATTGTATAAAGGATTGGACCAAGGTGCAGCGTGGTATGCGTACATAGTCGTTTATTCTAATAAAACACAGACAAAATAACAAAATCCAACAGAACGTGAAGTTCAAGAGGCTAAACATCAAACAAGCCACAAACAGAATTAGAAACAAGATCCCACAACTAAAGGTAGGCAAAATGGCTGCCTAAGTATGATCCCCAATCAGAGACAATGATCGACAGCTGCCTCTGATTGGGAACCACACCCGGCCAACATAGAAATACATAAACTAGAATCTATCCCAATCACATCCTGACTTAACCAAACAGAGAATACAGGTGATCTCTAAGGTCAGGGCGTGACAGGTAGTCACCTGGAATGCATTTCAATGAACAGGTGTGCCTTCTTAAAAGTTCATTTGTGGAATTTCTTTCCTTCTTAATGCGTTTGAGCCAATCAGTTGTGTTGTGTACAGAAGATAGCCCTATTTGGTAAAAGACCAAGTCCATATTATGGCAAGAACAGCTCAAATAAGCAAAGAAAAATGACAGTCCATCATTACTTTAAGACATGAAGGTCAGTCAATCCAGAAAATGTCAAGGATTTATAAAGTTTATTCAAGTGCAGTCGCAAAAACCATCAAGTGCTATGATGAAACTGGCTCTCATGAGAATCCAATACTTTACCTTGTATGTGGTTCAAATCACATTATATAGCACCTCCTCTAAGAGTATGAATTAAGCTGTTTGAGAAGGTTTGAATCCTAAGCAACCTGCCTACACATTGTTTGAAGTATAGTACAATACATTTACATTTACATTTAAGTCATTTAGCAGACACTCTTATCCTGAGCGACTTACAAATTGGTGCATTCAACTTAGGATAGCCAGTGGGACAACCCCCGTGATGGCGAGATCATGGAGCGGGCAGTCCATCCCCGGGAAGAAGTGCAGCTCCGTCTTGCCGAGGTTCAGCTTGAGGTGGTGATCCGACATCCACACTGATATGTCTGCCAGACATGCAGAGATGCGATTCGCCACCTGGTTATCAGAAGGGGGAAAGGAGAAAATGAATTGTGTGTCGTCTGCGTAGCAATGATAGGATAGACCATGTGAGGATATGACAGAGCCAAGTGACTTGGTGTATAGAGAGAATAGGAGAGGGCCTAGAACTGAGCCCTGGGGGACACCAGTGGTGAGATCACGTGGTGCGGAGACAGATTCTCGCCACGCCACCTGGTAGGAGCGACCTGTCAGGTAGGACACAATCCAAGAGTGAGCAGCGCTGGAGATGCCCAACTAGGAGAGGGTGGAGAGGAGGATCTGATGGTTCACAGTATCAAAGTCAGCTGATAGGTCTAGAAGGATAAGAGCAGAGGAGAGAGAGTTAGCTTTAGCAGTGCGGAGAGCCTCCATGACACAGAGAAGAGCAGTCTCAGTTGAATGACCAGTCTTGAAACCTGACTGGTTTGGATCAAGAAGGTCATTCTGAGAGAGATAGCAGGAGAGTTGGCTAGAGACGGCTCGCTCAAGAGTTTTGGAGAGAAAAGAAAGAAGGGATACTGGTCTGTAGTTGTTGGCATCGGAGGGATCGAGTGTAGGTTTTTTGAGGAGGGGTGCAACTCTCGCTCTCTTGAAGACGGAAGGGACATAGCCAGCGGTCAAGGATGAGTTGATGAGCGAGGTGAGGTAAGGGAGAAGGTCTCCGGAAATGGTCTGGAGAAGAGAGGAGGGGATAGGGTCAAGCGGGCAGGTTGTTGGGCGGCCGGCCGTCACAAGTCGCAAGATTTCATCTGGAGAGAGAGGGGAGAAAGAAGTCAAAGCATAGGGTAGGGCAGTGTGAGCAGGACCAGCGGTGTCATTTGACTTAGTAAATGAGGATCGGATATCGTCAACTTTCTTTTCAAAATGGTTGACGAAGTCATCCACAGAGAGGGAGGAGGGAGGAGGAGGATTCAGCAGGGAAGAGAAGGTGGCAAAGAGCTTCCTAGGGTTAGAGGCAGAGGCTTGACATTTAGAGTGGTAGAAAGTGGCTTTAGCAGCAGAAACAGAATAAGAAAATGTAGAGAGGAGGGAGTGAAAAGATGACAGGTCCGCAGGGAGTCTAGTTTTCCTCCATTTCTGCTCGGCTGCCCTGTTCTGTGAGCTCGCAATGAGTCGTCAAGCCACGGGGAGGACCGAGCCGGCCGGGAGGATAGGGGACAATAGACCAACATACAGTGCCTTCGGAAAGTATCAGGACCCCTTGACTTTTTCCACATTTTGTTACATTACAGCCTTATTCTAAAATGGATTAGCAATCAACACACAATACACCTGATTGACAAAGTGAAAACAGATTTTTAGAAATGTTTGCTAATTTATTAAATATTAAAAACAGAAATACCTTATTTACATAAGTATTCAGACCCTTTGCTATGAGACTCGAAATTGAGCTCAGGTGCATCCTGTTTCCATTGATCATCCTTGAGATGTTTCTACAACTTGTTTGGAGTCCACCTGTGGTAAATTCAATTGATTGGACATTATTTGGAAAGGCACACACCTGTCTATATAAGGTCCCATAGTTGACAGTGCATGTCAGAGCAAAAACCAAGCCATCAGGTTGAAGGAATTGTCCGTAGAGTGCAGAGACAGGATTGTGTTGAGGCACAGATCTGGGGAAGGGTACCAAAAAATGTATGCATCATTGAAGGTCCCCAAGAACACAGTGGCCATCATTCTTAAATGGAAGAAGTTTAGAACCACCAAGACTCTTCCTAGAGCTGGCCGCCCGGCCAAACTGAGCAATCGGGGGAGAAGATTCTCTGGTCTGATGAAACCAAGATTGAACTCTTTGGCCTGAATGCCAAGCGTCTGGAGGAAACCTGGCACCATCCCTACGGTGAAGCATGGTGGTGACAGCATCATGCTGTGGGGATGTCTTTCAGCGGCAGGGACTGTGAGACTAGTCAGGATCGAGGGAAAGATGAATGAAGTAAAGTACAGAGAGATCCTTGATGGAAACCTGCTCCAGAGCGCTCAGGACCTCAGACTGGGGCGAAGGTTCACCTTCCAACAGGACAACGACCCTAAGCACACAGCCAAGACAATGCAGGAGTGGCTTCGGGACAAGTCTCTGAATGTCCTTGAGTGGCCCAGCCAGAGCCCGGACTTGAACCCAATCAAACATCTTTGGAGAGACCTAGGGCTGTGGCAAATAACTGTCAGTCTCACGGTAATTGACCGCTAATTAACATAAACACATTTAGCATCTCCACACAAGCCACTGATGCTGACCTTTGGAACATCTACATTTTAAAAAAAGTCTAATAAATCCATGTAATATAGCCTTCACCTTCACAATAAATCCATTATTTATTTTAGACAGGTCTAAAGAAACATGATATGAAGAAAATGTAGTCTATTTCAGAAGAACAGAATAGCATACTCTGAGTTGCCCTTATGTTAGGTCCTGATCTGGCTATGCCATATGGCTGTGGGCTACACTAGTTCATTTAGCAGACAAGATTTGCTTAGAGTTCCCTGGCATTATTTTATAGTGTGAAGAATACAATTGAACAAAGCTGAATAAAATATAAATATTTTCTCCAAATTATTTGAGGGAGTGCGCGCACATTTTTATTTATTTTATTTTATTTCACCTTTATTTATCCAGGTAAGCCAGTTGAGAACAAGTTCTCATTTACAACTGCGACCTGGCCAAGATAAAGCAAAGCAGTGCGATAAAAACAACAACACAGAGTTACATATGGGGTAAACAAAACATAAAGTCAAAAATACAACAGAAAATATATATACAGTGTGTGCGAATGTAGTAAGTTATGGAGGTAAGGCAATAAATAGGTCATAGTGCAAAATAGTTACAATTTCTTATTGACACTGGAATGATAGATGTGCAAAAGATGATGTGCAAATAGAGATACTGGGGGGCAAATTAGCAAAATAAATAACAATATGGGGATGAGGTAGTTGGGTGGGCTAATTTCAGAATGGCTGTGTACAGGTGCAGTGATCGGTAAGCTGCTCTGACAACTGATGCTTAAAGTTAGTGAGTGAGATAAGAGTCTCCAGCTTCAGAGATTTTTGCAGTTCGTTCCAGTCATTGGCAGCAGAGAACTGGAAGGAATGGCGGCCAAAGGAGGTGTTGGCTTTGGGGATGACCAGTGAGATATACCTGCTGGAGCGCAGACTACGGGTGGGTGTTGTTATGGTGACCAGTGAGCTAAGATAAGACAGGGATTTGCCTAGCAGTGATTTATAGATGACCTGGAGCCAGTGGGTTTGGCGACGAATATGTAGTGAGGGCCAGCCAACGAGAGCGTACAGGTGACAATGGTTGGTAGTATATGTGGCTATTCTATGTTGAGCGGTTAACAAAGAAACAGGTACTCCTATATGCTTAATTTATTCATGTAACTTTAGTTGTTCTACAAACGTTGGGCTATATGTTTAGATGTTTAATACATTGTAAGGCTGCATGATGCAACTCTAATGATGATTTGAAAAAAGTTGCTTGAAAGGCATGAGCTCTGCTTTGTTTTTTTTACGCAGGCTGTACACACTTCATTAGTCTCTCATTCACAATTTGACAAGCACTTGATAATGCCTCGAATTTCACGGCGGCATCCCCTTAGTAGCCGTAATGCACCCTAAAAAATTCCATGCCTTTTGCGGCCAGTAGTGGCCATTGTGCCCTTCTACCTGAGTGCTGCGCAATCTGAAGCACCTCTCACTCACATGGCTCTCCATCCCGTGATCGGGTCTTTCTCACAGGCTACAAGTGAAGACAGACACATCGGGGAAGCAACTGCGCACATCCTTATCCAATTCCAAGGTGCATATTGAAGATATTGGAAGAACTGCCCACATGTACTTTTCGTCAGCCAACAAGACGAGTAGCCTATGTCAATCTACAGTCGTGGTCAAAGGTTTTGAGAATGACACAAATATTAATTTTCACAAAGTCTGCTGCCTCAGTTTTTATGATGGCAATTTGCATATACTCCAGAATGTTATGAAGAGTGATCAGATGAATTGCAATTAATTGCAATGAACTTAATCCCCAAAAAAACATTTCCACTGCATTTCAACCCTGCCACAAAAGGACCAGCTGACATCATGTCAGTGATTCTCTCGTTAACACAGGTGAGAGTGTTGACGAGGACAAGGCTGGAGATCACTCTGTCATGATGATTGAGTTAGAATAACAGACTGGAAAGCTTTAAAAGGAGGGTGGTGCTTGAAATCATTGTTCTTCCTCTGTTAACCATGGTTACCTGCTTTGCACAAAAAGGGCTTCACAGGCAAGGATATTGCTGCTAGTAAGATCGCACCTAAATCAACCATTTATCGGATCATCAAGAACTTCAAGGAGAGAGGTTCAATTGTTGTGAAGAAGCCTTCAGGGCGCCCAAGAAAGTCCAGCAAGCGCCAGGACCGTCTCCTAAAATTGATTCAGCTGCGAGATCGGGGCACCACCAGTGCAGAGCTTGCTCAGGAATGGCAACAGGCAGGTGTGAGTGCATCTGCACGCACAGTGAGGCGAATACTTTTGGAGGATGGCCTGGTGTCAATAAGGGCAGCGAGGAAGCCACTTCTCTCCAGGAAAAACATCAGGGACAGACTGATATTCTGCAAAAGGTACAGGGATTGGACTGCTGAGGACTGGGGTAAAGTCATTTTCTCTGATGAATCCCCTTTCCGATTGTTTGGGGCATCCGGAAAAAAGCTTGTCCGGAGAAGACAAGGTGAGCACTACCATCAGACCTGTGTAATGCCAACAGTAAAGCATCCTGAGACCATTCATGTGTGGGGTTGCTTCTCAGCCAAGGGAGTGGGCTCACTCACAATTTTGCCTAAGAACACAGCCATGAATAAAGAATGGTACCAACACATCCTCCGAGAGCAACTTCTCCCAACCATCCAAGAACAGTTTGGTGACGACCAATGCCTTTTCCAGCATGATGGAGCACCTTGCCATAAGGCAAAAGTGATAACTAAGTGGCTCGGGGAACAAAACATCTACATTTTGGGTCCATGGCCAGGAAACTCCCCAGACCTTAATCCCATTGAGAACTTGTGGTCAATCCTCAAGAGGCGGGTGGACAAACAAAAACCCACAAATTCTGACAAACTCCAAGCATTGATTATGCAAGAATGGGCTGCCATCAGTCAGGATGTGGCCCAGAAGTTAATTGACAGCATGCCAGGGCGGATTGCAGAGGTCTTGAAAAAGAAGGGTCAACACTGCAAATATTGACTCTTTGCATAAACTTTATGTAATTGTCAATAAAAGCCTTTGACACTTATGGAATGCTTGTAATTATACTTCAGTATACCATAGTAACATCTGACAAAAATATCTAAAAACACTGAAGCAGCAAACTTTGTGAAGACCAATATTGTGTCATTCTCAAAACTTTTGACCACGACTGTACTATCCCCCATTGTACAAAAGTTAACCTAATTCTATTATGTGCGAGAAATAAATATTCCAAACATAGTCTGTGACAGTTGTTGGGTGCAATTGATCCCAAATTAATACAACCACTAGCATAAACAAAAACATTTTTTTTGCAATGTGGCTGACGCAACAGATCAGAACGTTTAGCTTAAAATGTTGATAAACTATTAGGCTATTTCTTCACATTATAAGCGCAGCAATGCGCACACGGCAGTAGGCTATAAGCGCAAATGTTCCATTAGCAGGAAAACACCATTCTCAAAAGTGACCACAAATGTGATTATGCATGTAATGCTTTTATTATAAAGGTGCATTTTTATGGGGAATTATCTTCCCCAAACTTGAAACTCACGCGTTGCTTATGTGTGCCAGTTAGGCTCTAAACCCTGTGTAAAGAGGATGAATGTGCTTAATTTTAAGAAGTTATTTGGCCACTTTAGTTTTGATACAAACCTTATCAAAACATATAGGCCTATGGCCTAGGCTACATGAGGTGTGCGACTATGATTCGAATAAGTCACAAAAAAAAAGGCAGTTTCTTATGCTGGGCATCATTCACAAGTGATAATATATAATTCACAAGTGATAGGCTAATATTGTCACCCATCAGACTATTCTTGATGTAATCTTGTCTTTACATATACTAAATAATATATGTGTGAAATTTGTTTTGATTTAGAATGGACCATTATCATGCACCTGTCTCAAAACAGGGGCAGCGGGAAAAAATACGTCATCTACGCACTTAAATAGCGAATGGAGGACCCTTTTCCTGTGGTTCATTTTCATGCCAGCCAGGTAGGCTATACTCCTGTTGTAAAGATAAACAATGTGTTTAATATTAGCAAAGTTGAGAAATAAATATAGTAGGCTTAGTCTATTGAAAGCTGATGGGATCCTCCTCTTTTTAGTAGAGGCCATCACTCTGTTGACTCACGCAGCCTATAGAAATGTTGTGCAACATGAGCTCATGGGCTCTCAGTGTTTGATTAGATTTTTGATTACATTTGCCAGGATGTCAGAGTGATTAGCGGGACAATAGAGTGCTGTGTACCAGGCAGTTAGCAAGTTTGGTAGGCTACTAATGACCATCAGCAGTCTCAGAGCTTGGAGAAGCCTAATTACCGTGACTAAACGGTCACGTGGAATTTGACTGCCTTCATGACTCGTGCCGGTAATATGGTCACCGCAACAGCCCTAGAGAGACCTGAAAATAGCTGTGCAGCAACGCTCCCCATCCAACCTAACAGAACTTGAGAGGATCTGCAGAGAAGAATGGGAGAAACTCCCCAAATACAGGTGTGCCAAGCTTGTAGCGTCATACCCAAGAAGACTCGAGGCTGTAATCACTGCCAAAGGTGCTTCAACAAAGTCCTGAGTAAAGGGTCTGAATACTTATGTAAATGTCATATTTCAGTTTTTCTATTTTTTATAAATTAGCAAACATTTGTAAAAACTGGTTTTTGCTTTGTCATTATGGGGTATTGTGTGTAGATTGATGAAAAAATAAACAATTTCATCAATTTTTAAATAAGGCTGTAACCTAACAAAATGTGGAAAAAGTCAAGGGGTCTGAATACTTTCCGAAGGCACTGTAGCTACTGTAGTAGGTCAAAGCTGTGTGCTGGAAAACCTTGGTAGAGCATGGGTGGAGTCGGCATTGTGGGGCTCATGTGAATTTCCTTTCTTTATAGGCTTCAGACCAATGCCTACTTCTCACTTAAAACGTAGTTTTTCGTTTTTAATTTCCATGGTTTTTAACACCGGAAGATTATGCAACATTATTATTAGGCAACAGAAATAATGTAGTTATTAATATTCATAAATAAATATTAACAGCTGATTTTCCAGAGGGAAGCGAAAAACCAGAAACCCATTTAAGCCAATATGGAGTAAACTGTAAAAAAAATCTCTGATCTCTTTTAACAAGACAATCGAGCAAGCTCCTGAAAAATACAGAAATAATCAACTAATAACTATTTACATACATTATTGACTGTTAAATTAGGTGGCTCGAAGTGGCACAAACTGCCACTGTTCTGCGCCAGCAGAGGACCTGAACTATTCCCCCTGACATCCTAGTCATCCAAACTTGGAAACAACTTGGAATTCACCAAGGGGACGGCAGTTGCGTGCGGATTTAGACTATGAACTTTACTTAACTAGCTAGCTGTGCTGTGTGGAAGAATGCGGGATAGCTATATTGTCAACATTGACTTGTGCCGGTATGATCCGTCCATACAGCTAACGTTACAGCTTTGTTGGCTTGTAGCTAGCTAACGTTACTGGCTAACGTTAGTTGGCTAGCTAACTGGCAATAGAAGCCAAGGACGTTCGTTATCTTATTTGTGCTCTGATTACATGCAAGTGTCAAGTGTCAAGGCCAACAGTTTAAACAGATGACTTCAGCCATGTGAAAACCCTTCCATGACAAAATATCGCTAGATTCCTGTTATGTGGGCAGCTTGTCTCTCCCTGTTCTGTTTCCCTTCCTCCTTGTTTTGTCCCCTCTTTTTCTGTTGTATGTGTGTTTGTCCCCTTTATGTGGGTGTGTCTGGAGTGGAGCAGGGGGCGGGCTCAGGATCTGCCTCTCCTGTGCAGCTGCGGGTTGTTTCCAGTGATTCCTGCCTACGCAGCTGCATCCTATTCTCTCATCAACCTACACTACTTATTCCTGGGCATGGCTCTCCACCGGCGCCAGATCGTTGTTCTTACCAGAGCGTTCGGACATACCTCCCAACCTGCCTGCCTTCCTGCCGGTCGGTCTGCCTGCCTGCCTGCCTGCCTGCCTGCCTGCCTCAGCCACTCCTTCCTCCGGATTCGACTAGCCCACTCTGTTCCTTTACTTCAGTTGTTTTTGGACTATGATAATTTTAACTTTTATTAAATATTTTTTCTTCCACTCCCTTTGTCGTGTTGTTTCTCTGAATGCTGGGTTGAACCATAGCCATAACAGAACGATCTGGCCATGGACCCAACAGAGAAACAGCACGGGGCAAACGATGACAGCTTCCAACAAGCTATCCAGGCTCAAGGAACGTTGCTAGGACAGCATGACCAATTGCTTTGGACTCTTCTGGAAGATAATCATCAACTGCTGAACCAGGTGACTCAGTTAACTACACAAGTCTCTAAATTGTCTGTTATCAGTTCTCCATCTCTCTCTGACCCCCAGTTTGATGCACCCCAAGTTGGTTCCTCGGACATGATGCAGGCTTCGTTCCATCGGGAACCCCCTGTCACGTCGCCTGAACCATTCAATGGTGAATTGGACAAGTGCCGGGGATTTTTGCTTCAGTGTGACTTGATTTTTCGGCAGAGACCACTGTCATTTTCTACTGATTCCTCTAAGGTACATTATGTTCTGGGGCTGTTAAGAGGGAGAGCTCTGGTTTGGGCTGAGGCTGTGTGCTCTAATCAAAATTTGACTGGATTGACTTTCGCTGATTTTTCTGCTAATTTGAAGACTGTTTTTGACCATCCTGACCATGTGGGTAATTCCTCCAAGATACTTTTTAATTTGAGGCAGGGTTCTAACAGTGTGGCAGAGTACTCAATTGAGTTCTGGACGTTGGCAGCAGACTCCAAGTGGAACAATGTGGCACTTCAGGGAGCATTTCTAAACGGTTTGAATGAAGCCATTAAGGATGAACTGGCTGCTCGTGATGAGCCACATGATTTACATTCTCTCGTTTCCCTGTCCATCAAGCTGGACAATCGGTTGCGGGAGAGACATCTAGGAGGACGAGTTCCCCAGCCTTCAACCACTCGAGTCTCGCCTCTCCGGAGTCGGCAGCTTCTTGTTCCTGATTCCATTCCGAGCACAGAGGAGGAACCTATGCAAGTGGGTCGAGCTCGACTACCTCCAGCAGAGCGGCAACGGCGCCTCCAGGCGGGTGAGTGCCTGTACTGTGGAGACGCCACACACATTCTGGCTACATGCCCTAAAGCGGCCAAAAGACAAGGCTCGCTCGTAACGGTGGGTCTACTTGCGAGTCCAGAGTTAGATCCTGAACCCATCATTCCCCGATTACAAGTACCTGTAACCTTACGTTTCCAGAGTCATTCCTTGCCACTCTCAGCTCTCATAGACTCAGGTGCAGAAGACAACTTTATTAGCCACCAGTTCGTTACACAAGCTCGTATCCCCATGGAGCCACTACCTACCCCCATTCGGGTCACAGCCCTTGATGGGCGCCTCCTCGCGGAGATAACTCATCAAACCACTCCCGTTTCCCTAGTGATTTCTGGCAATCATTGTGAAGACATTCAGCTAAGAGTTATGTCTGGCTCAGCTACCTCCCTAATCCTTGGCTTCCCCTGGTTGGCTCTTCACAACCCACAAATTGATTGGACACGTCACACCATTCTCAGTTGGAGCACTAACTGCCATTCAGAGTGCCTTAGGTCAGCGGTTCCCCCCACTAAGTGTAACCCAACTCCTCCCTCAGCTCCTCTTGATCTGTCATCTGTCCCCAAAGAATACCATGACTTAGCGGAGGTTTTCAGTAAGGACAAGGCTCTGTCTCTACCACCACATAGGCCTTATGATTGCCCTATTGAACTGCTTCCTGGTGCTCCCTTGCCCTCTAGTCGGTTATACAATCTGTCCCGACCGGAAAGAGAGGCAATGGAGCAGTACATTGGTGATTCTCTGGCCTCGGGCATAGTCCGTCCCTCGTCGTCTCCTTTGGGTGCAGGTTTCTTTTTCGTGGAAAAGAAGGACAAGTCGTTACGCCCCTGTATCGATTTCAGGGGTTTAAACAACATAACTGTTAAAAACAAGTATCCCCTTCCACTCATCAACTCAGCTTTTGAACCTCTGCATGGCGCCACAGTGTTTTCCAAGCTCGACCTCAGGAATGCTTATCACCTTGTCCGTATCCGAAAGGGAGATGAGTGGAAAACCGCTTTCAACACTCCACTGGGACATTTTGAGTATTTGGTCATGCCCTTTGGGCTTTCAAATGCCCCTGCGGTTTTCCAAGCCATGGTGAACGATGTTCTTAGGGATTTTTTGAACCGGTTTGTCTTTGTATACCTGGATGATATTCTTGTTTTTTCCAAGTCACCCGAGGAGCATGAGTCACACGTCCGTCAAGTCCTTCAACGGCTCTTGGAGAACAAGCTGTACGTCAAAGCAGAGAAGTGTGAGTTCCACAAACAGTCTACATCGTTCCTTGGATTCATAATTGAGAGCGGGCAGGTGAAGGCGGACCCCGAGAAGATCCGGGCAGTGACGGAATGGCCCACACCCACCACCCGTAAGCAACTTCAACGATTTTTGGGCTTTGCTAACTTCTACCGGAGATTCATTAAGGGTTTTAGTAGAGTGGTGGCACCCCTTACAAGACTCACATCTCCTAAAGTCCCTTTTCGGTGGTCCCCTGAGGCGGAGCAGGCGGTAGGGGTTTTGAAGGAACTGTTTTCCACCTCCCCCGTGTTGATACACCCCAATACCTCTCT
Source organism: Coregonus lavaretus (assembly GCF_964263955.1). Lineage (NCBI taxonomy): Eukaryota > Metazoa > Chordata > Actinopteri > Salmoniformes > Salmonidae > Coregonus > Coregonus lavaretus. The sequence goes on from NC_139991.1 coordinate 75,332,502, forward strand.
GCAGTTTGTTGTGGAGGTGGACGCGTCGGACTCAGGTGTGGGAGCAGTCCTCTCCCAGCGCTCCCCCACTGACCAGAGGCTTCATCCCTGTGCTTTCTTCTCCAAGAAATTGTCACCCACAGAACGGAATTACGACGTTGGAAACCGGGAGCTGCTGGCGGTCAAGCTTGCACTGGAAGAGTGGCGGCACTGGCTGGATGGAGCTGAATTGCCGTTTGTGGTCTGGACTGACCACAAAAACTTGGCTTACATCCAAGCCACTAAGAGACTCAACTCACGCCAAGCCAGATGGGCCCTGTTTTTTAGTAGGTTTAACTTTATTCTTACATACAGACCGGGGTCAAGAAATGTTAAACCAGATGCTTTGTCCCGCCAGTTTGCTGACCCTTCGGAGAACAGCGAGCCTGAGGCAGTCCTGCCTTCCTCATGCGTCGTGGCGGCTGTTCAGTGGGAGATCGAGTCTCTTGTGAAGACTGCACTTGCCACGGACCCGGGACCGGGTGATGGACCTCCCCACCTACTCTTTGTTCCCGAGACGGTCCGGTCTCAGGTGTTGCAGTGGATTCACACCTCCCGTTTTGCTGGTCACCCTGGGATGAGACGCACGTTGACGCTGCTTAGGAGACATTTTTGGTGGCCTTCAATGGAAACTGACGTTCGGGCTTTTGTGGCAGCCTGTTCAACCTGTGCTCGGGGCAAAGCCTCCCATCAGTCCCCTTCGGGGCTGCTGCTACCCCTCCCAGTTCCCAGCCGTCCCTGGTCCCACATTGCCATGGATTTTGTCACCGGCCTACCCAAGTCTGAAGGTAATGATACTATACTTACCATTGTGGACAGATTCTCTAAATCTGTCCACTATATAGCATTACCTAAATTACCGTCTGCCAGTGAGACAGCGGACCTCCTAGTCCAACATGTATTCCGTCCCCATGGAATACCTGTGGACATCGTATCTGATAGAGGCCCACAGTTTACTTCCCGTGTTTGGAAGAGTTTCTGTTCTGCTTTGGGTGCTTCCGTTAGTCTGTCCTCAGGGTTTCATCCCCAGACCAACGGTCAAACAGAAAGAGCCAATCAGAACCTCGAAGCAACCCTTCGGTGTGTGGCTGCTCAACATCCATCATCCTGGGCTAAACATCTGCCCTGGATAGAGTACGCCCACAACTCCCTCACCGCCTCTGCCACCGGTCTTTCACCCTTCGAGGTTACCATGGGTTATCAACCCCCTCTGTTTCCTGCTCAGGAGAAGGAATTGGCTGTTCCTTCGGTTCAGGAGAACCTCCGCCGCTGCCAGAGAGTGTGGAGCGACGCTCGGGAAGCTTTGCTTCGGACCACCGACAGGAACAAGACAACAGCGGATAGGAGCAGGACTCCCGCACCTGTGTTTCATCCTGGTCAAGAGGTTTGGCTGTCATCTAAGAACGTACCTCTTCGTACCAAATCACGCAAGCTGTCTCCTCGGTACCTGGGTCCGTTTGTGGTGGAGTCCATTATTAACCCCGCTGCGGTTCGTTTGAAGTTGCCTTCAGCTATGAAGATACACCCTACCTTCCACGTCTCCCAACTGAAACCTGTGTCCTCCAGCCTTTTGTGACCGCCGGCTGATCCACCTCCACCTGTTCGCCTCATTGACGACCATCCGGCCTACACCGTCAGTAGGCTCCTGGACTCTCGGAGGCGGGGTAGGGGTCTCCAATACCTAGTCGATTGGGAAGGTTATGGACCAGAGGAGAGGTCTTGGGTCCCTAAGCGTTTTGTGTTGGATCCTCAGCTGATCACGGACTTCCATCACGACAACCCTGACAGGCCTGGTGGGTCGCCAGGCGGCGACCATTGAGGGGGGGGTACTGTTATGTGGGCAGCTTGTCTCTCCCTGTTCTGTTTCCCTTCCTCCTTGTTTTGTCCCCTCTTTTTCTGTTGTATGTGTGTTTGTCCCCTTTATGTGGGTGTGTCTGGAGTGGAGCAGGGGGCGGGCTCAGGATCTGCCTCTCCTGTGCAGCTGCGGGTTGTTTCCAGTGATTCCTGCCTACGCAGCTGCATCCTATTCTCTCATCAACCTACACTACTTATTCCTGGGCATGGCTCTCCACCGGCGCCAGATCGTTGTTCTTACCAGAGCGTTCGGACATACCTCCCAACCTGCCTGCCTTCCTGCCGGTCGGTCTGCCTGCCTGCCTGCCTGCCTGCCTGCCTGCCTCAGCCACTCCTTCCTCCGGATTCGACTAGCCCACTCTGTTCCTTTACTTCAGTTGTTTTTGGACTATGATAATTTTAACTTTTATTAAATATTTTTTCTTCCACTCCCTTTGTCGTGTTGTTTCTCTGAATGCTGGGTTGAACCATAGCCATAACAATTCCTTTGCTTGTACCTTGCCTCTCATCCCACTGGTGTTAGCTAGTTAGTCGCGCTGTTGCTGCGCAACCCAAGTGCTTTGGTCTGGTTTTAGAACTCCGAGATGTGGCTGAAAAGATGTTAGCATTGTCAGAAATGTTACAAAAAGGTAGCACATCGTAGGTTTTTAATGGACAGAAATGAGCACGAGAGCAATTAATTATACATTTAATAAAAACTGTTGCACCAAAAACATAGTCTATCTGACATGTTTTAACTCCAATGGTCACTTTACGCACGCTATAGTCTCGTTTTAATACGACATCTAGAATTTGAGCTAGGTAGGCGCAGAAAACACTCAGAAAACTAAATTGCTAACGACCCTGTAAAAAATCTGGTATGTGGTTCTCAGTGACGGCCGGACGCCTCATGACGAGAGGCGGGGAGGGTGTTGTGTACCTCCAATTTTCATCCACATTGATGTCATATTCGCTTAGATATGATGGTAGGGAGATTTGAATTTAACATTGCGCTATCGCCCCCACAATAATCTAGAACATGTATGGTATATCTCTATGGTCCCATCTCCCTTCCACCTGTGAGTGTTTATAATGTTCCGTCTCGCTTCCAGCTGCTCCTTCTCCAAACACCTCGACTGTGTAATCATTTCACGACTCGCCATCTGGCCCTGGCTGAGTTATAAGCACATGCAACAAGCATTTGCATGGCACTGCTGCGGGGAAGTACAATAACAGTATATTTTAACATAATGGATCTTTTATTTTATCCAAAAACAAGGCCATGCAAATTTCCCCCACATGTAGAAGCTATAACAAATGAAAGAGAGACTTTTGTTTGTCCCCTGTTGTGGACCATTAAAAGATCAGCCCAATATGCTCACTATTTACAGTATTACTCAGAAAGGTATGGTTATCCTACCCTTGTTATATTCCATTTGTTAACACAGCCACTTTTATAGGTATTATATCGGAGTAACTAGCAGTGGAATAACCTATGTATATAATTGTCCTATAATAGGATTGTAAGCCCCTGGAGAGAACACACAGGCACACTTATACCGTACGCACATACACACATTGTGTGAACACCCCGCTGTCATTTTGTCCTATGCGTTGATGAGCTGGGTCACCCGATGGAACGCTTGACTTTGCAGTAAGTGCTTGTGTTACGTTACAAATTTCAGGAGGCACTTTTTCCTATGTACATTCTCCCACAGACTCGGAGTAGTTTGTTTATGTTAAACTACTGTCCATTTGTTATGATGTAGAATCATGACAGTGTTCTGTCTACAGGGGTCTAGATCATAGGTTAGTGCCATCCAGGGTCATTGGTACATCCCTACCCTAAACCCTAACCTTAATAATAATAATAATAATAATAATAATAATAATAATAATAATAATAATAATAATAATAATAAGCCATTTAGCAGACGCTTTTATCCAAAGCGACTTACAGTCATGCCCTTAAACTAACCTTAACCGTAAAACCTTCGCTTACACTAACCATAACTTTAACCCTTACCTTAACCGTTTTAAAATGTAAACTTTAATGGGATGATGTCAGAGTTGTGACGGCCCAAGGATTCAGTTTAGACTTTTCCCTGACTGGATTAAGGGCAGCATTCAAAGGAAGTAGTCATCGAAATGTTTTAAATGGTATTCCTTAAGAGACGGATGTTAGAACGTGGCTTCGCTATGTCTCCCATTGTCTATGTGTTGGAACAGCTGCAGTGCAATAGGAAACACACCAATTCATCTCATCATCTCAACCTAAATGGAGACAGATAGGCTAGTGGCTTTCACACCTCTCTTTCTGAAGCCGCATGTACTGTCATTAACAAAAATTAAAGAATCCCCATCTGCCTCCCTCCTCCCCTCAATTTTGATTCTTCCTCCCTTCATCTATTTTCTTTCCGTTGTCTCTCTCCCTCTCTCCCTCTCTCTCTCTCTCTCTCTCTCTGTCTCCTTGATTTCTCGCTATCACAAATCCTCCAGCCTCTGGCCACCAACTCAACAGAGTAATGTGATTTCTCAAATCAGATAGATTTCCTGTATTACTCCGTAAGGCAGATAGCGCGTCTGGAATTAATGATTATTATCGTCGTGATGAATTTCACACAGTGAGAGGAATGGAGCGAGAGGGAACAATAGCAGCGTATTGTGCGAATGAAGAGGAATATGAATATCGTTTTGTAGCAGCGTACAATGGCTTCTTCTTCACTGTGAAACCTAATGAAATTAATGTCATTAGGGATGGGGAAGGAGTCGGGGACAGACAATGGAGCCTCTGCACCTGAATTAATTGAGCAAGGGGCCATTATCTGAAAGCGAGGGCTGGTGGATCGGGTTGGACACTGCTGAGAGCTGGAGCCAGCTACCTTCCTCATTCTTTTCCTCTGTCTTTCTCTACCTGCTCCTTATTTAGTTCTCGGCTATTGATCATTGCACTAAATTAATTGAATGAACGATAAATATGAGTAAAAACTAAACGCTGTCTTTTGGAAACATGTAAATGAACGATGTAACACGTCTTTCTTTCTGGCCTTGCTTGTTCCATTTCATTACTCAACTCATTTTCAGGTGAGACGTGGGAAAGTGAGTAGGGAGGACGTGAAAGGAACTCGCCTTGTATTTGGAATAGGAACGACGCCAAACGTTAGCCCTTTCATGAGATCAGCTAAGAGCGACAGAAGGGACAACTCACCCATGTGTCTTTGTCTCAACTTAAAAGAAAGATCCCAGAAACAATTGAAAGGAAGCTGCTAAAAGTTAACATAAACTTATTTCATGTTGAACCTGCATTGCATCATCGGGCCCGTAATTACATTCAACGCCAATGCATCGAAATTAACTGAGCAGATAATACCACAGATGGTGTCAACTTTGTGTTGATGTTTCATATTAAAGGGGGATATTTCCCTGAGCCAAGGATGTCGATGAGCAAACAGGTGTGCTATTTACATAACACTGCTGCTTGGCGGGCGTGCTCTCGCTCAGACTCGCTGTAAGTAAATGTCAGGCATCCGTCATCAATCAAAATAGGATCTGCTTCAGCCAACCACGTGGCATTTCCTTCAATCAGCAGTACAGATCGTGTCCTGAGTAAATGTTAGCCTCATGACCAACTCATTGTTCGTCAGATAAAGGTTCAATATAGGAAGACTTCAACTCAGATTGGAATTATTGTTAATGACTGAGTTAGCAACCAATGACAACAAAATAACAAGTTAGCAACCAATAAGCTAACAGGCATTTCCCACTGGGCACAAACTGATTGAATTAACGTTGTTTAAATAAAAATATTCATTGTTTTCCACCTGATGATGTTGAATAAACGTGGAAAACTGATTGGATATGCAAATAGTCATCAAGGTAAAGAAATTTAAGGACTTTGGTTTTTTTTTCAATCAACTTTAAACCTAAATCTCATGATATTGTCCCCCCAAAAAATGATTCACTTTGAATTCACGTTAGTTGACAACTAAATGAAATGTGAGTTTCTGTCATCATAACGCTTCTTTGGATCAAAACACATTTTGTGTATCTGATTGCAATGAGTTCTAAATCAACAGAACTATGTTTCCATGGTGAATTTCAGGTCGGTGAGAACATTTTCCAACATTGAAACATTTCCACCATATCCTGTAGGGTCATTAGAGCCAGCCACTCCCCGCATCATCATTTCCAATCATATATTTCCATAAATGCCAAGACAACCTCCAGGTCTCTCACTGCTGAGGACTAGCAGAGACAGAAACAGGCTGCAGGCCACACATTTATGTTGTTTTGGTACCAATTACTATTGATTTTACAACAGGGTTTCAGCTGCAATGTTATTTAATTGCACCGTCTGAATCAATGAACACACTCCTGTGGCTTAGTTTGAGAAGTTATGGACTTGACCGAGTCTAAGGGCTAGAATTAACTTTCAACTCCATGGGGAGGCTACAGGTTTTTCATCAAATAGTGAAGCACCATTTTATGACCTAAATGGCATCTAATGGCCCATTGCACGAATCATTCACTGGTGAAAAACAAGTAAGTAATACATTTTTTTTTAGGCCATTGGTAAAAGGGCTTTTCCTCTTCTTTTACCGAAAACTGTATCACTGGAGACTATTGAGAACTATTGAGGACACCACTAAAGGTATGCCCGTAAAACTGAACCATGCATGAGAGCCCCAGCTATTCCGGACAACTGTGTGATCACGCTCTCCACAGCCGATGTGAGTAAGACAGGTTAACATTCACAAGGCCTCAGTGCCAGATGGATTACCAGGATACATATTCAGAGCATGGTCTGACCAGCTGGCAAGTGTCTTCAATGACATGCTCAACCTCTCCCCGACCCAGTCTATAATACCTACATGTTTCAAGCAGACCACCATAGTTCCTGTGCCCAAGAACGCCAAGGTAACCTTCCTTAAATGACTACCACCCCGTAGCACTCACATCTGAAAGGCTGGTCATGGCTCACATCAACATCAACATCCCAGAAGCCGTGGACCCACACCAATTCGCATTGTCCCAACAGATCCATAGATGACGCAATCTCTATTGCACTCGACACTGCCCTTTCCCACTTGGACAAAAGGAACACCTATGTAAGAATGCTGTTCATTGACTACAGCTCAGCGTTCAACACAATAGTGCCTTCCAAGCTCATCACTAAGCTCAGGACCCTGGGACTGAACACCTCCCTCTGCAACTGGATACTTGTCTTCCTGACGGGCCGCCCCCAGATGGTGAAGGTAGGCAACAACACATTCACTACGCTGACCCTCAACACGAGGGCCCCTCAGGGGTGCATGCTTAGTCCCCTCCTGTATTGCCTGTTCACCCACGACTGCGTGGCCACGCATGACTCCAATACCATTATTAATTTCACAGACGACAATGAGACAGCCTATAGGGAGGAGGTCAGAGACCTGGCAGTGTGGTACCAGGACAACAACCTCTCCCTCAATGTGAGCAAGACAAAGCAGCTGATCATGAACTACAGGAAACGGAGGGCCGAGCACGCCACCATTTACATCGACAGGGCTGTAGTGGAGCGGGTCGAGAGCTTCAAGTTCCTTGGTGGCCACATCACTAAGGACCTATCATGGTCCAAACACACCAAGACAGTCGTGAAGAGGGCACAACAAAGCCTATTCCCCCTCAGGAGACTGAAAAGATTTTGCATGGGATCTCAGATCCTCAAAACGTTCTACAGCTGCACCATCGAGAGCATCCTAACTGGTCGCATCACCACTTGGTATGGCAACTGCTCGGCATCCGACCGCAAGGCGCTACGAAGGATAGTGCGTATGTTCCAGTACATCACTGGGGCCGAGCTTCCTGCCATCCAGGACCTCTATACCAGGCGGTGTCAGAGGAAGGCCCTACAAATGGTCAAAGACTCCAGCCACCCAAGTCATAGATTGTTCTCTCTGCTACCAGAGCGCCAAGTCTGGGACCAAAAGGCTCCTTAACACCTTCTACCCCCAAGCCATATGACTGCTGAACAGTTCATCAACTGGCTACCTTGGACTATTTACATTGACCCCCATATTTTATTCTTATTTTTTGTACTGACTCTCTTGCACAGGCTCGATGTACACTCACTGGACACACACACGGACACACACACAGACACATTTCTTTACACTCTTCACATACGCTGATGTTACTCTCTGTTTATTATCTATGCATAGTCACTTTACTTCTACCTACATGTACAGTACCAGTCAAAAGTTTGGACACATCAAGGCAAAGGGTGGCTATTTGAAAAATATCAAATATAAAATATATTTTGATTTGTTTAACACTTTTTTGGTTACTACATGATTCCATATGTGTTATTTCATAGTTTTGATGTCTTCACTATTATTCTACGATGTAGAAAATAGTAAAAAATAAAGAACAACCCTTGAATGAGTAGGTGTGTCCAAACTTTTGACTGGTACTGTACATATTACCTCAATTACCTCGACTAACCCGTACCCGTGCACGTTGACTCGGTACCTGTACCCCCTGTATATAGCCTCGTTATTGTTATTTTATTGTGTTACTATTTTTCCTTTAGTTTATTTAGCACTTTTTTCTTACTTTTTTAAAAAAACTCTGCATTGTTGGTTAAGGGCTTGTAAGTAAGCATTTCACGGTAAGGTCTACACCTGTTGTATTCGGCGCAAGTGACAAATAAAATGTTATTTGATTTGTCCCTTGTGATCCAGTGTCACCCTTAGCAACCATCTGGAAATGAGTATGTGTACGCATAACCTGAAGGCCTCGTTATCCTGATATGATCATCTAGAGATTTAGTTTATGATAGATGATGAAATAAGGTACATGGCACAGTGCTCACCCTAGTTTTAGATCATCAGGATTATTTAAAATGATGCTTCCTTTTACTGGCTCCTCCTTCACCTCTTGGCCTATCGCTGAACCACAGGAGGCTGCTGAGGGGAGGACGGGCTCATAATAATGGCTGGAATGGAGTGAATGGAATGGTATCAAACACACATGGAAACCATGTGTTTGATGAGCTCCATACCATTCCATGAATTCCATTCTAGCCGTTACTATGAGCCCGTCCTCCCCAATTAAGGTGTCACCAACCTCCTGTGCACTGATCCTACATATTCATAGCAGACAAATAAATGACATAGCAATGTAATCCTAACATAAAAATTCATAAATGCAATTTCACAGACAAACCATTCTTTAATTCAGGAGTTCGGGGGAGAAAATATTACAAAGTTTTAACTAAAGTAGTGAATCAATTATTACCGAGACCGATAATAAGATGATTCTGTAAAATGGACGATTTGCGCAGCGTTCATATCAGAGTGACAGGCCATCTAAATTACACTCCTATATAACACAGTGGCGTTCTGAATGACACTTTGCATAATACTGTTTAATTTGACAGTATTAGAAGATCTGATACGGTTGTCAGTGGCAGGCCCGGGCTCAATGGGGCTCATTCCCCTTACATTAGGATTTCATTTCTCCTTTCTTTTTTTCTCTCCATTTGCCGCCGAGGTTATTAAAAACCATCTCTTTCATTGAAATATCCGGACTATTATGATCCTCCTTTGTCAGAATATATTCCGTCAAGATGCAATAAAGAGGGGAGCTGTGTCACGGAGTGTCAGACAGACGACTTTGAATGGGAGACTTGAGGAGACTCGATGAAAGAGATAACGTGATCATTTGATTTTCCACCGATAAATACAAAGGAAGTGTACCTGGGTTGGCAGAGAAGGGGCCCGCTTTTCCTGTTAATTAAATCTGGCATTAATTAAAGAATTTCTCTGAACCATTAACTCGCCCATTGATATCTCTGCAAAGGAGTCATTATGGAGTTATGGCTAAAGCATGTCAGGGGCGGTTGGAGGAGGTGGTTGGAGGAGGCGTTTCATTTAATTGTGAAACTGAGTAAAATTTAAGTGAACGCTTATCACATCAACGACAGAGATAAGAGTCAAGACAGTGAAATCAGATAAGCCATGGCGCTCCAAGAAATGAATTTCCTTGATGTTCTCCTCTCAATACTTTGCAATCTCAACACTAGGCAGGTTTCCATTGACCAAGGTTTATTTGACATGTGTAATGGAAACGGCAGATATAAGAGACATTTTCTAAAGATCGACGCATTTTTTATCTGTTCGACGGGGTGGATTTTTATTTTGTCAAACGTTCTTTATTGCGACAAATGATGATGGAAACTGTATGTTTCGAATAAATGATGATTTACAAATAAATTTTAAGGTGTGCAGGGCACGTGATGTCATCATGTAACTATAAACCTCCACTCCACATTTCATTCTAAATGCCTCCTGGTTGACAACTGCTTTTTCATCTATAAAAATAATGTTTCTTTGCAGGACAAGGATTGTCCTGACTTTCCAGAATGTCTGAATTGCTTCGCCTTGCTTTTCTGGTTTGCTGGCAAGTTTCACCATCCAATTATTTTCGGATCTAGAGGAGTGAAAGTTTAATCATGGCAAGGACCATGCCAATACGTTGGAACCTGATAATTATACAGAACAAAAATATAAACGCAACATGTAAAGTGTTGATCCATTTTTCATGAGCTGAAATAAAATAACTTCCATATGCACAAAAAGCTTATTTCTCTCAAATGTTGTGCACAAATTTGTTTACATCCTTGTTAGTGAGCATTTCTCCATTGCCAAGATAATACATCCACCTGACAGGTGTGGCATATCAAGAAGCTGATTAAACAGCATGATCATTACACAGGTGCACCTTGTGCTGGGGACAAGTTAAGGCCACTCTAAAATGTGCAGTTTTGTCACACAACACAATACCACCGATGTCTCATGTTTTAAGGGATCGCTCAATTGTAATGCTGACTGCAGGAATGTCCACCAGAGCTGTTGCCAGAGAATGTAATGTTATTTTCTCTACCATAAGTTGCCTCCAACGTCATTTTAGAGAATTTGGCAGTACATCCAACCGGCCTTACAACTGCAGACCACTTGTAACCACGCCAGCCCAGGACCTCCACATCCGGCTTCTTCACTTGTGGGATCGTCTGAGGAGGGGGTGGGGGAGGGTGGGGGGGAGTATTTCTGTCTGTAATAAAACCCGTTTGTGGGGAAAAACTCATTCTGTTTTGCTGGGCCTGGCTCCCCAGTGTGTGGTCCTATGCCCTCCCAGGCCCACCCAAGGCTGTGCCCCTGCACAGTCATGTGAAATCCATAGATTAGGGCCTAATTAATTTATTTCAATTGACTGATTTCCTTCTATGAACTGTAACTCAGTAAAATCTTTGAAATTGTTGCATGTTGGGTTTATATTTTTGTTCAGTATATTTGAATATGGCAAATATTAGTACATTCTTGCATTCTATCCATGCTGGCTTCCTGAGAGATATTTTATATTTTAGTCATTTAGCAGACGCTCTTATCCAGAGTTAGTGAATGCATACATGTTTTTGTTTTTTTCATACTGGCCCCCCGTGGGAAACGAACCCACATCCCTGCCGGCCAAACCCTCCCCTACCTTGGACCAATTGTGTGCCGCCCATGGGTCTCCCAGTCGCGACAGAGCCTGGACTCGAACCAGGATCTCTAGTGGCACAGCTAGCACTGCGATGCAGTGCCTAAGACCACTGCGCCACTCGGGAGATGAAACAGATAGGGTTATTAATAGGTAATGGAAACACTTAAACCACTTCATTTTTATATTTGACACTGTGGGGTTTTGTGGAAAAGTTGTCTTTTTCAGGTGTGACGTCATTACATCCAGCTGTTTTTATCAACAGAAGATAGTTGCTTAAATGGAAACGCAACGTAGCAGGCAATTATCACGTCTATTTTCTATACAAGCGTTCTAAATGTCTAAGCTGACATATGGAATTGTTTTAAGATGGTCATACTGTGGATCGTTTAGCTATTTGATTTAGAATTTTAGGACCAATTTAGGTGTAATTTTTTTGGGGGGCGATAAAATATGAATTTTGGCCTTTACTACTAAAGCCAATAGAATCGCATTGAATAACACATTCATAAATGGCAAAAAGGACATCTAAATCTAGGAGATATTTAAAAAATCAGGAAATATATACAGTATACATTTCTACACATTTTCACCCCTTTTTTCTGGGTAGGCACAAATCTACATTCATACTTCCATTTGTTTTTGTTTTTACCGGTACCGATTACCTTCAAAGGAGTCCCGTGACACTTGTGGGGGTCGTAGAGCAAAATGGAGAACACCATCGTGTTATATACTCCCCCTCTGGCCTCTAGGTCACCAAGCTGCTCTTTATTACGCACACCTGTCACCATCGTTACGCGCATCAGCGCCTCATCAGACTCACCTGGACTCCATCACCTTCCTGATTACCTCCCCTATATATGTCACTCCCTTTGGTTCCTTCCCCAGGCGTTATTCATTCTGTTACTCTGTTCCTGTCTGTACGCTACTCTTGTTTTGTTCCATGTTTATTTATCATTAAATGCACTCCCTGTACTTGCTTCCCGACTCCCAGCGTACATTGTTACAGAATAACGGCTCACCGAAGGGACGCATCAGGGAGTGTTTTTTTATTTATTTATTTATTGATGACGTCGGGTCCGGGTGCCGCTGCCGAAGCTACCGGGGATGCCTCAGCTAGCTCGTCAGGCTCCCAGGCCACAGCCGGCTCGTCAGGCTCCCATGCCTCATCCGGCTCGTCAGGTTCCCGCGCCTCAGCCGGCTCGACAGGTTCCCGCGCCTCAGCCGGCTCGACAGGTTCCCGCGCCTCAGCCGGCTCGACAGGTTCCCGCGCCTCAGCCGGCTCGACAGGTTCCCGCGCCTCAGCCGGCTCGACAGGTTCCCGCGCCTCAGCCGGCTCGACAGGTTCCCGCGCCTCAGCCGGCTCGACAGGTTCCCGCGCCTCAGCCGGCTCGACAGGTTCCCGCGCCTCAGCCGGCTCGACAGGTTTCCGCACCTCGGACGGCTTGACAGGTTCCAGCGCCTCTGCTGGCTCGACAGGTTCCCGCGCTTCAGCAGAGGTGACCGGTCCGCTCCGGATCCCCGGGATCGTCCCTTTGATCGGCGTCCCTCGGCTGGAGCCGCGCGTCAGGGAGGGGGTACTGTCACGTATACTCCCCCTGTGGCCTCTAGGTCACCAAGCTGCTCTTTATTACGCACACCTGTCACCATCGTTACGCGCACCAGTGCCTCATCAGACTCACCTGGACTCCATCACCTTCCTGATTACCTCCCCTATATATGTCACTCCCTTTGGTTCTTTCCCTAGGCGTTATTCATTCTGTTACTCTGTTCCTGTCTGTACGCTACTCTTGTTTTGTTCCATGTTTATTTATCATTAAATGCACTCCCTGTACTTGCTTCCCGACTCCCAGCGTACATTGTTACAGAGAGAATCTCCCCTTTCCACAGTGGAACAGTTCGGACGCTTCCACAGAAGTTGGCCCATTGACTGTCCTGACTTCAGATGTGTCTCCTGACACTTGTGGGGGTCGTAGAGCAACAACAACAAAAAACATTAGGAAGCTACAGACGTTTAGGTGAGTTTTCGGATGTCCCATGGTTTTACAAACACCGCTCTAGCTCTGCCACCATTCACCACAGATGCGGAAGTACGAAACTGCCAGATGCAGTGGATTGACACGCATCCAATGCAAAAACCCAGATATCACTAGCTTTACAGTGCCTTGCAAAAGTATTCATCCCCCGTGGCATTTTTCCTATTTTGTTGCATTACAACCTGTAATTTAAATGGATTTTTATTTTGGATTTCATGTAATGGACATACACAAAATAGTCCAAATTGGTGAAGTGAAATTAAGAAAATAACTTGTTTCAAAAAATTCTAACAAATAAAGTTGTGTGTGCACATGTATTCACCCCCTTTGCTATGAAGCCCCTAAATAAAATCTGGTGCAACCAATTACCTTCAGAAGTCACATAATGAGTTAAATAAAAGTCCACCTGTGTGCAATCTAAGTGTCACATGATCGGTCACATGATCTCAGTATATATACACCTGTTCTGAAAGGCCTCAGAGGCTGCAACACCACCAAGCAAGGGGCACCACCAAGCAAGGGGCACCACCAAGCAAGGGGCACCACCAAGCAAGGGGCACCACCAAGCAAGCAGCTCTCCAAACAGGTCAGGGTCAAAGTTTTGGAGAAGTACAGATGAGGGTTGGGATATAAAAAAATATCAGAAACTTTGAACATCCCACGGAGCACCATTAAATCCATTATTAAAAATGGAAAGAATATGGCACCACAACCAACCTGCCAAGAGAGGGCCGCCCACCAAAACTCACGGACCAGGCAAGGAGGGCATTAATCAGAGAGGCAACAAAGAGATCAAAGATAACCCTGAAGGAGCTGCAAAGCTCCACAGCGGAGATTGGAGTATCTGTCCATAGGACCACTTTAAGCCGTACACTCCACAGAGCTGGGCTTTACGGAAGAGTGGCCAGAAAAAAGCCATTGCTTAAAGAAAAAATAAGCAAACACGTTTGGTGTTCGCCAAAAGGCATGTGGGAGACTCCCCAAACATTATGAAGACTGTACTCTGGTCAGATGGGACTAATATTGAGCTTTTTGCCCATCATGGAAAACGCTATGTCTGGCGCAAACCCAACACCTCTCATCACCCCGAGAACACCATCCCCACAGTGAAGCATGGTGGTGGCAGCATCATGCTGTGGGGATGTTTTTCATCGGCAGGGACTGGGAAACTGGTCAGAATTGAAGGAATGATGGCTGGTGTTAAATACAGGGAAATTATTGAGGGAAACCTGTTTCAGTCTTCCAGAGATTTGAGACTGGGATGGAGGTTCATCTTCCAGCAGGACAATGACCCTAAGCATACTGCTAAAGCAACACTTGAGTGGTTTAAGGGGAAACATTTAAATGTCTTGGAATGGCCTAGTCAAAGCCAAGACCTCAATCCAATCGAGAATCTGTGGTATGACTTAAAGATTGCTGTACACTAGCGGAACCCATCCAACTTGAAGGAGCTGGAGCAGTTTTGCCTTGAAGAATGGGCAAAAATCCCAGTGGCTAGATGTGCCAAGCTTATAGAGACATACCCCAAGAGACTTGCAGCTGTAATTGCTGCAAAAGGTGGCTCTACAAAGTATTGACTTTGGGGGGGTGAATAGTTATGCATGATCAAGTTCTGTTTTTTTGTCTTCTTTCTTGTTAGTTTAACAATAAAAAATAGTGTGCATCTTCAAAGTGGTAGGCATGTTGTGTAAATCAAATGATACAAACCCCCAAAAATCCATTTTAATTCCAGGTTGTAAGGCAACAAAATAGGAAAAATGTCAAGGGGGGTGAATACTTTCGCAAGCCACTGTAACAGACAGGTTTTGATGGGGATTTCTTTGTTATGCAACTTAGATTGACACACCGGTGCGTTAATCGACTCTAGGGGGATGTATAACATATTTCTACATACACAGCGGCATAAAATATACGTTACCTGACAAACCAGGAGGAATATGTTGTCCTAGCTATCATCATCACTAATATTAATACTGTTGTCTGTACCTGGTGGGCCAAAGGGCCATACAACACACACAGGCAAA
Source organism: Coregonus lavaretus (assembly GCF_964263955.1). Lineage (NCBI taxonomy): Eukaryota > Metazoa > Chordata > Actinopteri > Salmoniformes > Salmonidae > Coregonus > Coregonus lavaretus. Next base: position 75,347,932 of record NC_139991.1, read on the forward strand.
CCTTGTTAATCTCCCTAATTAAGAAACCTCAGTGGAGGTGCCCAGTTGCAGAGTATTTAAGCTAATTACACTGTTAATTATAGCATTAATTAAGTGGCATAATTGTCGTTCGATAGAATGACTGCGTCAGCCCCTAAAAGGCAAAGGGTTAATTTTGTGGGAATCCAAGCCTGCATTATTTACTTACAAATGAATAATACATTAAAACCAGGAAGCTAATACATTTCCTGCCACTGAGCAAACCAAAGCAAGCAAATGATTTAAATATTCATCTCTCGTGAATATTTTGTGAGTTATGTTTTCGGGGCTTGAGTAAGACCACATTTCATCTCTACAGTTCGATCTATAAATTTAAGACACGGGAAAACAAAATTTCATTTGTTGGCCTAAACAAATGACCAACATGTTAATATTTGCAGAAGAAACAACAACATCAAAAGTTAGCAGCATAAATCATGCATGTGACAGTGTTGTGTGTGATAGTGTTGCGTGTAACTGGATAAGGAGGGATTGGTTTATAAGCTTGCATGACAGGAGTAGTAGATATTCCAAAGGGTTGGTCGAAAGACCTTGTTGCTGGTTTCGATAAGGTACTGTAGGCTTTACAATACTGTTAAGCTACATATTTAATGGTTCCTTTATTGGTTGGTCTGTTGCTATGCAAAAAAACATCTCAATCTAAATGTTGTCCTTTAAAAGAAGAAGTGCATCTTTAAAATGGTTGAAGTTGACGTCTTGGATGGCTACCTGCCTTCATTACACCGAGGGCAGAGGACTAGAAACAGATAAATAAATCACGTACCCGTTGATGAGTGACTGATATCACCGAATAAAATGACGGTACAATAAATTCTCCCACCATGAAACCACACAAACACACCGAGATAATTAATGTAAATTATTTTCGCCGCCGAAGTCTTCTCAGTACATGAGTAATACGAACCATCAGGAAGGCCTCTTCCTCTGCATTAATTACAGAAAATGACAAGTGAGCTGACAAGCGGCAAGCTCATTATCGGAGCACATTCAAAACTTTGCAATTTGCGCGTGTGAGGGGAGGAAGGAAGGAGGGAGGAGGGAAGAAGGAGGGAGGGAGGATGGGAAAGGGAGACGGAGACAGACTCCGAGCTAAATTAATCTCATCTCTTTGCCAAGTGTGAGCCCCCTTCTAATTTTGGCGTTATTAACAGGTTTGGTGGTATCGCTCGTTCCACGTCAGGCTAATCAGTTTTTTTTTTTTTTGGTGGCGTGTTCGGGAGAGCGTGGTGTCATTCGAGAGGGATCAGGCCTCGTAACGCACCCTCCATCACGCACACCACTCTACAAGGTTGCTTTTAATAAGCTCCCTTAATCATCAGCGGCGGGTTTCACTCGACAAGACACTGTCGTCCCTCTCTCATGAAGGAGAGTCATTAGGAGACGTAGAGGTTTATCAAGGGGGAGGGGGAGGGGAGGGGAGGGCCAATAGGGGTGGAGGGTGGGGGGGGGGAGGAGGTGGGGGTGAAGGGGTGGAGGGTGAAGGAGGAGGGGGTGGGGGTGAAGGGGTGGAGGGTGAAGTAGGAGGGGGTGGGGGTGAATGGGTGGAGGGTGAAGGAAGAGGGGGTGAAGGGGTGGAGGGTGAAGGAGGAGGGGGTGGAGATGGAAGGGTTAGAGGGGTGGAGGAGGAGGGGCTGGATGGGTGGAGGGTGAATGGGAGGAGGTGGAGGGTGAAGGAGGAGGGGCTGGATGGATGGAGGGTGAAGGAGGAGGGGTTGGATGGGTGGAGGGTGAAGAAGGAGGGGTTGGAGGGGTAGAGGGTGAAGGAGGAGGGATGGAGGAGGAGGGGCTGGATGGATGGAGGGTGAAGGAGGAGGGGTTGGACGGGTGAAGGAGGAGGGGCTGGATGGATGGAGGGTGAAGGATGAGGGGTTGGACGGGAGGAGGGGCTGGATGGATGGAGGGTGAAGAAGGAGGGGGTGGAGGGGGTGGAGGGGTGGAGGAGGAGGGGAGGGTGAAGGAGGAGGGGCTGGAGGGGTGGAGGGTGAAGGAGGTGGGGTTGGAGGGGTAGAGGGTGAAGAAGGGGTTATGGAGGGTGAAGGAGCAGGAGCTGGATGGGTAGAGGGTGAAGAAGGAGGGGTTGGAGGGGTAGAGGGTGAAGAAGGAGGGATGGAGGGTGAAGGAGGATGGGCTGGAAAGGTGGAGGGTGAAGGGGAAGGGGAAGGGGGTGGAAGGAGAGGGGTTGGGGGGGTGGAGGAGGAGGAGTGGAGGGTGAAGAGGGAGGGATCGAGGGTGAAGGAGGGGGGTTGGAGGGATGGAGGGTGAAGGAGGAGGGGTTGGAGGGGTGGAGGGTGAAGGAGGAGGGGTGAAGTAGGAGGGGTGGAGGGTGAAGGGGGGGGGGTGAAGTAGTGGGGGTGGAGGGTGAGGAGAGGGGGTGGAGGGTGAAGGATTGGGGTGGAGGGTGAAGGATGGGGGGTGAAGTGGGGGGTGGAGGGTGAAGGAGGGGGGGTGGAGGGTGAAGGAGGAGGGGTGAAGTGGGGGGTGGAGGGTGAAGGATGGGGGTGGAGGGCAAAGGGGGGTGGTGGAGGGTGAAGAAGGGAAGGTGGATTGGGTAGAGGGGTGCAGGGTGGTGAGGAGGGGATTAGAGTAATGTAGACCCATGTGTGCAAGCCTCAGAGACAATCTGGTGAAGGAAGTTGAGCCATCTGCTCATGATGTGTAGGCATGTTACATTTATTACATATCTGGGATGAATATCAAAGTAAAGTATGAGATTGTTCTTCCCTTCCTTGACCCTTCCTTTGGGCTTGAGCATAAATATACATTTCTGTTCTCTGTAAATTAATAGGCAATAAAGTACATTTTATCTCTTATCTTATCGTAACTGGTCCCTTAGTGAACTGTGGGTGTGATTGTGGGTGGGTGTGTGGGTGTGTGGGTGTGTGGGTGTGTGGGTGTGTGGGTGTGGGTGGGTGGGTGTGTGGGTGGGTGTGGGTGGGAGTGTGGGTGGGTGTGAGTGTGTGTGTGGGTTTGTGTGTGTGGTGTGTGGGTGGGTGTGTGGGTGTGGATGGTGTGTGTGGGTGGGTGTGTGTGGGTGTGGGTGGGTGGGTGGGTGGGTGTGTGGGTGGGTGGGTGTGTGGGTATGTGGGTGGGTGGGTGGGTGTGGGTTTGTGGGTGGGTGGGTGTGTGGGTATGTGGGTGGGTGGGTGGGTGTGGGTGGGTGTGGGTTTGTGGGTGGGTGGGTGTGTGGGTGGGTGTTTGGGTGTGGGTGGGTGTGTGGTAGGTTGGGTGGGTGGGCGGGTGTGTGCGTGTGTGGGTTTGTGAGTGTGGGTGGGTGGGTGGGTGGGTGGATGGATATGTGTGGGTGTGGGTGGGTGGGTGTGTGGGTGTGTGGGTATGTGGGTGGGTGGGTGTGTGGTTGTGTGTGGGTGTGTGGGTGGGTGTGTGGGTGGGTGTGGGTGGGTGTGTGGGTGTGTGAGTGTGTGGGTGTGTGAGTGTGTGGGTGTGTGGGTTGGTGTGTGGGTGGGTGTGTGGGTGTTTGGTTGTGTGGGTGGGTGGGTGTGTGTGTGTGGGTTTGTGGGTGTGGGTGGTTGGGTGGGTGTGTGTGGGTATGTGGGTGGGTGGGTGGGTGTGTGGCTGTGGGTGGGTGTGTGGGTGGGTGGGTGTGTGGGTTTGGGTGGGTGTGTGGGTGGGTGTGTGGGTGGGTGTGTGGGTGGGTGTGTGTGTGAGTGTGTGTGTGGGTGCGTGTGTGGGTGGGTGGGTGTGTGGATGGGTGGGTGTGTGGGTGTGTGGGTGGGTGGGTGTGTGGTTGTGTGGGTGGGTGGGTGGGTGTGTGTGTGGGTGTGTGGTTGTGTGGGTGGGTGGGTGGGTGTGTGTGTGGGTTTGTGGGTGTGGGTGGGTGTGTGGGTGTGTGGGTGGGTGTGTGGGTGGGTGGGTGGGTGTGTGGGTGTGTGGGTGGGTGTGTGTGTGTGGGTTTGTGGGTGTGGGTGTGTGAGTGTGTGGGTGGGTGGGTGTGTGGGTGGGTGGGTGCGTGCATGCATGTGTGTTCGTAAATGCGCGTTTCTCCTGGGATTAAATTAGTCACAGCATTCAACTAGCTAAGTAATTGATTGCAGTCATCAATAACCAGTCAACTAGTCAATGTGGTCCTCTGTAGCTCAGCTGGTAGAGCACGGCGCTCGTAACGCCAAGGTAGTGGGTTCGATCCCCGGGACCACCCATACACAAAAATGTATGCACGCATGACTGTAAGTCGCTTTGGATAAAAGCGTCTGCTAAATGGCATATTATTATTATTAACCAATACCATTATATCCAATCTGCAAATCCACCCTTCATCATCTGGTTTTACTGATCAAGTAAAGAGTAGTGATATCCTAATCAGATTCATCCAATTTCAGTTCAATCTGTGTGAATTCATACTTTATTGTCTGGCAAACTGCTAATTATCATTGATAGTGCACCAGCAGGCAATGTAAAGCTTGAGAATGATGAAGCGTTAGATACAGAACAACAAAAAGCTGTTATTTGTCTTTCCTGCTTGTGTTCTTGTGTGTCTTTTTCGAGGGGGGGGGGTGGGGGGGGGGTAGTTACCATGGAGATGATGCCTGAGGTCAAGACCTTGCTAACAATGAATGACCTTTGTATGTTTGTTTTAACTTTCATTTGATTTGCCAGAGGTATAAAGGGTGGATGACTTACTTTCAGATACCCTACGATGAAAACTAAAGGTTCTATACCAAATTGTGAGATAACTATGACCTTTTCAGAAAAACAACTTTTGGTTTACAGGAATTTCCGGGAATGTCATAGAAATGATGTCTTAAACCACTGGCAGTAACTGCAGCAAAACCACAACAAGGAAATCGGAGAAGAAAAAAAATCACGAATATTTTGCAGGATCACCAAACAGTCTTGTCCCCCCCAAATTGTTTCCTCTGTAGTCACACTGACACACTGTTTCCTGCATTGGCGAAAGCACCAACAACACAACTTTACATCTACCTGCAGAATATAAAGTGTCTCTCTCTCCACTGGCATAGTCCTGGTCGCTCACCACATTTCCCTTTCAGCGCTCCCAGGAGGCCAAGGACCGCCCGGAGAGCCCGGTCTGGTTCAACGCCAGCTCAGCTGCTTCGTGGGCAGGAGCAACCGCCTTGGTCTCTGTGCGGCACGGCACATCACCGTTCCCACTTCATTTGTCTCGCTGTGATTGCATACGGTCTCCTGGGTCAGCAGACAAATCTGCCAGTTGCACATACAGGCCCTATGACAGATCCTCAAGTCTTTTGCTTTTTGATATGAACTGTTTGTGCTGTCGTGCAGCTCCCCGCAGAGCTTCTTACACTACTGTACCTTGTTATGTGTACGAATGCCTCGCAAAATAAATGTGAACAGAACTTCCCACTTTCTGTGTAAAGTTCCATGAATGTCAAAGACTCCAGCCGCCCGAGACATGGACTGTTCTCCATGCTCCCCGTCTGGCAGGCGGTACGGGTGCATCAAGGCTCAGACCAGCAGACTCCTAAACAGCTTCTTTCACCTGGCCATAAGACTGTTAAATGGCTAACAACTACTGTTCCCCCTCACACACCTACGCTGCTGTTAAAATGATTATTGATTAGATGAATTACTACCACTACGCTGCTGTTCGTTGATTGTTGATTGCTATTACCATTAGTATCTATGTATTTATGCTGCTACTGGTCACTATTGCTCCTGTTTACAGTATATTACCATTAGGATTTATATATTCCTGCTACCAGTCACTTTTCAGCCCTGTTTACATGAAACTATATCCGCCTGTCACGCCTACACTGTCACTCTCACACACACACACACACACACACACACACACACACACACACACACACACACACACCACACACGTAGATGCCATAGAGACAGTTGACCAGTTTAGGTGGGTGTACTTACCTTAACTTTCTGTAGTGCTTGCAAGTCAGGCATTTTCAATATGTGTCACAGAAGGAAGATCTAGTAAGCCTTTGAGGAGGGAGAGAAGCGGCACTAAAAAGAGAAAGTTGTTCTTTATTTATAGAGCCTTTAGGTTTAGTTTAATCCTTCGCACACACAGGACATGTCATCCACACCACATTAGCAAAGTGTCAGTTTCCTAAAATGCGGTAATTTAGTTCAAACAACTCTTTTAAAAAGGTTGCATCCCTCCCCACAAGTTGACGCTAAGACCCAACCCCGTGTGAAATTTAGAATATTTTTGAATACTGTGCATGTGTTAAGTAATTAATTTTTTCATATCTTTTGAGGAGGTCCCACAAAAAAAAAAAAAAATTAAAGTAAGCACATATTATTTTACAGCAATTAGATTTAAATGCATTTTTCTGTAAGCATCACACCAGCAATAATAAAGTTGGGGATTTAAAGTTAATGAAATAGCCTTTGAGTGCATGCTTGTATGTTTTTTTTCTTCTCTTGAGCTGATAGTCCAGCCTGGGCTCATAGACTAGACGTAACATAGAAAATGTAAATCCGGGACACTGAAATTAATATGATATGTTACGTTTGGTACGGTTACATAAAACTGAAGGTTACTTAAAGCAAAAAGGAAAAGAGGGTGGTTGGTCGGGGTGGATGGGTGATATATCATACGTAACATATCATACGTAACATATCATACGAAATGGGTGATGGACATCCACAAATTAATCCACACCATACGAAACGTATTTTATCATACTAAAGTGTGAGTGTCTCGGATTTACATACAGAGTAATACGTAATGCTCTGAGACCAGGTTGGATGGTCGCAACCAACTACCCCCAAGCTTTTATAGATAAAGCACCTGCATGACTTGGACTATGAAGTGAAGTCATTCAAAATGGCCAACCTTTGCTATCTTCTCCCTCCGGGTATTTGACCTACAATTTCAAGTTCAAGTTCAAGTGTATTATTTGTCGTATGTACAGGATACACATGGTTTACACCATCTAACCAAATGCTTACTTGCAGGTTCCCTCTGGACAATGTGACAACAACAGAACAAAAGAGATGAATAAAATATATGAATTAAATGGGCTCGGTAGAATCGAATAAAAAATATTTGCATAAGTATAAATACAGGAAGGCACTCAACAGTTTATAGTAAAATATTTACATGTGTCGGGGAAGGGGGGATTGGAGAGCACCTGTTTAATTGTGCAGTATTTAGCAATAATAAATCAAATGTATTTACTTGCACACATGCTGCTTGAGGTAGACAAATAAAACAATCATCAGACTGGGAAGTAGAGTCTCAGGCAGCGTGTATATTCACAAAACACTGAAGAAATGTAAGATGCTCTGTTGCTGCTCAGGATTCCTGAAAATCCATTAATTCAATTGCAAATGAAGTAGAGGTAGCAGGCAGCTGAATGTTAATGAAGTAGAGGTAGCAGGCAGCTGAATGTTAATGAAGTAGAGGTAGCAGGCAGCTGAATGTTAATGAAGTAGAGGTAGCAGGCAGCTGAATGTTAATGAAGTAGAGGGTAGCAGGCAGCCGGATGTTAATGAAGTAGAGGTAGCAGGCAGCCGAATGTTAATGAAGTAGAGGTAGCAGGCAGCTGAATGTTAATGAAGTAGAGGGTAGCAGGCAGCTGAATGTTAATGAAGTAGAGGTAGCAGGCAGCTGAATGTTAATGAAGTAGAGGTAGCAGGCAGCCGAATGTTAATGAAGTAGAGGTAGCAGGCAGCTGAATGTTAATGAAGTAGAGGTAGCAGGCAGCCGAATGTTAATGAAGTAGAGGTAGCAGGCAGCCGAATGTTAATGAAGTAGAGGTAGCAGGCAGCCGAATGTTAATGAAGTAGAGGTAGCAGGCAGCCACATTTTAATAAACATCTATTTTGTACCACATTGGGGGGGGATGGGAAGGGAGCACTCTGTTCTGCCACCTCAGGTCTATTGGCCCTCCCACCCCTACGGGAGGGCAGCTCCCACTGAGCCCAGTCCAAGCTCTTCTCTGTCCTGGCACCCCAATGATGGAACCAGCTTCCCCCTGAAGCTAGGACAGCAGAGTCCCTTCCCATCTTCCGAAAACATCTGAAACCCTACCTCTTCAAACAGTATCTTAAATAATTCTCCTCCTCACCTTTCTATGCCTGTGATATGTGGTTGTCCAACCTAGATATCTTAAGATGAATGCACTAACTGTAAGTCGCTCTGGAGAAGAGTGTCTGATAAATGACTAAAATGTCAAATGTGTAGACAAGGTTATCCAAGTTAAAATGTTGTGTCTAGACTTTGTCTCTAATGTTGTGTCTAGACTTTGTCTCTAATGTTATGCCTCCAGTTATCTTATTTTCTTCTGCTGAATGTGTTATCCAAAATGTATAATAAAGAGGTTAACATCCATACTGACCTAAACTACAGAGAAGTAACGTTACTATGGCAAAGGGAACACTATTGCACACAACGTCTTCAGTCTTTTGTCCTCTGTTATTTTGCTACTTTTTACACGTTAAGTCAGTGAGATATTCTCCCTATTGGAAGACAGATGCATAGTGGGTGTTGTCACACGATCACCAATTATATATATACACCCAACCAACCAGGTGGTGCGTAGGTTGATGTTGCTCAATATCTACATTTTACAGTAAAGAATCTGTATTTTTAAGAACTTCAAACTCTTCAGGTCCTACATCTTAATATCAACTAAGAAGTTAGAAAAAATAACATTGCTGAGCCTCTGTGTTTACCAAACACTGTAATTACAATAGTAACAACTTCATAAAATAGTTGAGCAGCTTTTTGTATCACGCAATCCCTTTTCCAAAAGCTGCTCAACACACAACAATTATAATTCAATGCAATTACTAAATACATTTTTTATACAATGTTGTTACTAGAGTAATTAATAATTACTACGAATATATAAGATCAAGCAAAGGGTGCATTTCAACATGAGCATGCATAGCCTGCATACACTGTGATAATAGTGTACTACACAGTTAGTAAAACCCTTGAATCATATCAACTGAGGTAGCAATAACCTTGATTTCACTCTTTCTGGTCGCTGCCATCAAAGACTGGGATTTCAAAACGTTCTCTCTATCCATAAATGTTCAGTTGGCCGAGTGTCACCACAGTTGCATGATTCATAACCCCAGTGAACCGGTTCAGTGTTAGCGGCATGCACACTACATAATGGGGTAATCAATCATGACTCGGTGGAGGAGTGCACAGCTAGCCTATCGCTTCACCAGGTAAAATGTCACGCCGCTGTGGTGCCGACTCTCAACTGGAACCGCCATTGTGTCCTGTAGGTTGGACTAGCGGTCTCTTGTTATCCGTCCCTGGCAGATGGCACACACTCCAGGAAGGAACCCTCTGGAGGTCACACAGGTGGAAAGAAAGGAAGAGAGGAGAGCAGAAAACAGGAAGTAGAACAAAGCGTCTTGGACTCAGAGCAGAAAACAGGAAGCGGAACAAAGCGTCTTGGACTCAGAGCAGAAAACAGGAAGCAGAACAAAGCGTCTTGGACTCTAAGCAGAAAACAGGAAACAGAACAAAGCGTCTTGGACTCAGAGCAGAAAAAAGGAAGCAGAAAAAAGCTTATTTGACTCAGAGCAGAAAAAAGGAAGCAGAACAAAGCGTCTTGGCCTCAGATCAGATCAGAAAAAAGGAAGCAGAACAAAGCTTATTTGACTCAGAGCAGAAAAAAGGAAGCAGAACAAAGCGTCTTGGCCTCAGAGCAGAAAAAAGAAAGCAGAACAAAGCGTCTTGGACTCAGAGCAGAGAAAAGGAAGCAGAACAAAGAGCCTTGGCATCATGGCATTTGTTTTTATAATTTGTTATTTAACATTTATTTAAGCAGGCAGTCATGCTGATACCACTGTGTCTTTTGCAGATAAGCCCTGCATGAACACATCAATAAGCGACAGTTTCACTATACATACCATATCAAAGCGTCTTGGACTCAGATCAGAAAAAAGGAAGCAGAACAAAGCGTCTTGGCCTCTGATCAGATAAAAAGGAAGCAGAACAAAGCATCTTGGCTTCATTACATTTTATAATTTTTTATTTAACCTTTACATATGCAGGCAGTCATGGTTATACCACGGTGTCTTTTGCAGATGAGCCCTGCATGAACACATCAATAAACAACAATTTCACTATACATAGCATGTCTATATACATATCAATTACACCATACATGTGTGGTGGGTGATTTTGAAGGAGTCAGGCTCAGGAGGGTAAATCACAGAATAAATGGTTTATTCCGTAACACAGTGGTACGCAGCAATGCGTAAAACATTCCAGTGCGGAAACACGGCGCACTAGAAAACAGCAAGGCACATGGGAGAATATCCCGGTGATACAAAATACAAAAGAGCTCCACCGAGCTAATCTAACCCACACAATAAACAATCACACACAAAGACAAGGGGGCAGAGGGAACACTTATACAGGCACTGATGAGGGGACATGAACCAGGTGTGTGTAATAAACAAGACAAAACAAATGGAATGATGAGATGAGGAGCGGCAGTGGCTAGAAGGCCGGTGACGACGAACGCCGAAGCAAACACAATGTGCCATTGGAACACAGGACTGATGGTTGTTGACAATGGGCCTCTGTACGCCTACAGTAGGAAAAAAAAGTATTTAGTCAGCCACCAATTGTGCAAGTTCTCCCACTTAAAAAGATGAGAGAGGCCTGTAATTTTCATCATAGGTACACGTCAACTATGACAGACAAATTGAGGAAAAAAATTCCAGAAAATCAATTGTAGGATTTTTTATGAATTTATTTGCAAATTATGGTGGAAAATAAGTATTTGGTCACCTACAAACAAGCAAGATTTCTGGCTCTCACAGACCTGTAACTTCTTCTTTAAGAGGCTCCTCTGTCCTCCACTCGTTACCTGTATTAATGGCACCTGTTTGAACTTGTTATCAGTATAAAAGACACCTGTCCACAACCTCAAACAGTCACACTCCAAACTCCACTATGGCCAAGACCAAAGAGCTGTCAAAGGACACCAGAAACAAAATTGTAGACCTGCACCAGGCTGGGAAGACTGAATCTGCAATAGGTAAGCAGCTTGGTTTGAAGAAATCAACTGTGGGAGCAATTATTAGGAAATGGAAGACATACAAGACCACTGATAATCTCCCTCGATCTGGGGCTCCACGCAAGATCTCACCCCGTGGGGTCAAAATGATCACAAGAAAGGTGAGCAAAAATCCCAGAACCACACGGGGGTCCTAGTGAATGACCTGCAGAGAGCTGGGACCAAAGTAACAAAGCCTACCATCAGTAACACACTACGCCGCCAGGGTCTCAAATCCTGCAGTGCCAGACGTGTCCCCCAGCTTAAGCCAGTACATGTCCAGGCCCGTCTGAAGTTTGCTAGAGTGCATTTGGATGATCCAGAAGAGGATTGGGAGAATGTCATATGGTCAGATGAAACCAAAATATAACTTTTTGGTAAAAACTCAACTCGTCGTGTTTGGAGGACAAAGAATGCTGAGTTGCATCCAAAGAACACCATACCTACTGTGAAGCATGGGGGTGGAAACATCATGCTTTGGGGCTGTTTTTCTGCAAAGAGACCAGGACGACTGATCCGTGTAAAGGAAAGAATGAATGGGGCCATGTATCGTGAGATTTTGAGTGAAAACCTCCTTCCATCAGCAAGGGCATTGAAGATGAAACGTGGCTGGGTCTTTCAGCATGACAATGATCCCAAACACACCGCCCGGGCAACGAAGGAGTGGCTTCGTAAGAAGCATTTCAAGGTCCTGGAGTGGCCTAGCCAGTCTCCAGATCTCAACCCCATAGAAAATCTTTGGAGGGAGTTGAAAGTCTGTGTTGCCCAGTGACAGCCCCAAAACATCACTGCTCTAGAGGAGATATGCATGGAGGAATGGGCCAAAATACCAGCAACAGTGTGTGAAAACCTTGTGAAGACTTACAGAAAACGTTTGGCCTGTGTCATTGCCAACAAAGGGTATATAACAAAGTATTGAGAAACTTTTGTTATTGACCAAATACTTATTTTCCACCATAATTTGCAAATAAATTCATTAAAAATCCTACAATGTGATTTTCTGGATTTTTTTCCCCTCATTTTGTCTGTCATAGTTGACGTGTACCTATGATGAAAATTACAGGCCTCTCTCATCTTTTTAAGTGGGAGAACTTGCACAATTGGTGGCTGACTAAATACTTTTTTCCCCCACTGTATGTAGATATTCCACTAAAAATCAGCCGTTTCAGCCATTTACAACATTAACAATGTCTACACTGTATTTCTGATCAATTTGATGTTATTTTAATGGACATTTCTTTGTCTTTTCTTTCGAAAACAAGGACATTTCTAAGTGACCCCAAACTTTTGAACAGTAGTGTATGTGGTATTCAAACTACGCATGTCCTATTCATCTGAGATATTGTAACGGACATAAGTCAATCGTTTACAGGTCCATTCACTCACATGCTGTAAACTGTCTCATCATACAGACTTCTCTCGTGCCAAAAGTTGTCAAGAACCATCCCCCCCTCAAAAATTGGACATTGTTACATAGCAGTAATCAAATTGTTTAGAAGTCCTTAGATGCTGAATATTGTTACATAGCAGTAATCAGACTGATTAGAGGTTTTGGGTTTGATCCTTGTCTCTTGTACTTTAGTATAGACTACTGCAATTGTCGATGTCAAATTTACGAAGAAAAGTGTAAGAAGTGTTAAGGAATCAGTGGCAAGCAGGTGTCCACATACTTTTGGTCATGTAGTGTACTTGGTTTTACTAGCATTAAGTACCAATTTCAGCTCAACAAAGGCTTTCTGCAGGGCAATAAAGGCAGATTGAAGCTCTGACAGAGCCTGGTCAGCTGTGGGGGCAGTAGCATAGACCACAGTGTCATCTGCATGCAGGTGAGAGTAAAACATTTGTTTGCAGATAAACCAATATTGTTAATGTAAATAGTGAAAAGAACCGGACCAAGAATCAATCCCTGTGGGATACCTTTTGTTATGTCCAGTTAGCCTGACTTAACACCATCAGTAAATACACACTATTCTGTTCTTTAAATACTTTTCAAAACCAGCTAAACACAGCCTGGTCCAGGCCAATTGATGAAAGCCTCTGATTAAGTAATGAGTGGTCCACACTGTCGAAGGCTTTAGACAGGTCAATAAAAATGGCCGCCCAGTGTTTATTTTTATCCAAACAATTAAGAACATAATTGAAAACCAAAGAAGTAGCAGAAATGGTGCTATGACCTGGTCTGATACCTGACTGGTGTACTTTTAGTATACATTTTGTAGGTTAAAAAGTTGAGTATTTACTAAGGATTCTAGACATGGGGCGGCGCACAATTGGCCCAGCGTCGTCCAAGGTAGGGGAGGGTTTGGCCGGCAGGGATGGCGTTTGCAATGCCAGGGTTGTGGGTTCGATTCCCATGGGGGGCCGGTATGAAAAAAATAATGTATGCACTCACTAACTGTAAGTCGCTCTGGATAAGAGCGTCTGCTAAATGACTAAAATGTAAATGTAAATGTAGAATGTTTGCTAAGCAAGATATTTTGGAAATGGGGCGATCATTATTTAGGTCACACGGGTTACCACCTTTGTGAAGGGGGATTATATGGCCCGCCTTCCAGACCCTGTGGATGGTACCAGGGGGAGTATATGGCCCGCCTTCCAGACCCTGGGGATAGTACCAGGGGGAGTATATGGCCCGCCTTCCAGACCCTGGGGATGGTACCAGGGGGAGTATATGGCCCGCCTTCCAGACCCTGGGGATGGTACCAGGGGGAGTATATGGGCCTCCTTCCAGACCCTGGGGATGGTACCAGGGGGAGTATATGGCCCACCTTCCAGACCCTGGGGATGGTACCAGGGGGAGTATATGGCCCACCTTCCAGACCCTGGGGATGGTACCAGGGGGAGTATATGGCCCGCCTTCCAGACCCTGTGGATGGTACCAGGGGGAGTATATGGCCCGCCTTCCAGACCCTGGGGATAGTACCAGGGGGAGTATATGGGCCTCCTTCCAGACCCTGGGGATAGTACCAGGGGGAGTATATGGCCCACCTTCCAGACCCTGGGGATGGTACCAGGGGGAGTATATGGCCCGCCTTCCAGACCCTGTGGATGGTACCAGGGGGAGTATATGGCCCGCCTTCCAGACCCTGTGGATGGTACCAGGGGGAGTATATGGCCCGCCTTCCAGACCCTGGGGATGGTACCAGGGGGATTATATGGCCCGCCTTCCAGACCCTGTGGATGGTACCAGGGGGATTATATGGCCCGCCTTCCAGACCCTGGGGATGGTACCAGGGGGAGTATATGGCCCGCCTTCCAGACCCTGGGGATGGTACCAGGGGGAGTATATGGCCCACCTTCCAGACCCTGGGGATAGTACCAGGGGGAGTATATGGCCCACCTTCCAGACCCTGGGGATGGTACCAGGGGGAGTATATGGCCCGCCTTCCAGACCCTGGGGATGGTACCAGGGGGAGTATATGGGCCTCCTTCCAGACCCTGGGGATGGTACCAGGGGGAGTATATGGCCCGCCTTCCAGACCCTGGGGATGGTACCAGGGGGAGTATATGGCCCGCCTTCCAGACCCTGGGGATGGTACCAGGGGGAGTATATGGCCCACCTTCCAGACCCTGGGGATGGTACCAGGGGGAGTATATGGCCCACCTTCCAGACCCTGGGGATGGTACCAGGGGGAGTATATGGCCCGCCTTCCAGACCCTGTGGATGGTACCAGGGGGAGTATATGGGCATCCTTCCAGACCCTGGGGATGGTACCAGGGGGAGTATATGGCCCGCCTTCCAGACCCTGGGGATGGTACCAGGGGGAGTATATGGCCCACCTTCCAGACCCTGGGGATGGTACCAGGGGGAGTATATGGGCCTCCTTCCAGACCCTGGGGATGGTACCAGGGGGAGTATATGGCCCACCTTCCAGACCCTGGGGATGGTACCAGGGGGAGTATATGGCCCACCTTCCAGACCCTGGGGATGGTACCAGGGGGAGTATATGGCCCGCCTTCCAGACCCTGGGGATGGTACCAGGGGGATTATATGGCCCGCCTTCCAGACCCTGTGGATGGTACCAGGGGGATTATATGGCCCGCCTTCCAGACCCTGTGGATGGTACCAGGGGGAGTATATGGCCCGCCTTCCAGACCCTGGGGATGGTACCATAAATAATTGTAAGGTTAAAGATATGTGTTAGAGATTCTGCAATCAGGGGAGCATAAAGATGCAGCAAGAAAGGAAATCAGCCCCATTGGATTTTTTTTACATCAATCTTGCGCAAGGCATCTAGCAGATCACAAGTAGAAAGTTGTTGAAATAAAAACGAAGATTCACTAGAAGTTAGACAGAACTTCCATTGAGCCAACTCGAGACTGGGAGAGGGGTAGGCAGTCTATTGGCTGACCAGGGTCAATTAAACCACCATTTATTTCAATTCTTGAGGGTAGTTGATACCAGCAACCCCCCGGTTGCCAGCTCTCAACCTGCCAGCCAGATTTTTCCTGTCAGACCCAAGATTTTAACTGGCAATGATCTCTAACCATCTAAGTTAACTTCCATCCTTTTCTTCTTTTGGAACATGACAGTGTGCAAAACCCAAATCAAAAGCATACTACAGACAGAAAAATGGATGCACTCACTAACTGTAAATCGCTCTGGATAAGAGCGTCTGCTAAATGACTAAAATGTAAATGTAAATGAAACTCCCCACACAAGTATGTATTGAACATTATATTTACTTAACCTTTTCCTGTTCAGGATCCCCACCTTAGGCACACACACACACACACACACACGCACACGCACACACGCACACACACACGCACAAACACACACCAGTGTTACCTTTATTTCTCATAGGCCAGCTTAGGTCTCTGCCGGAGGGCCGAAGAGCACATCAGGGAGCTGAATACACTCACATTTGGCTTTTTCAAGTCAACATTTTCTGAAAGGTCACCAAATGCCTAGTGACATCATGTATTCATGTGTCTCTCTCCTTTTCCTGGTGACCGCATCCCATGCTCAACGTAACCTTATCCACACCATTCAGATAAAGATGTATTCAGATATAGATGTATTCAGATCTATTCAGATATAGTTGTATTCAGATATAGATGTATTCAGATGTATGCCTCTATGCATCTAGCCTCTATGCCTCTATGTCTCTATGCCTCTATGCCTCTATGCCTCTATGCCTCTATGCCTCTATCCTCTATGCCTCTATGCCTCTATGCCTCTATGCCTCTAGCCTCTATGTCTCTATGCCTCTATGCCTCTATGCCTCTAGCCTCTATGTCTCTATGCCTCTATGCCTCTATGTCTCTATGCCTCTATGCCTCTATGCCTCTATGCCTCTAGCCTCTATCCCTCTATGCCTCTATGCCTTATTAACTCTAGCCTCTATGCCTCTATGTCTCTATGCCTCTATGCCTCTATGCCTCTATGCCTCTATGCCTCTATGCCTCTAGCGCTCTATGTCTGTATGCCTCTATGCCTCTAGCCTCTATCCCTCTATGCCTCTATGTCTCTATGCCTCTATGCCTCTATGCCTCTATGCCTCTATGCCTCTATGCCTCTATGTCTCTATGCCTCTAGCCTCTATGTCTCTATGCCTCTATGCCTCTATGTCTCTATGCCTCTATGCCTCTATGCCTCTAGCCTCTATCCCTCTATGCCTCTATGTCTCTATGTCTCTATGCCTCTATGTCTCTATGCCTCTATGTCTCTATGCCTCTATGCCTCTATGTCTCTATGCCTCTATGCCTCTATGCCTCTATGCCTCTATGCCTCTAGCCTCTATGCCTCTATGCCTCTAGCCTCTATGCCTCTATGCCTCTATGCCTCTATGCCTCTAGCCTCTATGCCTCTAGCCTCTATGCCTCTATGTCTCTATGCCTCTATGCCTCTAGCCTCTATGCCTCTATGCCTCTATGCCTCTATGCCTCTATGCCTCTAGCCTCTATGCCTCTATGCCTCTATGTCTCTATCCCTCTATGCCTCTATCCCTCTATGCCTCTATGTCTCTATGCCTCTATGCCTCTAGCCTCTATGCCTCTATGCCTCTATGCCTCTATGTCTCTTGTCTCTTGCCTCTATGTCTCTATGCCTCTATGCCTCTATGTCTCTATGCCTCTAGCCTCTATGTCTCTATGCCTCTAGCCTCTATGCCTCTATGTCTCTATGTCTCTATGCCTCTAGCCTCTATGCCTCTATGCCTCTATGTCTCTATGCCTCTAGCCTCTATGTCTCTATGCCTCTAGCCTCTATGCCTCTATGTCTCTATGTCTCTATGCCTCTAGCCTCTATGCCTCTATGTCTCTATGCCTCTAGACTCTATGCCTCTATGCCTCTATGTCTCTATGCCTCTAGCCTCTATGTCTCTATGCCTCTATGCCTCTAGCCTCTAGCCTCTATGCCTCTATGTCTCTATGCCTCTATGCCTCTATGTCTCTATGCCTCTATGCCTCTAGCCTCTATGCCTCTATGCCTCTATGTCTCTATGCCTCTAGCCTCTATGCCTCTATGCCTCTATGTCTCTATCCCTCTATGCCTCTATCCCTCTATGTCTCTATGCCTCTATGCCTCTAGCCTCTATGCCTCTATGCCTCTATGTCTCTATGCCTCTAGCCTCTATGCCTCTATGCCTCTAGCCTCTATCCCTCTATGCCTCTATGTCTCTATGTCTCTTGTCTCTTGCCTCTATGTCTCTATGCCTCTATGCCTCTATGTCTCTATGCCTCTAGCCTCTATGTCTCTATGCCTCTATGCCAATAGCCTCTATGCCTCTATGCCTCTATGTCTCTATGCCTCTAGCCTCTATGTCTCTATGCCTCTATGCCTCTAGCCTCTATCCCTCTATGCCTCTATGTCTCTATGTCTCTTGTCTCTTGCCTCTATGTCTCTATGCCTCTAGCCTCTATGCCTCTATGCCTCTATGCCTCTATGTCTCTATGCCTCTATGCCTCTAGCCTCTATACCTCTATGCCTCTATGTCTCTATGTCTCTTGTCTCTTGCCTCTATGTCTCTATGTCTCTATGCCTCTATGTCTCTATGTCTCTTGCCTCTATGCCTCTAGCCTCTATGCCTCTATGCCTCTAGCCTCTATGTCTCTATGTCTCTATGCCTCTATGTCTCTTGCCTCTATGCCTCTATGCCTCTATGCCTCTATGTCTCTATGCCTCTAGCCTCTATGTCTCTAGCCTCTATGCCTCTATCCCTCTATGCCTCTATGTCTCTATGTCTCTATGCCTCTATGCCTCTATGCCTCTATGTCTCTATGTCTCTATGACTCTATGCCTCTATGTCTCTATGACTCTATGGCTCTATGTCTCTATGTCTCTATGCCTCTATGTCTCTATGTCTCTTGCCTCTTGCCTCTATGCCTCTAGCCTCTATGCCTCTATCCCTCTATGCCTCTATGCCTCTATGTCTCTATGTCTCTTGCCTCTATGTCTCTATGCCTCTATGCCTCTAGCCTCTATCCCTCTATGCCTCTATGTCTCTATGTCTCTATGTCTCTTGCCTCTATGTCTCTATGCCTCTATGCCTCTAGCCTCTATCCCTCTATGCCTCTATGTCTCTATGTCTCTATGTCTCTTGCCTCTATGTCTCTATGCCTCTATGCCTCTAGCCTCTATACCTCTATGTCTCTATGCCTCTATGTCTCTATGCCTCTATGCCTCTATGTCTCTATGCCTCTATGCCTCTAGCCTCTATACCTCTATACCTCTATGTCTCTATGTCTCTTGTCTCTTGCCTCTATGTCTCTATGCCTCTATGTCTCTATGCCTCTATGTCTCTATGTCTCTTGCCTCTTGCCTCTATGCCTCTAGCCTCTATGCCTCTATGCCTCTAGCCTCTATGCCTCTATGCCTCTATGCCTCTAGCCTCTATGCCTCTATGTCTCTATGCCTCTATGCCTCTAGCCTCTATACCTCTATACCTCTATGTCTCTATGTCTCTTGTCTCTTGCCTCTATGTCTCTATGCCTCTATGTCTCTATGCCTCTATGTCTCTATGTCTCTTGCCTCTTGCCTCTATGCCTCTAGCCTCTATGCCTCTATGCCTCTAGCCTCTATGCCTCTATGCCTCTATGCCTCTAGCCTCTATGCCTCTATGCCTCTATGCCTCTAGCCTCTATGCCTCTATCCTCTATGTCTCTATGTCTCTATGTCTCTATGTCTCTTGTCTCTATGCCTCTATGCCTCTATGCCTCTAGCCTCTATGCCTCTATGTCTCTATGCCTCTATGCCTCTAGCCTCTAGCCTCTATGCCTCTATGTCTCTATGCCTCTATGCCTCTAGCCTCTATGTCTCTATGCCTCTAGCCTCTATGCCTCTATGTCTCTATGCCTCTATGCCTCTAGCCTCTATGCCTCTATGCCTCTAGCCTCTATGTCTCTATGCCTCTAGCCTCTATGCCTCTATGCCTCTAGCCTCTATGCCTCTATGTCTCTATGTCTCTATGCCTCTATGCCTCTATGTCTCTATGCCTCTATGTCTCTATGTCTCTATGCCTCTATGTCTCTATGTCTCTATGCCTCTATGCCTCTATCCCTCTATGCCTCTATGTCTCTATGCCTCTATGCCTCTAGCCTCTATGCCTCTATGTCTCTATGCCTCTATGCCTCTATGTCTCTATGCCTCTATGTCTCTATGCCTCTATGTCTCTATGTCTCTATGTCTCTATGCCTCTATGTCTCTATGCCTCTATGCCTCTATGTCTCTATGCCTCTATGTCTCTATGCCTCTATGTCTCTATGTCTCTATGTCTCTATGTCTCTATGCCTCTAGCCTCTATGTCTCTATGTCTCTATGCCTCTAGCCTCTATGCCTCTAGCCTCTATGCCTCTAGCTTCTCTGCCACTATGTGCATTTCTACATTCTGCATGCATAAACATTAACTTCCATGACAAAAGAGATCCCACAATGTGAGGACCACACAGTCACACTCACAATGTGAGGACCGACCCCACAACCACACAGTCACACTCACAATGTGAGGACCCCACAACCAAACAACCACACTCACAATGTGAGGACCCCACAACCAAACTACCACTCTCTCATGGGGAATATAATGGATCGCACTGGAGACAGTTCCAATGTTCATTCACACTCTCTACCATCCCACACACGGACACGCACACGCACGCACGCACACACACACACACACACACACACACACACACACACACACGATGGTGAGTGATATTATAACAACCCGGGTCTGAAATAGAACAGGAGCAGGGACAGACACAGGACAGGCCTCCAGAGCGAACGTGACAGCAGAAATTGAAATGGCATGATGGAGTCTTTTGCGGGAGGCTAGAAAATACGAGCATCCAATACCCCCTACCCTCCTTCCTCCTCTTCTACTCCCCCTGTACCTCCTCCACCTTGTTCAGAATCCATCTGTGTCCTGTCATGATGGAAGGAAACGTGGGGGGGAGGGGTTGGGAAGAGGGTGATGGTACTTGGGGATGGGTAGGGGAGTAGGGGAGGGTGGTTTCTTGGTTCGTCTTTCAGCTTTGGAGGTCCCCTCTCCTAACTCCCCCACACCCTCTCCTTGTCCCTCCCTCTCTCTCCCCCCTGCGCCTAATGTGAGCCGACACACAGTATTAACAGTTAGAAGCCTTTCCTGTCCTGTGTCATGCACCGAGAGATTGGATCTCCCTTTGCGAAGCCAAGGTAATTTTCTTTTGCTGGAATACATTTGCGGGCGGCAGAGTATCAGGTTCAACAAGGTTCAGTTTCTCAGGGAGAGAATCTGCAGCTGCACTGTGCCCTCCACGCCTTTCAGAAAATATTGTTTTTAATAATATATTATGTTCATCCGAGTAGGATCTATAGGTTTCTGTAGCGGTATATTTCTATGTTCTTTTTTTCTTTTCTTTACTGTGGAATGCTATAGGGAGATTTGGATTAACGTAACTAGGCACCTGCCAAAGACTCCAGTCTTTACTGGAGTACTAGGAGTTCTGTTTATGAAACCACACCACCGCTTCAAAATAAACCACAAATATAAGATACACTCACTCGTATGGGGTATATAGTGCAGTTCTCTGAAACTCTCAACAATACAACACAGCCACCACCAGACATGGTCTGACATGAAGCATGGGTTTGGCTTGCCTGATGATACATTCTGGGGAGGGGGGCTGACCTTTCCCCACACTACATTTGTCTCCAGTCAAACGCACGCTTGCCCAGAGCTGGGATTCATATGCATTAAAATGGGCCAATCAAATTTCCAAATGTCTTGACCCCAGTATTGTCTGAGAGTAAAATACGGTGTGCAGCGTCTTCCCACACCATGCCAATGATGTTGAATAGGGCCGTCAGGGAACCCTTAGTGTGTGTGTGTGTGTGTATGATATTGTGTGTTTGTTTCAAACAATACTATTATAATGCTTAGAGGTAAAATAATTTGAAAATATCAGAAGTTTGCTACCAATTTTGTTGGATTCTGCTAAATAATGGATTGATTCCACCAGATTATACAAAAAACATTATTGCCAAAATATGACAAGAACGAAGAAGTTGTATGTATTGATTAATTAGATGCCTTATATACATAGACATTAGACAAAGCAGATGATCCATGGATGCAATGGGGGAAGGCTTGTGTCAATGTATTGACTCAAGCATATAGCATTGCTTCCTAAGATTGTGTCAATGTATTGACTCAAGCATATAGCATGGCTTCCTAAGATTGTGTCAATGTATTGACTCAAGCATATAGCATGGCTTCCTAAGATTGTGTCAATGCTGCCCCCTTGTGACCAGAGAGCAGCACGAGAAGCTTTGAGTAGGGGAAAGGGAGGAGAAGGAGAGCGAGAGCGAGAGCGAGAGAGAGAGCGAGAGAGAGGGAGGGAGAGAGTGAGAGAGGGAGGGGTAGAGAGAGAGCGAGAGAAGGAGGGGTAGAGAGAGAGAGCGAGAGCGAGAGAGGGGCAGAGAGAGAGAGACAGACAGAGGGAGGGGAGAGAGAGAGGGGGAGGGAGGGAGGGAGGAAAGGGGAGAGAGAGAGAGGCAGAGAGAGAGGCAGAGAGAGAGAGAGAGAGAGAGAGAGAGAGAGAGAGAGAGAGAGAGAGAGAGAGAGAGAGAGAGCATGAAAATATGTTTATTAGGTATAGTTATTTTCTGATAAGAGATACTGATCACACAATGAAAGGATCCATGAATTGTATCCAAACCAACAGTCAATGAAGGAATCCAAGCAATAACCCAAGGTAGTTGATACTGTGGCTTGAAGATGTGTACATTGACCCCTAACAAAAATCCCTTCAGGAATGTCCTGTTTTTTTAATAGAAGAAGTAACCAAAAGGTTTATGGTCATTTGTGATGTATAACTCCACCACTACGAACGGTTTTCCTGTACTGTTACTTTTAGAATGTGTCAAGGGCAGTGAGTTTCTAAAATGTATTTGCAGGAGTGATATCTGTTTATGACTGCAAACCATGTGTTATATTTAACATTTAGAATGCCACTAAATGTTGTTAAATGCAGGCATTGTGAATACACTTCCCTGGCAAAATCTCAATATATTATATTTAGATGTTATTGACATGGCAATATTGCAGCTGTGAATTTAATATGGCCACAACATTTAATCATGTTTTGTCCAAGTATATGCTATGATCCCTAAGCACTGCCTTGGACTTCACGGCTTGACTCTTGGATGAAAAAATTATATTTTGCTTGCTGTCGTGCTCCTCTCTGGGTTAGGGTTAGAAATTAAAAATAAAACGAAAGTAATGAAACAACTCAACTGGACATGTGATGTCGGCTTTTACGATGTGATTATGAACCAACGCAAAAAGGCCCAAGCCGGGTTTATGGTGCCTCAGTACCAAACAACCATTGGCCCAGGGACATGTCATCAGTGGTGCTACACTTCGATGGTTGCCACACTCTCCCAGCATGCATAAGGGCATTCCGTTCTGCCAAATGTGGCCGACACCCGTTTGGCAGGAGCAGGAGGTGTTGGTGGCCTTCTTCTTTTTCAGGATTAATACATAAGGAGTGCAGGGAGAGAAGAGGTCTGGATCAGGTCTGGATCAGGTCTGGTGTAGGACTGGATCAGGTCTGAATCAGGTCTGGTGTAGATCTGGATCAGGTCTGAATCAGGTCTGGATCAGGTCTGGATCAGGTCTGGTGTAGATCTGGATCAGGTCTGAATCAGGTCTGGATCAGGTCTGGTGTAGGACTGGATCAGGTCTGGATCAGGTCTGGTGTAGATCTGGATCAGGTCTGGATCAGGTCTGGTGTAGATCTGGATCAGGTCTGGATCAGGTCTGGATCAGGTCTGGTGTAGATCTGGATCAGGACTGGATCAGGTCTGGAGTAGATCTTGATCAGGTCTGGATCAGGTCAGGATCAGGTCTGGATCAGGACTGGATCAGGTCTGGATCAGGTCTGGTGTAGATCTGGATCCGGACTGGATCAGGTCTGGATCAGGTCTGGTGTAGATCTGGATCAGGTCTGGATCAGGTCTGAATCAGGTCTGGATCAGGTCTGGTGTAGATCTGGATCAGGTCTGGTGTATAATAAGAGAACCGGGCGATGTGACTTTTGGACCCACTGAGATCAGCTAACCCCAAGCTAACTAACTTGTTTTCAGATAAACTGTCCTTGTAGCAGGGACAACACAAACAGTCATCATTCTCAGTTCTTTGATCTGAATCGACCCCAAAAGAGAAAAAGAAGCAGCAAAAAAAAAAAAAGACTGACCAATCCAGAAACATAATTAATTTTGAAAGGTGAGACCATGACCAGTATATTACCTACCTCCTCTCTCTCAGGTGAGACCATGACCAGTATATTACCTACCTCCTCTCTCTCAGGTGAGACCATGACCAGTATATTACCTACCTCCTCTCTCTCAGGTGAGACCATGACCAGTATATACGGTAATATGACACTGCATTGTTCCGTGTACTATTGAAGTAACAATGTATTTGATGTTTTCCCACAGTGCCGACAACCCCACTGGCTCAGACTCCTCCCTCCTGTCCCATTACTAACCAAGCAAGTGTTTCTCCAGGAACATCAGTGCAAATAGCTTGGTAGGAAACGTTTGTTCATACAAAATGGCAGACATTTCACTCGTTCCAAGTATTTTCCCTTTCCCTCAATAAACTTTAGAAATGAATAGACAATTACATCAAATTAGAGTCAATACTATGAAAACTTGGTTTGGAAATGCCATTGACACTTGCGCTAATAATTGATTTCAATACATTTCAGTTATATCTTTTTTTTTCTCCCATCAGCATCAATGGGACATGCTACATGCTACATGCTACATGCTGCATGCTACATGCCGGAGTAACAGAACCCTTACTTGCTGCATGATAAAAATAAAAAAAAACTGACCACATAAATCTCTGTTATGTAAAAATCCACGTTTTCATTTTCTATCACAATTAAAAACTTTACAAGGTAAAAGTGACTGTTTTCTCAACAAAAAAAATGACATTTACAATGCCGAACTGTTCGCTGCTCTGGCACCCCAATGGTGGAACAAGCTCCCTCACGACGCCAGGACAGCGGAGTCACTCACCACCTTCCGGAGACATTTGAAACCCCACCTCTTTAAGGAATACCTGGGATAGGATAAAGTAATCCTTCTACTCCCCCCCCCCCCTTACTCCACCCCCCCCCCCCCCCCCCCCAAAAAAAAAACTAAACAAAAAAACATTGTAAAGTGGTTATCCCACTGGCTATAAGGTGAATGCACCTATTTGTAAGTCGCTCTGGATAAGAGCGTCTGCTAAATGACGTAAATGTAAATGACAACTGAAAACTGAAAACAGGGCGGCAGGTAGCTTAGTGGGTAAGAGCGTTGTGCCAGTAACCGAAAGGTTGCTGGTTCTAATCCCCGAGCCGACTAGGTGAAAAATCTGTCGATGTGCCCTTAAGCAAGGTACTTAAACCTAATTGCTCCTGTAAGTCGCTCTGGATGAGAGCGTCTGCTAAATGATGTAAAATAAAAAATTAAAAAATTAAAAACTTTAAAGAAAAACTTGTAGAACTTTAAAAAATATATATACATATTAAATACAAATGTCAGGACACATACAGCTCCCAGGAAAAAAGCCTACATGGTTCCGCAGCAGATCACGGAAGGAGGCAAGTACTCACCACACACAGTAGCTCCGATTGACGACCCTATTTGTATTTGTACATATTATGGATCCCCATTACTCTTCCTGGGGTCTAGCAAAACTAAGGCAGTTATACAGTACAATTTTAATAGATTTCACAACACATTAAGTGTGTTCCCTCAGGCCCCTACTCTACTACCACATATCTACAACACAAAATCCATGTGTACGTGTGTGTATAGTGTGTACGTTATCGTGTGTGTTTATGGAGCTGTTGCCAGGTCCCAGACCTGTGGGTCACAAACTGTTATGTGCTGCTCCTGGTTCCCAACTTTCACCCCGTATTAGGAGGTCATCAGAGCCGGTATGACCTTACGGCCCTGCTTCAGATGTCGTGAATAAAAAAAAAAAAAAGTTGATTTGGTTGGTTTCTGGTGTAGCAGTTTGAACGTCAAATTGACACAATGCTGATGACAACGCATGTAGCTGACGGGTTAGGATGTTAGTCATCATCTATGGCTGACACGACAGGTCCAAGCTATCCTGTGTATTATACAGTGCATTCGGAAAGTATTCAGACCCCTTCACTTTTTCCACATTTTGTTACATTACAGCCTTATTCAAAAATTGATTAAATAAATGTTTTCCTAATCAAATCTACATACAATACCCCATAATGACAAAGCGAAAACAGAAATATCTTATTTACGTAAGTATTCAGACACTTTGCTATGAGACTCGAAATTGAGCTCAGGTGCATCCTGTTTCCATTGATCATCCTTGAGATGTTTCTACAACTTGATTGGAGTCCACCTGTGGTAAATTCAATTGATTGGACATGATTTGGAAAGGCACACACCTGTCTATATAAGGTCCCACAGTTGACAGTGCATGTCAGAGCAAAAACCAAGCCAGGAGGTCGAAGGAATTGTCCGTAGAGCTCCGAGACAGGATTGTGTCGAGGCACAGATCTGGGGAATGGTACCAAAATATTTCTGCAGCATTGAAGGTCCCCAAGAACACAGTGGCCTCCATCATTCTTAAATGGAAGAAGTTTGGAAGCACCGAGACTCTTCCTAGAGCTGGCCGCCCGGCCAAACTGAGCAATCGGGGGAGAAGGGCCTTGGTCAGGGAGGTGTAGCATTCCTCCGTTTCTTAAAAGGAAGCCAACGGAACAGGGATAAACATACTTTGTCCAATAGAAACTCTCGTTGGCAACTGTTGGACTAATGATTGAAGCTAGATGCAGGCAAGAGTGTGCAAGACGGTATTGAAAATTGTCCCTGTCTGTCACCTTGATTACTAAGATGTTTCTCTCGACCTGTGCACCTACGTTGTAAACTTTCATTCATAGGCTAGGTGGTAGCTACTTCATGATGGGTACAGGGAACATTAGAGTATCATGTAGTAGCCTAAACCTATCGATGCTACATTAAACTGGGTGAATGTGAATGAATGAATGGTGAATGAATGACAGTCATCCAATATGCTGTAAAACCAAATATTGTCCTCCCTCATTTTAAACGGCACCGACCTCCACTATTATCAACGTAATTAAAACGGTACAAATGCTTTTTTTTGGTCATACCCATGGTATACAGTCGTGGTCAAACGTTTTGAGAATGACACAAGTATTCATCTTCACAAAGTTCGCTGCTTGTTATGAGATATTTTTGTCAGATGTTACTATGGTATACTGAAGTATATTTACAAGCATTCCATAAGTGTCAAAGTTTTTTTTTTTACGATTACATTAAGTTTATGCAAAGAGTCAATATTTGCAGTGTTGACCCTTATTTTTCAAGACCTCTCCAATCCGCCCTGGCATGCTGTCAAATAACTTCTGGGCCACATCCTGACTGATGGCAGCCCATTCTTGCATAATCAATGCTTGGAGTTTGTGGGGTTTTGTTTGTCCACCCGCCTCTTCAGGATCGACCTCAAGTTCTCAATGGGATTAAGGTCTGGGGAGTTTCCTGGCCATGGACCCAAAATCTCGATGTTTTGTTCCCCGAGCCACTTAGTTATCACTTTTGCCTTATGGCAAGGTGCTCCATCATGCTGGAAAAGGCATTGGTCGTCACCAAACAGTTCTTGGATGGTTGGGAGAAGTTGCCCTCGGAGGATGTGTTGGTACCATTCTTTATTCATGGCTGTGTTCTTAGGCAAAATTGTGAGTGAGCCCACTCCCTTGGCTGAGAAGCAACCCCACACATGAATGGTCTCAGGATGCTTTACTGTTGGCATGACACAGGACTGATGGTAGCGCTCACCTTGTCTTCTCCGGACAAGGTGTTTTCCGGATGCCCCAAACAATCGGAAAGGGGATTCATCAGAGAAAATGACTTTACCCCAGTCCTCAGCAGTCCAATCCCTGTACCTTTTGCAGAATATCAGTCTGTCCCTGATGTTTTTCCTGTAGAGAAATGGCTTCTTTGCTGCCTTTCTTGACACCAGGCCATCCTCCAAAAGTATTTGCCTCACTGTGCGTGCAGATGCACTCACACCTGCCTGCTGCCATTCCTGAGCAAGCTCTGCACTAGTGGTGCCCCGATCCCGCAGCTGAATTAACTTTAGGAGACGGTCCTGGCGCTTGCTGGACTTTCTTGGGCGCGCTGACGCCTTCTTCACAACAATTGAACCTCTCTCCTTGAAGTTCTTGATGATCCGATAAATGGTTGATTTAGGTGCAATCTTACTAGCAGCAATATCCTTGCCTGTGAAGCCCTTTTTGTGCAAAGCAATCATGGTTAACAGAGGAAGAACAATGATTTCAAGCACCACCCTCCTTTTAAAGCATCCAGTCTGTTATTCTAACTCAATCAGCATGACAGAGTGATCTCCAGCCTTGTCCTTGTCAACACCCTCACCTGTGTTAACGAGAGAATCACTGACATGATGGCAGCTGGTCCTTTTGTGGCAGGGCTGAAATGCAGTGGACATCTTTTTTTGGGATTAAGTTCATTGTCTTGGCAAAGAGGGACTTTGCAATTAATTGCAATTAATCTGATCACTCTTCATGACATTCTGGAGTATATGCAAATTGCCATCATCAAAACTGAGGCAGCAGACTTTGTGAAAATTAGTATTTGTGTCATTGTCAAAACTTTTGACCACGACTGTACATTCTGATTTACCACAGCTTTCAGCCAATCAGCATTCAGGGCTCAAACCACCCTATTTATAATCCCATATACCACAGGTATGACAAAACATTTATTTTGACTGTTCTAATTAAGTTGGTAACCAGTTTATAATAGCAATAAGGCACCTCGGGGGGTTGTGTTATATGGCCAATATACACTGAACAAAAATATAAATGTAAAGTGTTGGTCCCATGTTTCATGAGCTGAAATAAAAGATCACAGAAATATTCCATACACACAAAAAGCTTATTTATCTCAAATGTTGTGCACAAATTTGTTTACATCCCTGTTAGTGAGCATTTCTCCTTGCCAAGATAATCCATCCACCTGAAAGGTGTGGCATATCAAGAAGCTGATTAAACAGCATGATCATTACACAGGTGCACCTTGTGCTGGGGACAATAAAAGGCCACTCTAAAATGTGCATTTTTGTCACACAACACAATGCCACAGATGTCTCAAGTTTTGAGGGAGCGTGCAATTGGCATGCTGTCTGCAGGAATGTCCACCAGAGCTGTTGCCAGAGTATTTAATGTTGCTCTACCATAAGCCGCCTCCAACGTCATTTTAGAGAATATGGCAGTACGTCCAACCGGCCTCACAACCGCAGACCACGTGTATGGAGTCATGTGGGCGAGCGGTTTGCTGATGTCAACGTTGTGAACAGAGCGCCTCATGGTGGTGGTGGGGTTATGGCATGGGCAGGCATAAGCTACGGACAACGAACACAATTACATTTTATCGATGGCCATTTGAATGCACAGAAATACCGTGACGAGATCCTGAGGCCCATTGTGAGGCCCATTTTTTAAAAAGGCATCTGTGACCAACAGATGCATATCTGTATTCCCAGTCATGTGAAATCCATCGATTAGGGCCTAATGAATTTATTTCAAATGATTAATTTCCAAATCTTTGAAATTGTTGCATGTTGCGTTTATATTTTTGTTCAGTATACCACTGCTAAGGGCTGTAACCAGGCACTCCGCGTTGCGTCATGCATCAGAACAGCCCTTAGCCGTGATATATTGGCCATATACCACACCCCCTCCTGCCTTACCGCTTAAATTATTTTGATTTGATAACATAATCTTTATGGAATATAGTGAGAACGCACGCACCGTTAAATAATTCAAACACCTCATCTTCTTCAATGCTCACCAGGGTTGTGAATCACCATCAATTCTCTGTTGACTTGCAGCTAAATGGGAGGTGGAATGACATCACTACCAAATACAGTAAGCCGGCGTCACAACAGTGTCCTTTTACATACATAGGATGTGGTGTTGTGCTGTAACCAGTGTAACATGTGTCATGCTAATGTCACCATCCTATGAATTGATGGCCAATAGTCCACCAATGTGTTCAACATGAGACATTGTTTACTTGACTCACCACACTGTCGTTCTGATGGGTGGTTCACACTAGGTAGGAATCAATGATATATATACACTGTACATTTTCATTTACATTTTCGTCATTTAGCAGACGCTCTTATCCAGAGCGACTTACAAATTAGTAGGCAGGCAATGTGCTTAACAGGCTAACATAACTAACTATTTTGGTCGATTACCAACCAAAATAATTATTTAAATCACAAAGCATAACAGAAAAAGGCAAACTGCATTTCAAATCAAATCAAATCAAATTTTATTGGTCACATGCGCCGAATACAACAGGTGCAGACATTGCAGTGAAATGCTTACTTACAGCCCTTAACCAACAGTGCATTTATTTTAAACAAAAAAAGTAAGAATAAAACAACAACAACAAAAAAGTGTTGAGAAAAAAAGAGCAGAAGTAAAATAAAGTGACAGTAGGGAGGCTATATATACAGTAAAATAAAGTGACAGTAGGGAGGCTATATATACAGGGGGGTACCGTTGCAGAGTCAATGTGCGGGGGCACCGGCTAGTTGAGGTAGTTGAGGTAATATGTACATGTGGGATTCTTACCTCTCTTTCAGTGTTGGGGTTCGCGCAATCACAACTTGGTTCCCTCAAAACCAGACGATCTCCACCAGTATCTCCCTGAGAAATACATGTTTGTGTGATGTTAATGTACCAAATGTTATAGTTAGATGCAATTTTTGGGGTGGTCCTGGGCTGAAAATGCCGTCGACCACCTAGCTAGCTAGCTAGCTAGCATTATCACCTACAAAACAAACACACTAATGTTATCATGTCAACAATCTACATATCTAGCTTTAGCTAGCTAAAGTTAGCTAATTGAAATAAAGGCACTTGGCATGTTGTGGGGTTTATGCAGTGTAGCTACATGATGCTATCGTTAGATTCCTTTGAGTACAAATCGGTCCGAATTCAGAAGATGCTAGCTAAGTAGACGTGTTAGCTAGCTTGAACACTGAACACAGTGGTTAGCAGCAAACGTAGCTAGCAGGCTAAAAACGCAATCCTATCAGTCCATGAGAACAGTGGCCATTTTGGCATCATTCTTCCACCTTTCAAAATAAATTCCAACGTTTATTAGGTATCTGGATTGGTCATGAGCAGTCTTTTTATAGCTTGATTCAGATCCAAGAACCGAGAATGATGCTTGTTTTTGTTGTCCCTACTACAAGGACAGTTTATCTGCAAACAAGTTAGTTAGCTTGTTGGCTTCATCTGCTCTGTGTTTGATTCTGGCGGCTGTAATGTTAGCTTGCAAGTGGCTTTCACTTCCTCTCCAGCGCCGGGGCAGCAGGGTCATTCGAGTAGGCAGGATTTAAACGCAAAGACACAGCTTGCCCAGAAGACCAGCCAGGGCTCAACACTACACAAGAAGTGGGGCGGCATAGGGTCGCCCACGACCTGCAGATAACTGCTTTAAAAGAAGCTAATGATCCTCTGTGGCCAAATCATGCTCTCATGCTCTTGAATTACATTATTTATTTCTGTATAGGCACAAGTAATTATATAGCTAATTTAATTCTGTTTACTTTAGGGGAAGCATATCTTCCACTAGCCTATTGGATGCGCCGTCTATGCCGACTTCAATGTGAAGGTAACCGGTGCATGAAACAGCTGGCCACAAGGCTTACAAGGCCGAGTTCAAATCCCAACATCAAATTCAAAGCAATCGGCACACTGCCTAAACGGCTGACTGGCAAAGCAAACTGTCTGGCACTGTCTCTGCTTTCTTAAAGTGTGAGAAAGGCACACAGGCTGGCAGCTTCTCTCCGAGAAATGATCTGCATGGTCCTAAAGCCAGCCAATCAATACGCTAAACAGCCGTTGCGTTTTAAATCGGGATTGGAATGATTTTAGTGAACTTTTTTTTTGTAGCATGCTTTTAAATTTTTGGTCTTGAGCCTGCCATACCCAACTGACGCCCTCTTTAATCTCAGAAAATTGTGAAGTAGGATGTTTTTTTCTCTCATTAATACTGTGCTTATTACTGTGTAATAACACATGCGTTAGACATCCGTCGCCTCAGTTTAATCCCACAACCCCACAATGATGATAATAATAGCTTCTAGATATGTTTTTAAGATAATGGATCACCACCAATTGACACTCACACTTGGATCAGGATTAAAACGTGAATAGAGTATATATTAAAGTGGCATTAAAACTCATTCACACATTTAGCTGTACAGACATGAAATAGTTTAAATAAATCATTAAAGATGTTTCGCTTTTGGCTGAACCAACCTCCCCAATGTATCAACAACACTTCTAGTACACCACCTGTATTCAACATCCACTACTTTCTTTTGTGTTTCAAAATGTACTTAGCCAGTTACCTTATTAACTTAAAACATGGAGACTGGAGAGCATAAATCAGCCAGGAGGATTCCAATTCCAAGTTTGTTGCTGACCATGCAGCCAAGGTCAGCAAGGCTCTGGCATTCAAATATACCCCAAACAATGAAAACACTGTAAACCATATTTAAAAGCTCTGCTACCAAACCAGAGAGGCACGCATTGCGCTCCGGTGCCAATTATTCCTGGCCTCTTCCTGTTTCCAGAATGTCAGGGGAGGCTGCTGCCATCAAATGAATCAACTGACCGTTTTCATTCATATCTGGACATGTGATATTTGAAACGAGCATGTAACTTCAGTCTGCTGTGCGAAAAAGAACACCATTGTCAAATCATACATACTATAGGCCAGGGTTCTTCAATTCCGGTCCTGGAAGCACTTCTGTTTTTTTATTTCTACCTGGTAGTTAATTGCACTCACCTGGTGTCCCAGGTCTGAATTAGCCCCTGATTAGAAGGAGAGGATGAAAAACCAGAGGTGTTTCGGCCCTCCAGGACCGGAATTGAAGAACCCTGCATAGGCGTTTACATACAGTGCCTTCAGTAAGTATTCATACCCCTTGACTTATTCCACATTTTGTTGTGTTACAGCCTGAATTCAAAATGGATGAAATGTTGTTGTTTTTTCACCGATCTATATGCAATATCCCATAATGACAAAGTGAAAACACGTTTTTTTTGTTTAGCAAATGTATTGAAAATAAACTACATGAATATCTCATTTAGATAAGTATTCACACCCCTGAGTCAATACTTTGTAGAAACATCTTTGGCAGCAATTACAGCTGTGAGTCTTTCTGGGTAAGTCTCTAAGAGCTTTCCACACCTTGATTGTGTAACATTTGCCCATTATTCTTTTCAAAATTCTTCAAGCTCTGTCGAATGTATTATTGATCATTGCTAGACAACCATTTTCAGGTCTTCCCAAGTAGATTTAAGTAAAAACTGTAACTCGACCACTCAGGAACATTCACTGTCTTCTTGGTAAGCAACTCCAGTGTAGATTTGGCCTTGTGTTTTAGGTTATTGTGGGTTCGATTCCCACGGGGGGCCAGTGTGAAAAAATAAAATAAAAAAATAAAATAATGTATGCACTCACTAACTGTAAGGCGCTCTGGATAAGAGCGTCTGCTAAATGACTAAAATGTAATGTAAATGTGTCTGGTGGAAAGCAGACTGAACCAGGTTTTCCTCTAGGATTTTGCCTTTGCTTAGCTCCATTCCCTTTCTTTTTTATCCTGAAAAATTCCCCAGTCCTTAACTATTACAAGCATACCCATAACATGATGCAGCCACCACTATGCCTGAAAATATGGAATGTGGTACTCAGTGATGTGTTGTATTGGATTTGCCCCAAAAATAACGCTTCGTATTCAGGACATAAAGTTAATTGCTTTGACACATTTTTTGCAGTTTTACTTTAGTGCCTTATTGCAAACAGGATGCATGTTTTGGAATATTTTTTATTCTATACAAGCTTCCTTCTTTTCACTTTGTCATTTGGGTTAGTATTGCGGAGTAACTACAATGTTGTTGATCCATCCTCAGTTCTCTCTTATCACAGCCATTCAACTCTGTAACTGTTTTAAAGTCACCATTTGCCTCATGGTGAAATCCCTGAGTGGTTTCCTTCCTCTCAGGTAACTGAGTTAGGAAGGACGCCTGTATCTTTGTAGTGACTGGGTGTATTGATACATCATCCAAAGTGTAATTAATAACTTCACTGTCTGCTTTTTTTTTTTTTTTTTACCCATTTACCAATAGGTGCCCTTCTTTGCAAGGAATTGGAAAACCTCCCTGGTCTTTGTGGTTGAATCTGTGTTTGAAATTCACTGCTCGACTGCCATTCAAAAATCATGTTAAACACTATTATTGAACAAAGAGCGAGTCCATGCAACTTATTATGTGACTTTTTAAGCACATTTTTACTCCTGAACTTATTTAGGCTTGCCATAACAAAGGGGTTGAATACTTATTCACTCAAGACATTTCAGCTTTTCATTTTTTATTAATTAGTAAAAATTCGAAAAACACTTTTACATTATGTGTAGGCCAGTGGGGAAAAAATCTCAATTTAATCCATTTTAAATTCCGGCTGTAACACAACAAAATATGGAAAATGTCAAGGGGTTTGAATACTTTCTGAAGGCACTGTATTTCTGTCATTTAGCAGGCACTCTAACCCAGAGCGATTAACAATGAACGCATTCAAGGGAAGAGAATGAAACAACCCTATTATACAAGCACTGTAAAGAAAGCCCTGCTCAAAAATCTGGTGTTTGCAAGAATCACACTGTTAGAAGATAAATATTAAAATACCGATATAATATAATACAAAACAGAGACAAATTCGAACTATTACAACATTGTGCAAGGTAAAGCATGGGCAAGTGGATGCGTAGATGCTGATCTGGATCCCTCTCCCTTCCATGGCTTTTCAGATTCTTTACAGAGTCTTCTTTTTTGGGTATTCCTACCGGTGATGCAACAATGCCAATATGGAGATTTACAGTTATCTTGTGTTTTAAAGCCGAGTGTTTCTGTTCCGCTTTAATGTCCCTGGATCTTGTTGGTATGGCAACTATCACTTCTTGTGTTTACTCCCAGAGAAACCCTCCTTGACAGCCACTCCCATCAAGAATACCATTGTTGTGTTCACAGACACAACAACACAAGGATTAAAATTGTCAGTTTCAAATCCTTTCTGTTTTTGAACATTGAATTGTGTATTTTTGTAATCAAACCTAAATGAACAGTATTGTAATTTACATTTACAGTAAAATACATAGCCTCATCAACCTCTCCAAACAAAATCATAAAGTACACAACATTTGCTTGTCTCTCTCAATCTAATGGCCTGTTATTAAGTCTGAATGTGATAGTATATCAGTAATAACTTACATTTACATTACATTTTAGTCATTTAGCAGACGCTCTTATCCAGAGCGACTTACAGGAGCAATTAGGGTTAAGTGCCTTGCTCAAGGGCACATTTACGTCATTTAGCAGACGCTCTTATCCAGAGCGACTACAAATTGGTGCATTCACCCTATAGCCAGTGGGATAACCACTTTACAATTCTACTATTTTTTATTTTTTATTATTTTTTATTTTTTTGGGGGGGGGGGGGGGGTAGAAGGATTACTTTATCCTATCCCAGGTGTTCCTTAAAGAGGTGGGGTTTCAAATGTCTCCGGAAGGTGGTGAGTGACTCCGCTGTCCTGGCGTCGTGAGGGAGCTTGTTCCACCATTGGGGTGCCAGAGCAGCGAACAGCTTTGACTGGGCTGAGCGGGAACTATGCTTCCGCAGAGGAAGGGGAGCCAGCAGGCCAGAGGTGGATGAACGCAATGCCCTCGCCTGGGTGTAGGGACTGATCAGAGCCTGAAGGTACGGAGGTGCCGTTCCCCTCACTGCTCCATAGGCAAGCACCATGGTCTTGTAACGGATGGGAGCTTCAACTGGAAGCCAGTGGAGTGTGCGGAGGAGGGGGGTGACGTGAGGCACAGGCAGGGAGCCCAGCCAACAGCGAGTTGCAGTAATCCAGACGGGAGATGCCTGGATTAGGACCTGTGCCGCTTCCTGTGTAAGGCAGGGTCGTACTCTCCGAATGTTGTAGAGCATGAACCTGCAGGATCGGGTCACCGCCTTGATGTTAGCGGAGAACGACAGGGTGTTGTCCAGGGTCACGCCAAGGCTCTTCGCACTCTGGGAGGAGGACACAACGGAGTTGTCAACCGTGATGGCGAGATCATGGAACGGGCAGTCCTTCCCCGGGAGGAAGAGCAGCTCCGTCTTGCCAGGGTTCAGCTTGAGGTGGTGATCCGTCATCCATACTGATATGTCGGCCAGACATGCAGAGATGCGATTCGCCACCTGGTTATCAGAAGGGGGAAAGGAGAAGATTAGTTGTGTATCGTCAGCGTAGCAATGATAGGAGAGAACATGTGAGGATATGACAGAGCCAAGTGACTTGGTGTATAGGGAGAAAAGGAGAGGGCCTAGAACTGAGCCCTGGGGGACACCAGTGGTGAGAGCACGTGGTGCGGAGACAGCTTCTCGCCACGCCACTTGGTAGGAGCGACCGGTCAGGTAGGACGCAATCCAGGAGTGAGCCGCGCCGGAGATGCCCAGCTCGGAGAGGGTGGAGAGGAGGATCTGATGGTTCACTGTATCAAAGGCAGCAGACAGGTCTAGAAGGACAAGAGCAGAGGAGAGAGAGTTAGCTTTAGCAGTGCGGAGAGCCTCCGTGACACAGAGAAGAGCAGTCTCAGTTGAATGACCAGTCCTGAAACCTGACTGGTTTGGATCAAGAAGGTCATTCTGAGAGAGATAGCAAGAGAGTTGGCTAAAGACGGCACGCTCAATAGTTTTGGAAAGAAAAGAAAGAAGGGATACTGGTCTGTAGTTGTTGACATCAGTGGGATCGAGTGTTGGTTTTTTGAGAAGGGGTGCAACTCTCGCTCTCTTGAAGACGGAAGGGACATGGCCAGCGGTCAAGGATGAGTTGATCAGCGAGGTGAGGTAGGGGAGAAGGTCACCGGAGATGGTCTGGAGAAGAGAGGAGGGGATGGGGTCAAGCGGGCAGGTTGTTGGGCGGCCTGCAGTCACTAGTCGCAAGATTTTATCTGGAGAGAGAGGGGAGAAAGAAGTCAAAGCATAGGGTAGGGCAGTGTGAGCAGGACCAGCAGTGTCATTAGACTTAACAAACGAGGATCGGATGTCGTCAACCTTCTTTTCAAAGTGGTTGACAAAGTCATCCACAGAGAGGGAGGAGGGGGGGGGGGGGAGGATTCAGCAGTGAGGAGAATGTGGCAAAGAGCTTCCTAGGGTTAGAGGCAGATGCTTGGAATTTAGAGTGGTAGAAAGTGGCCTTAGCAGCAGAAACAGATGAAGAAAATGTAGAGAGGAGGGAGTGAAAAGATGCCAGGTCGGCAGGGAGTTTAGTTTTCTTCCATTTCCGCTCGGCTGCCCGGAGCTCTGTTCTGTGAGCTCGCAATGAGTCATCAAGCCACAGAGCTGGAGGGGAGGACCGAGCCGGCCGGGAGGATAGGGGACACAGGGAGTCAAAGGATGCAGAAAGGGAGGAGAGGAGGGTTGAGGAGGCAGAATCAGGAGATTGGAGGGAGAAGGATTGAGCAGAGGGAAGAGATGATAGGATGGAAGAGGAGAGAGTAGTGGGAGAGAGAGAGCGAAGGTTGCGGCGGCGCGTTACCATCTGTGTAGGGGCAGAGTGAGTAGTGTTGGAGGAGAGCGAGAGAGAAAAGGATACAAAGTAGTGGTCGGAGACATGGAGGGGAGTTGCAGTGAGATTAGTAGAAGAGCAACATCTAGTAAAGATGAAGTCAAGCGTATTGCCTGCCTTGTGAGTGGGGGGGGATGGTGAGAGGGTGAGGTCAAAAGAGGAGAGGAGTGGAAAGAAGGAGGCAGAGAGAAATGAGTCAAATGTAGACGTGGGGAGGTTGAAATCCCCCAAAACTGTGAAGGGTGAGCC
Organism: Coregonus lavaretus; assembly: GCF_964263955.1. Taxonomy (NCBI): domain Eukaryota; kingdom Metazoa; phylum Chordata; class Actinopteri; order Salmoniformes; family Salmonidae; genus Coregonus; species Coregonus lavaretus. Next base: position 75,385,433 of record NC_139991.1, read on the forward strand.
ATCCTCAGGAAAGGAACTTATCAAGGCGTCAAGCTCATTGATGAACTCTCCAAGGGAACCTGGAGGGCGATAGATGACAAGGATATTAAGCTTAAATGGGCTAGTGACTGTGACAGCGTGGAATTCAAATGAGGAGATAGACAGATGGGTTAGGGGAAAAATTGAGAATGACCACTTGGGAGAGATGAGGATTCCTGTGCCACCACCCCTCTGACCAGATGCTCTCGATAATAACTATCTATAATATAATATTAATATGCCATTTAGCAGACGCTTTTATCCAAAGCGACTTATAGTCATGTGTGCATACATTTTTACGTATGTGTGCATACATTCTGACATGTTTATCTGAATCTCAACATTCTTTCAAAAGGTTATTCTGCAACATAGACCACTTCCATTCTTTGAAAGTGCAGACAGAAAAACTAAAGTAATGTCATGAGTCTTTGACCACTGCATGTAGACCATCTAATTAGAAGTTGCAATTGAACATTAGGGGACCTGGGTGTGAGCTTGCGTGGGACATGCTCTGTATCTATGTTTCTAACTGTGTACAAACCGAGACCAAGGCTTCAGATTCTTGACATTTTACATTGTAGCTCAGGGCAAGTCTTTGATTATAAGAACTGCAGCAAATTCTATGATCAGAATATAAATATTTCATCACCAATCTGTCCATGAGCCAATTCCCTTTAATTAATTAACAAATTGCAGATCACAAGATATGGCATGGCCCATCCGTCAAGAAAATATACGGAAATCAATTCACCACAAGTACAGTTGATGTCAGAAGTTTACATACACTTAGGTTGGAGTCATTAAAACTCAGTTTTCAACCATTCCACAAATTTCTTGTTAACAAACTATGGTTTTGGCAAGTCGGTTAGGACATCTACTTTGTGCATGACAAGTAATTTTTCCAACAATTGTTTACAGACAGATTATTCCACTTTAATTCACTGTATCACAATTCCAGTGGGTCAGAAGTTTACAAACACTAAGTTGACTGTGCCTTTAAACAGCTTGGAAAATTCCAGAAAATGATGTCATGGCTTTAGAAGCTTCTGATAGGCTAATTGACATCATTTGAGTCAATTGGAGGTGTACCTGTGGATGTATTTCAAGGCCTACCTTCAAACTCAGTGCCTCTTTGCTTGACATCATGGGAAAATCAAAATAAATCAGCCAAGACCTCAGAAAATAAATTGTAGACCTCCACAAGTCTGGTTCATCCTTGGGAGCAATTTCCAAACGCCTGAAGGTACCACGTTCATCTGTACAAACAATAGTACGCAAGTATAAACACCATGGGACCACGCAGCTGTCATACCACTCTGGAAGGAGACGCGTTCTGTCTCCTAGAGATGAACATACTTTGGTGCGAAAAGTGCAAATCAATCCCAGAACAACAGCAAAGGACCTTGTGAAGATGCTGGAGGAAACAGGTACAAAAGTATCTATATCCACAGTAAAATGAGTCCTATATCGACATAACCTGAAAGGCCGCTCAGCAAGGAAGAAGCCACTGCTCCAAAACCGCCATAGAAAATCCAGACTACGGTTTGCATCTGCACATGGGGACAAAGATCTTACTTTTTGGAGAAATGTCCTCTGGTCTAATGAAACAAAAATAGAACTGTTTGGCCGTAATGACCATCGATATATTTGGAGGAAAGGGGGGGGGGGGGGGGGGGGGGGGCTTGCAAGCCAAAGAACACCATCCCAACTGTGAAGGACGGGGGTGGCAGCATCATGCTGTGGGGGTGCTTTGCTGCAGGAGGGACTGGTGCACTTCACAAAATAGATGGCATCATGAGGAATGAAAATTATGTGGATATATTGAAGCAACATCTCAAGACATCAGTCAGGAAGTTAAAGCTTGGTCGCAAATGGGTCTTCCAAATGGACAATGACCCCAAGCATACTTCCAAAGTTGTGGCAAAATGGCTTAAGGACAACAAAGTCAAGGTATTGGAGTAGCCATCACAAAGCCCTGACCAAATACCTATAGAAATTGTGTGGGCAGAACTGAAAAAGCGTGTGCGAGCAAGGAGGCCTGCATACCTGACTCAGTTATACCAGCTCTGTCAGGAGGAATGGGCCAAAATTCCCCCAACTTATTGTGGGAAGCTTGTGGAAGGCTACCCGAAACGTTTGACCCAAGTTAAACAATATATAGGCAATGCTACCAAATACTAATTCAAATCAAATCAAATGTTATTTGTCACATATACGTGTTTAGCAGATGTTATAGCGGGTGTAGCGAAATGTTTGTAACTTCTGACCCACTGGGAATGTGATGAATGAAATAAAAGCTGAAATAAATCATTCTCTCTACTATTATTCTGACATTTCACATTCTTGTGATAAAGTGATGACCTAAGACATGGAATATTTATTAGGATTAAATGTCAGGAATTGTGAAAAAAACAGAGTTTAAATGTATTTGGCTAAGGTGTATGTAAACTTCAGACTTCAACTGTACGTAATGGAAACATTTGCAAAGGGTAATTTCCGTTATGGTTCTCACTGGTGGTTCAAAACAAACGAGGAAGTAACGTCGTCCTAACATCTAACAAGTGGTGCGGAGGAGACACTTGCACACACAGAACATAGAGAGAGGCCATGGCTGAGGATAAACAGACCACTACTGTAGAAGACATGCATCAGTACGCCAGCGTGGGACAGGAAGTCCATCTGCCCGTGTGTCAATGTGGTCTATCCAAACAACTCCTCATCGGTGTGGTATGTACACCAGGTTTGTGTCTCATAGCCCTATCGAGGTGGTCACGGGAGATCCACAACAAAAACACAGAGAGCCGAGAGACTGTAAGTGGGATCCGACTGCTCTCTACACGTCCGTAACATCAGAGCTACTTCTGCACAGGAAGGACAGTTGGTAAGGGATACTTATGTATTTCCGTCTCTTCTAACCATCTCCTCATCCACTCTGGCGACAGGTCTAAAGCCTCGGAGGCCTGTGACATTAAGGTGCTCTCTGCTCTATTAGGATGGACTTAGAGATGACGTGTGTTCCCATAGCGTGGGCAGCTTCTGAGGTGGGATTTTTGAGCTTCAGGGAGATGGTCAGAATTCACACAGAATTCCCATTGTGACATCAATCTGACTGTGACACCCCAGAGGGTGGAGACCTTTCTTGACTTCACTCCTAAGCTCTCAGAAAAGGTCTGACTGGACAATTGTGCTTTCAGTCAAAGAAAAAACAATGACTGCCCTTCAGCAACATACCTATGATGGATTAGGTCCAGGTGCCAATGACATTAATGAGTTGTCGTAATCCCTCCGTGGTAATCACTGCAGTTGTTTACAGAGCATGGAAGAACCGTCCTCCTGCTGATGTTTCGTAAGGTGATGGGGAGGCGGTAAAACTAGACAGGTGGGCCAGTAACCAGAGAGTTGCCGGTTCAAAGCCCTTTCAGAGATGAGCTCTGTGGCGTTTCAGGGTGTTGGGTACTGTGTCATCAGAATAACACTTATGTTGTTATCTCAGTGTAACTGATACACACTGAGTGTACAAATCATTAAAGAACACCTGCTCTTTCATTGACAGAGACTGACCATGTGAATCCAGGTGAAAGCTATGATCCCTTATTGATGTCACTTGTTAAATCCACTTCAAATCAGTGTAGATGAAGGGGAGGAGACAGGTTAAAGAAGGATTGTTAAGTCTTGAGACAATTGAGACATGGATTGTGTATGTATGCCATTCAGAGGGTGAATGGGCAAGACAAAATATGTAAGTGCCTTTGAACAGGGTATGGTAGTAGGTGCCAGGTGCACCATTTTGTGTCAAGAACTGCAACACTGCAGGGTTTTCCACGCTTAACAGTTTCCGTGTGTGTCAAGAATGGTCCACCACCCAAAGGACATCCAGCCAACTTGACACAACTGTGGGAAGCATTGGAGTCAACATGGGGCCAGCATCCCTGTGGAACGCTTTCGACACCTTGTGGAGTCCATGCCCCGATGAATTGAGGCTGTTCTGAGCGCTGAAGGGAGTGGTGGTGGTGGTGGTGGGGGGGGGTTGGATGCCTGGTAATGTCTCCTCAATGGGTTTGGGTACGATGTCTGGTAGTGTCTCCTCAATGGGTTTGGGTAGGATGTCTGGTAGTGTCTCCTCAATGGGTTTGGGTAGGATGCCTGGTAATGTCTCCTCAATGGGTTTGGGTAGGATGCGTGGTAGTGTCTCCTCAATGGGTTTGGGTAGGATGCCTGGTAATGTCTCCTCAATGGGTTTGGGTAGGATGCCTGGTAATGTCTCCTCAATGGGTTTGGGTTGGATGCCTGGTAATGTCTCCTCAATGGGTTTGGGTAGGATGCCTGGTAATGTCTCCTCAATGGGTTTGGGTAGGATGCCTGGTAATGTCTCCTCAATGGGTTTGGGTAGGATGCCTGGTAATGTCTCCTCAATGGGTTTGGGTAGGATGCCTGGTAATGTCTCCTCAATGGGTTTGGGTAGGATGCCTGGTAATGTCTCCTCAATGGGTTTGGGTAGGATGCGTGGTAGTGTCTCCTCAATGGGTTTGGGTAGGATGCCTGGTAATGTCTCCTCAATGGGTTTGGGTAGGATGCCTGGTAATGTCTCCTCAATGGGTTTGGGTAGGATGCCTGGTAATGTCTCCTTCGGGAAAGAGGATGCAACGTTGTGATGGGCATCATCATTTAGCAGAAATAGCATATGGCAACGGTACTAAAGACATTGGTTGGTGATTAGTTTATTGTCCATTATAGAGAAAGGGGAAACCAATACCACTTACCTACAGTTGAAGTCGGAAGTTTACATACACCTTAGCTAAATACATTTAAACTCAGTTTTTCACAATTCCTGACATTTAATCCTAGTAAAAAAATCCCTGTCTTAGGTCAGTTAGGATCACCACTTTATTTTAAGAATGTCAAATGTCAGAATAACAGTAGAGAGAATGATTTATTTCAGCTTTTATTTCTTTCATCACATTCCCAGTGGGTCAGAAGTTTACATAAACTTAATTAGTATTTGGTAACATTGCCTTTAAATTGTTTAACTTGGGTCAAACGTTTCGGGTAGCCTTCCACAAGCTTCCCACAATAAGTTGGGGGAATTTTGGCCCATTCCTCCTGACAGAGCTGGTGTAGCTGAATCAGGTTTGTAGGCCTCCTTGCTCGCACACGCTTTTTCAGTTCTTCCCACACATTTTCTATAGGATTGAGGTCAGGGCTTTGTGATGGCTACTCCAATACCTTGACTTTGTTGTCCTTAAGCCATTTTGCCACAACTTTGGAAGTATGCTTGGGGTCATTGTCCATTTGCAAGACCCATTTACGACCAAGCTTAAACTTCCTGACTGATGTCTTGAGATGTTGCTTCAATATATCCACATAATTTTCCTTCCTCATGATGCCGTCTATTTTGTGAAGTGCACCAGTCCCTCCTGCAGCAATGCACCCCCACAGCATGATGCTGCCACCCCCGTGCTTCACGGTTGGGATGGTGTTATTCGGCTTGCAAGGCACCCCCTTTTTCCTCCAAACATAACGATGGTCATTATGGCCAAACAGTTCCATTTTTGTTTCATCAGACCAGAGGACATTTCTCCAAAAAGTAAGATCTTTGTCCCCATGTGCAGTTGCAAACCGTAGTCTGGCTTTTTATGGCGGTTTTGGAGCAGTGGCTTCTTCCTTGCTGAGCGGCCTTTCAGGTTATGTCGGTATAGGACTCATTTACTGTGGATATAGATACTTTTGTACCTGTTTCCTCCAGCATCTTCACAAGGTCCTTTGCTGTTGTTCTGGGATTGATTTGCACTTTTCACACCAAAGTACGTTCATCTCTAGGAGACAGAACGCGTCTCCTTCCTGAGCGGTATGACGGCTGCGTGGTCCAATGGTGTTTATAGTTGCGTACTATTGTTTGTACAGATGAACGTGGTACCTTCAGGCGTTTGGAAATTGCTCCCAAGGATGAACCAGACTTGTGGAGGTCTACAATATTTTTCTGAGGTCTTGGCTGATTTCTTTTGATTTTCCCATGATGTCAAGCAAAGAGGCACTGAGTTTAAAGGTAGGCCTTGAAATACATCCACAGGTACACCTCCAATTGACTCAAATTATGTCAATTAGCCTATCAGAAGCTTCTAAAGCCATGACAACATTTTCTGGAATTTTCCAAGCTGTTTAAAGGCACAGTCAATTTAGTGTATGTAAACTTCTGACCCACTGGAATTGTGATACAGTGAATTATAAGTGAAATAATCTGTCTGTAAACAATTGTTGGAAAGATTACTTGTGTCATGCACAAAGTAGATGTCCTAACCGACTTGCCAAAACTATAGTTTGTTAACAAGAAATGTGTGGAGTGGTTGAAAAACAAGTTTTAATGACTCCAACCTAAGTGAATGTAAACTTCCGACTTCAACTGTACATTTTATTGAACGTTTCCCAAGCCTCTCATATAGGGAGCATGAGCAGGAATACATTGTGTTTGCAGATGGCATGATATTGTTTGCAAGTCTATCATAATCAAAAACAACAGCAACCAAGTGGAAGTAGATAGCTCTTTACATCCCACTGCGGGAGGGTTGAGGGTGTGACACACCAGACAAGCTATAATTTACCTTCATTAATGAACATTACAATTCTACTCTAAGTACGGACCGACCGTCTCCAAAAAAAGTTATGACATTTTGAAAGCTGCTACACATGGTAATTTTCAACCCAGAGGCACCCAGGCACACTGTTGCATAGAGAGAAGGAGTAGGCGGGGACAGAACACGGATGACACGCACACGAGGGCTGTGACAAAATAATAAAGTGACAAAATGATTCCGTGTCGGACACACTTACCAGAGCAGAAAGCGTCTGGAGGGAAGGAAGACATCTTGAGTCATCTATCTTCCTTAAACACAGAAAGCCTCGAAAGGTGGAAAAATAAATGATGACAAATGGGCAGATACATTTAGTCAATACCTGACTTTCTGTTCTTCGCCCTAACTCAGTTTTTTTTTTTATTCCAACTTGCTCTGTTCGAGCTAATGCACTTTGGATTTAATCAAGGGTCTTGTCTTTGTCTTTGTGGGAGTCTTTATATATCGTTTTAGTCATTTATTTTAGTTAAAGCTCATTGGTGAATCCCACACTGTGACTAAAATGACAATGAGAACCTGATGGGCTCCACACTGCAGGCTCTGTCACCGAGACAAATCACCCAGGGCTCTTTTACATGTCTTGTGTCTCCATTACAGTCAAACGCATCTTCAAATGGCTGAGATAGGCCTCTCTACTGTCTGTTCAAGCAAACAATGCCGTCAATTATTTCACTGACTCATTTGAATACAAGAACACAAGGGCTTTTGTTTAATTTGGGTGTGTGTGTGTGAGAGAGAGAGAGAGAGAGAGAGAGAGAGAGAGAGAGAGATTGTTATAACAGGGTTAACTTAATGAGTAAACAAATATAAACAGGTTCTGTGGGTTTTCTGTCATCAGGATAATTCTGAAGATCGATTGAGCATCAGCTTCATTGTCTTTAACCCTTTATTGTCATGGTTCACCAGCATCAGAGCTGTTGAGAAAGTCAAGCAGGTTATCAAGACTATAATGTTAAGTCTTGGTTGTGTTCAGTAGGGCACCCTGTAGCAAAACGCTTTGCAACAGAAAACATCTGTGTTCTTATTGGACAAGGTCAGGTAGTACCTCCCGGCTTCACTTGGCTTCAAAAAGTTATTCCTAATGAACACTACTCTGGTGTGCCAAATAACCATATGTTCAGCCTATTGATAACCTAGTGGCATTCGAAGGCCATAGAACGTGAGAACCACAGAAGAAGACACAACCTAATGGAATAAACATAGATGAAGACAACCTAATGCAAGGAAGCCGATCACCATCTGATGATGACCCTGAGAAGATCCTTGTGGTCCTTCACTTCAAGAGATGCCACGTTTTCCCAGCATGCATGGGCTTCTCATAACACATTTGACAGGGGCTGGAGGTGTTGGTCACCGGGGGCGACATTCCGTAGCTTGTCAACATTTCTGCTCTTGCCAATACACTTGAACCCCATAGACTCAGGCCCGGAGTTAGCATTATTGATTTTTAACTACGTTTTTCCCCTCCACAATTATCTTCAACGCAAACTCAGACCATGAAAACAATTGAGAGAGAGAGAGAGCTCTGGAAGATGGAGAGACTGTGCTCATTAGAGAGAGGGGAAAGGGCCACATCGTTATACGACTGCTCCATCATAAAAAAGACAGCACCAGACACAGCTGTGCTGCTATTCATCTCAGGACAGCCAAGAGCTGGCACGCACATCTGGTGCCAGATACTTATAACAATTATTTATGATTCCCTGGCTGATTGAAAAAGCCCTCTGCCAGGCGGTAACTGATGGTGCCGCTAATGTCATTATGGGGAGATTATGATACCCGTGTGGAGCAGCAGATGGTGGCACTCACTGCCACGAGGAGGGGGGGGGGGGGGGGGGGGGGGGCTGGTAGAGGGCTCGGCTAGGGCACCATGGCAATGCCAGCCAGTCAAAAGATACTAGACTGGTGAGTGAGTGAGCGAGCGTCCGTGCATGTATATATATATATATACACTACATGACCAAAAGTATGTGGACACCTGCTCGTCGAACATCTCATTCCAAAATCATGGCCATTAATGTGGAGTTGGTCCCCCCCTTTGCCACTATAAACAGCCTCCACTCTTGTGGGAAGGCTTTCCACTAGATGTTGGAACATTGCTGCGGGGACTTGCTTCCATTCAGCCACAAGAGCATTAGTGAGGTTGGGCACTGGTGTTGGACGATTAGGCATTGCTCGCAGTCCTCGTTCCAATTCTTCCCAAAGGTGTTTGATGGCGTTGAGGTCAGGGCTCTGTGCAGGACAGTCAAGTTCTTCCACACCAATCTCGACAAACCATTTCTGTATGGACCTCGCTTTGTGCACGGGGGCATTGTCATGCTGAAACAGGAAAGAGTCTTCCCCAAACTGTTGCCACAAAGTTGGAAACACGGAATCGTCTATAATGTAATTGTATGCTGTAGCGTTAATATTTCCCTTCACTATAACTAAGGGGCCTAGCTCGAACCATGAAAAAACTGCCCCAGACCATTATTCCTCCTCCACCAAACTTTACAGTTGGCACTATGCATTCAGGCAGGTAGCGTTCTCCTGGCATCCGCCAAACCCATATTCGTCTGTCGGATTGCCAGATGGTGAAGTGTGATTCATCACTCCAGAGAACGCGTTTCCACTGCTCCAGAGTCCAATGGCGGCGGGCTTTATACCACTCCAGCCGACGCTTGGCATTGCACATGGTGATCTTAGGCTTGTGTGCGGCTGCTCGGCCATGGAAACCCATTTCATAAAGCTCCCGACGAACAGTTGTGCTGACGTTGCTTCCAGAGGCAGTTTGGAACTCGGTAGTGAGTGTTGCAACCAAGGACAGACGATTTTTACGTGCTACGTGCTTCAGCACTCGGCGGTCCCATTCTGTGAGCTTGTGTGGCCTACCACTTCGTGGCTGAGCCTGTGTTGCTCTCAGATGTTTCCACTTCACAATAACAGCACCTACAGTTGACTGGGGCAGCTCTAGCAGGGCAGAAATTTGTCGAACTGAAATGTTGGAAAGGTGGCATCCTATGACAGTGCCATGTTGAAAGTCACCGAGCTCTTCAGTAAGACCAGTACTGCCAGTGTTTGTCTATGGAGATTGCATGGCGTGTGCTCGATTTTATACACCTGTCAGCAACGGGTATGGATGAAATAGCCGAATCCACCAATTTGAAGGGGTTTCCACATACTTTTGTATATATAGTGTATGTGTATGTGTGTGTGTGTGTGTGTGTGTTTGCACCTTGGAGGTCAACGTGGACCAACAGATCTACCCGTCTCTTCCAGACAATGTTAGGGATGTTACGTCCATTCTGACACATGTTGTAAAGGTAGGGTGCTATCGTCATAATTTTATCCATCGTATACATTATTGTATACAGTATTGCCAATGATAAGGTCAAGGGTCCCCTCAATTCATTATTTTCATTTCTCCCAAGAGAAAATCAAAGTATGCTTACACATAGAGTAGTTAACAAAATGTGTCTTACATATCTAAAACGGCTAGCCACATTTAGCCCATGTTTAAAATCAAGAAATATGTAGTTAGTAAATGCAGCTAAATCATAGTTGTTGTTTAAATGAAAGTACAGTATTTTAACATGCTGATGAGTTTCTAGCTTCCCGTATCACAGGTCTGTATAAAAGCAGCACTGTTTTAGTTGGAGAGTGACTCTGAGATTGACCACAGCGTAGATTACACCAATCATGTTAGTGCCAAATGGGAGCCGAAGAATACACCTTCTGTTTATGAGATTATCAACAGCTAGTAAAGAGAGAGTAAAGGATGAGTGAAGGTTGCCTGGTATTCACACCTCTCTCCTACTCCCATGCACTCAAGCACACACACACACACACACACACACACACACACACACACACACCCATGCACTCAAGAACACACGTATGCACACAATCTCAATAAGGTAATAACATAATACAAGAATGTTCATAGTATAGGGAGAGAGGGGTGGAGTAAACACCATAGTATAGGGAGAGAGGGGTGGAGTAAACACCATAGTATAGGGAGAGAGGGGTGGAGTAAACACCATGGTATAGGGAGAGAGGGGTGGAGTAAACACCATGGTATAGGGAGAGAGGGGTGGAGTAAACACCATGGTATAGGGAGAGAGGGGTGGAGTAAACACCATAGTATAGGGAGAGAGGGGTGGAGTAAACACCATGGTATAGGGAGAGAGGGGTGGAGTAAACACCATAGTATAGAGAGAGGGGTGGAGTAAACACCATAGTATAGGGAGAGAGGGGTGGAGTAAACACCATAGTATAGGGAGAGAGGGGTGGAGTAAACACCATGGTATAGGGAAAGAGGGGTGGAGTAAACACCATGGTATAGGGAGAGAGGGGTGGAGTAAACACCATGGTATAGGGAGAGAGGGGTGGAGTAAACACCATAGTATAGGGAGAGAGGGGTGGAGTAAACACCATGGTATAGGGAGAGAGGGGTGGAGTAAACACCATAGTATAGGGAGAGAGGGGTGGAGTAAACACCATGGTATAGGGAGAGAGGGGTGGAGTAAACACCATAGTATAGGGAGAGAGGGGTGGAGTAAACACCATAGTATAGGGAGAGAGGGGTGGAGTAAACACCATGGTATAGGGAGAGAGGGGTGGAGTAAACACCATAGTATAGGGAGAGAGGGGTGGAGTAAACACCATGGTATAGGGAGAGAGGGGTGGAGTAAACACCATGGTATAGGGAGAGAGGGGTGGAGTAAACACCATAGTATAGGGAGAGAGGGGTGGAGTAAACACCATGGTATAGGGAGAGAGGGGTGGAGTAAACACCATGGTATAGGGAGAGAGGGGCGGAGTAAACACCATAGTATAGGGAGAGAGGGGTGGAGTAAACACCATGGTATAGGGAGAGAGGGGTGGAGTAAACACCATGGTATAGGGAGAGAGGGGTGGAGTAAACACCATAGTATAGGGAGAGAGGGGCGGAGTAAACACCATGGTATAGGGAGAGAGGGGTGGAGTAAACACCATAGTATAGGGAGAGAGGGGTGGAGTAAACACCATGGTATAGGGAGAGAGGGGTGGAGTAAACACCATGGTATAGGGAGAGAGGGGTGGAGTAAACACCATGGTATAGGGAGAGAGGGGTGGAGTAAACACCATAGTATAGGGAGAGAGGGGTGGAGTAAACACCATGGTATAGGGAGAGAGGGGTGGAGTAAACACCATAGTATAGGGAGAGAGGGGTGGAGTAAACACCATAGTATAGGGAGAGAGGGGTGGATTAAACACCATGGTATAGGGAGAGAGGGGTGGAGTAAACACCATAGTATAGGGAGAGAGGGGTGGAGTAAACACCATAGTATAGGGAGAGAGGGGTGGAGTAAACACCATAGTATAGGGAGAGAGGGGTGGAGTAAACACCATGGTATAGGGAGAGAGGGGTGGAGTAAACACCATAGTATAGGGAGAGAGGGGTGGAGTAAACACCATGGTATAGGGAGAGAGGGGTGGAGTAAACACCATGGTATAGGGAGAGAGGGGTGGAGTAAACACCATGGTATAGGGAGAGAGGGGTGGAGTAAACACCATGGTATAGGGAGAGAGGGGTGGAGTAAACACCATGGTATAGGGAGAGAGGGGTGGAGTAAACACCATAGTATAGGGAGAGAGGGGTGGAGTAAACACCATGGTATAGGGAGAGAGGGGTGGAGTAAACACCATGGTATAGGGAGAGAGGGGTGGAGTAAACACCATAGTATAGGGAGAGAGGGGTGGAGTAAACACCATGGTATAGGGAGAGAGGGGTGGAGTAAACACCATGGTATAGGGAGAGAGGGGTGGAGTAAACACCATGGTATAGGGAGAGAGGGGTGGAGTAAACACCATGGTATAGGGAGAGAGGGGTGGAGTAAACACCATGGTATAGGGAGAGAGGGGTGGAGTAAACACCATGGTATAGGGAGAGAGGGGTGGAGTAAACACCATAGTATAGGGAGAGAGGGGTGGAGTAAACACCATGGTATAGGGAGAGAGGGGTGGAGTAAACACCATGGTATAGGGAGAGAGGGGTGGAGTAAACACCATAGTATAGGGAGAGAGGGGTGGAGTAAACACCATGGTATAGGGAGAGAGGGGTGGAGTAAACACCATGGTATAGGGAGAGAGGGGTGGAGTAAACACCATGGTATAGGGAGAGAGGGGTGGAGTAACACCATGGTATAGGGAGAGAGGGGTGGAGTAAACACCATGGTATAGGGAGAGAGGGGTGGAGTAAACACCATGGTATAGGGAGAGAGGGGTGGAGTAAACACCATAGTATAGGGAGAGAGGGGTGGAGTAAACACCATGGTATAGGGAGAGAGGGGTGGAGTAAACACCATGGTATAGGGAGAGAGGGGTGGAGTAAACACCATGGTATAGGGAGAGTGGGGTGGAGTAAACACCATGGTATAGGGAGAGAGGGGTGGAGTAAACACCATAGTATAGGGAGAGAGGGGTGGAGTAAACACCATAGTATAGGGAGAGAGGGGTGGAGTAAACACCATAGTATAGGGAGAGAGGGGTGGAGTAAACACCATGGTATAGGGAGAGAGGGGTGGAGTAAACACCATAGTATAGGGAGAGAGGGGTGGAGTAAACACCATGGTATAGGGAGAGAGGGGTGGAGTAAACACCATAGTATAGGGAGAGAGGGGTGGAGTAAACACCATGGTATAGGGAGAGAGGGGTGGAGTAAACACCATGGTATAGGGAGAGAGGGGTGGAGTAAACACCATAGTATAGGGAGAGAGGGGTGGAGTAAACGCCATAGTATAGGGAGAGAGGGGTGGAGTAAACACCATGGTATAGGGAGAGAGGGGTGGAGTAAACACCATGGTATAGGGAGAGAGGGGTGGAGTAAACACCATAGTATAGGGAGAGAGGGGTGGAGTAAACACCATGGTATAGGGAGAGAGGGGTGGAGTAAACACCATAGTATAGGGAGAGAGGGGTGGAGTAAACACCATGGTATAGGGAGAGAGGGGTGGAGTAAACACCATGGTATAGGGAGAGAGGGGTGGAGTAAACACCATGGTATAGGGAGAGAGGGGTGGAGTAAACACCATAGTATAGGGAGAGAGGGGTGGAGTAAACACCATAGTATAGGGAGAGAGGGGTGGAGTAAACACCATAGTATAGGGAGAGAGGGGTGGAGTAAACACCATGGTATAGGGAGAGAGGGGTGGAGTAAACACCATAGTATAGGGAGAGAGGGGTGGAGTAAACACCATGGTATAGGGAGAGAGGGGTGGAGTAAACACCATGGTATAGGGAGAGAGGGGTGGAGTAAACACCATAGTATAGGGAGAGAGGGGTGGAGTAAACACCATGGTATAGGGAGAGAGGGGTGGAGTAAACACCATAGTATAGGGAGAGAGGGGTGGAGTAAACACCATGGTATAGGGAGAGAGGGGTGGAGTAAACACCATGGTATAGGGAGAGAGGGGTGGAGTAAACACCATGGTATAGGGAGAGAGGGGTGGAGTAAACACCATAGTATAGGGAGAGAGGGGTGGAGTAAACACCATGGTATAGGGAGAGAGGGGTGGAGTAAACACCATAGTATAGGGAGAGAGGGGTGGAGTAAACACCATGGTATAGGGAGAGAGGGGTGGAGTAAACACCATGGTATAGGGAGAGAGGGGTGGAGTAAACACCATAGTATAGGGAGAGAGGGGTGGAGTAAACACCATAGTATAGGGAGAGAGGGGTGGAGTAAACACCATAGTATAGGGAGAGAGGGGTGGAGTAAACACCATGGTATAGGGAGAGAGGGGTGGAGTAAACACCATGGTATAGGGAGAGAGGGGTGGAGTAAACACCATGGTATAGGGAGAGAGGGGTGGAGTAAACACCATGGTATAGGGAGAGAGGGGTGGAGTAAACACCATGGTATAGGGAGAGAGGGGTGGAGTAAACACCATGGTATAGGGAGAGAGGGGTGGAGTAAACACCATAGTATAGGGAGAGAGGGGTGGAGTAAACACCATGGTATAGGGAGAGAGGGGTGGAGTAAACACCATGGTATAGGGAGAGAGGGGTGGAGTAAACACCATAGTATAGGGAGAGAGGGGTGGAGTAAACACCATGGTATAGGGAGAGAGGGGTGGAGTAAACACCATGGTATAGGGAGAGAGGGGTGGAGTAACACCATGGTATAGGGAGAGAGGGGTGGAGTAAACACCATGGTATAGGGAGAGAGGGGTGGAGTAAACACCATGGTATAGGGAGAGAGGGGTGGAGTAAACACCATAGTATAGGGAGAGAGGGGTGGAGTAAACACCATGGTATAGGGAGAGAGGGGTGGAGTAAACACCATGGTATAGGGAGAGAGGGGTGGAGTAAACACCATGGTATAGGGAGAGAGGGGTGGAGTAAACACCATGGTATAGGGAGAGAGGGGTGGAGTAAACACCATAGTATAGGGAGAGAGGGGTGGAGTAAACACCATAGTATAGGGAGAGAGGGGTGGAGTAAACACCATAGTATAGGGAGAGAGGGGTGGAGTAAACACCATGGTATAGGGAGAGAGGGGTGGAGTAAACACCATGGTATAGGGAGAGAGGGGTGGAGTAAACACCATGGTATAGGGAGAGAGGGGTGGAGTAAACACCATAGTATAGGTAGAGAGGGGTGGAGTAAACACCATGGTATAGGGAGAGAGGGGTGGAGTAAACACCATGGTATAGGGAGAGAGGGGTGGAGTAAACACCATGGTATAGGGAGAGAGGGGTGGAGTAAACACCATAGTATAGGGAGAGAGGGGTGGAGTAAACGCCATAGTATAGGGAGAGAGGGGTGGAGTAAACACCATGGTATAGGGAGAGAGGGGTGGAGTAAACACCATGGTATAGGGAGAGAGGGGTGGAGTAAACACCATAGTATAGGGAGAGAGGGGTGGAGTAAACACAATAGTATAGGGAGAGAGGGGTGGAGTAAACACCATGGTATAGGGAGAGAGGGGTGGAGTAAACACCATAGTATAGGGAGAGATGGGTGGAGTAAACACCATGGTATAGGGAGAGAGGGGTGGAGTAAACACCATGGTATAGGGAGAGAGGGGTGGAGTAAACACCATAGTATAGGGAGAGAGGGGTGGAGTAAACACCATGGTATAGGGAGAGAGGGGTGGAGTAAACACCATAGTATAGGGAGAGAGGGGTGGAGTAAACACCATGGTATAGGGAGAGAGGGGTGGAGTAAACACCATGGTATAGGGAGAGAGGGGTGGAGTAAACACCATGGTATAGGGAGAGAGGGGTGGAGTAAACACCATATTATAGGGAGAGAGGGGTGGAGTAAACACCATGGTATAGGGAGAGAGGGGTGGAGTAAACACCATAGTATAGGGAGAGAGGTGTGGAGTAAACACCATGGTATAGGGAGAGAGGGGTGGAGTAAACACCATGGTATAGGGAGAGAGGGGTGGAGTAAACACCATAGTATAGGGAGAGAGGGGTGGAGTAAACACCATAGTATAGGGAGAGAGGGGTGGAGTAAACACCTTAGTATAGGGAGAGAGGGGTGGAGTAAACACCATAGTATAGGGAGAGAGGGGTGGAGTAAACACCATGGTATAGGGAGAGAGGGTGGAGTAAACACCATAGTATAGGGAGAGAGGGGTGGAGTAAACACCATGGTATAGGGAGAGAGGGGTGGAGTAAACACCATGGTATAGGGAGAGAGGGGTGGAGTAAACACCATGGTATAGGGAGAGAGGGGTGGAGTAAACACCATGGTATAGGGAGAGAGGGGTGGAGTAAACACCATGGTATAGGGAGAGAGGGGTGGAGTAAACACCATAGTATAGGGAGAGAGGGGTGGAGTAAACACCATAGTATAGGGAGAGAGGGGTGGAGTAAACACCATAGTATAGGGAGAGAGGGGTGGAGTAAACACCATGGTATAGGGAGAGAGGGGTGGAGTAAACACCATAGTATAGGGAGAGAGGGGTGGAGTAAACACCATGGTATAGGGAGAGAGGGGTGGAGTAAACACCATGGTATAGGGAGAGAGGGGTGGAGTAAACACCATAGTATAGGGAGAGAGGGGTGGAGTAAACACCATGGTATAGGGAGAGAGGGGTGGAGTAAACACCATAGTATAGGGAGAGAGGGGTGGAGTAAACACCATGGTATAGGGAGAGAGGGGTGGAGTAAACACCATGGTATAGGGAGAGAGGGGTGGAGTAAACACCATGGTATAGGGAGAGAGGGGTGGAGTAAACACCATAGTATAGGGAGAGAGGGGTGGAGTAAACACCATGGTATAGGGAGAGAGGGGTGGAGTAAACACCATAGTATAGGGAGAGAGGGGTGGAGTAAACACCATGGTATAGGGAGAGAGGGGTGGAGTAAACACCATGGTATAGGGAGAGAGGGGTGGAGTAAACACCATAGTATAGGGAGAGAGGGGTGGAGTAAACACCATGGTATAGGGAGAGAGGGGTGGAGTAAACACCATGGTATAGGGAGAGAGGGGTGGAGTAAACACCATAGTATAGGGAGAGAGGGGTGGAGTAAACACCATGGTATAGGGAGAGAGGGGTGGAGTAAACACCATGGTATAGGGAGAGAGGGGTGGAGTAACACCATGGTATAGGGAGAGAGGGGTGGAGTAAGCACCATGGTATAGGGAGAGAGGGGTGGAGTAAACACCATGGTATAGGGAGAGAGGGGTGGAGTAAACACCATAGTATAGGGAGAGAGGGGTGGAGTAAACACCATGGTATAGGGAGAGAGGGGTGGAGTAAACACCATGGTATAGGGAGAGAGGGGTGGAGTAAACACCATGGTATAGGGAGAGAGGGGTGGAGTAAACACCATGGTATAGGGAGAGAGGGGTGGAGTAAACACCATAGTATAGGGAGAGAGGGGTGGAGTAAACACCATAGTATAGGGAGAGAGGGGTGGAGTAAACACCATAGTATAGGGAGAGAGGGGTGGAGTAAACACCATGGTATAGGGAGAGAGGGGTGGAGTAAACACCATAGTATAGGGAGAGAGGGGTGGAGTAAACACCATGGTATAGGGAGAGAGGGGTGGAGTAAACACCATAGTATAGGTAGAGAGGGGTGGAGTAAACACCATGGTATAGGGAGAGAGGGGTGGAGTAAACACCATGGTATAGGGAGAGAGGGGTGGAGTAAACGCCATAGTATAGGGAGAGAGGGGTGGAGTAAACGCCATAGTATAGGGAGAGAGGGGTGGAGTAAACACCATGGTATAGGGAGAGAGGGGTGGAGTAAACACCATGGTATAGGGAGAGAGGGGTGGAGTAAACACCATAGTATAGGGAGAGAGGGGTGGAGTAAACACCATAGTATAGGGAGAGAGGGGTGGAGTAAACACCATGGTATAGGGAGAGAGGGGTGGAGTAAACACCATAGTATAGGGAGAGAGGGGTGGAGTAAACACCATGGTATAGGGAGAGAGGGGTGGAGTAAACACCATGGTATAGGGAGAGAGGGGTGGAGTAAACACCATAGTATAGGGAGAGAGGGGTGGAGTAAACACCATGGTATAGGGAGAGAGGGGTGGAGTAAACACCATAGTATAGGGAGAGAGGGGTGGAGTAAACACCATGGTATAGGGAGAGAGGGGTGGAGTAAACACCATGGTATAGGGAGAGAGGGGTGGAGTAAACACCATGGTATAGGGAGAGAGGGGTGGAGTAAACACCATATTATAGGGAGAGAGGGGTGGAGTAAACACCATGGTATAGGGAGAGAGGGGTGGAGTAAACACCATAGTATAGGGAGAGAGGGGTGGAGTAAACACCATGGTATAGGGAGAGAGGGGTGGAGTAAACACCATGGTATAGGGAGAGAGGGGTGGAGTAAACACCATAGTATAGGGAGAGAGGGGTGGAGTAAACACCATAGTATAGGGAGAGAGGGGTGGAGTAAACACCTTAGTATAGGGAGAGAGGGGTGGAGTAAACACCATAGTATAGGGAGAGAGGGGTGGAGTAAACACCATGGTATAGGGAGAGAGGGGTGGAGTAAACACCATAGTATAGGGAGAGAGGGGTGGAGTAAACACCATGGTATAGGGAGAGAGGGGTGGAGTAAACACCATGGTATAGGGAGAGAGGGGTGGAGTAAACACCATGGTATAGGGAGAGAGGGGTGGAGTAAACACCATGGTATAGGGAGAGAGGGGTGGAGTAAACGAATCAAATGCAATTTTGCAAAATAAGCCCCTATTGCTACTCCAAAAACATTCACCATCACCAAATCCACTCCTCATTTACATTCAAGCAATCACTTGAGTGACAGACATTGTAAATATCTTCCCCAATTCATTGCCCTCTAAGTAATGTCAGTGGTAGAAACACAGTTCAGGTTGAATATCAGAAGTGAAAAGTGTCAGTAGGGATATGGGGAAGTCGCACGACAGACGAAACCTCTCCGATGCATGAGGCAGGGAAATGGAAAGACATGGAGGATCGAGAGATAAATTGATTTAAGCCTGGGCTCAGTAAACGTGTCCTGTTGAGGGATTAGGTCTAAGTGACAAGATAATATGGGTACCCACATTCAGGGTTGTGACGGGTGTCATGATGTTTATTGTTTGGCCTACATTTCTGGATGGGGGATCATCCGTTGTGATTTGTGCATGTCAGTCTTACTCCATTTACTGGTGCATTGTTCTCATGACACTATCCTTCTCCCTCCATTAGTTTTATTTATCATTTTTCTATCAATCATCATAAAGGGTTTTACATTTATGAAGGGCAAGCAGTGTAGATGGATTGGGACATTTATGCATTGTATACTATAGTCTACCTATTCAACCATTTCCCCAGAGTATGAGGCATACTGTTAATAGTATCGTAACTATAACAACACCCAGCTAGCACATTTGGTTCTTTGGAAGTTGTGGGAAGGTACATTTTTGGTTTCCCATTGGTACTGGGAACGAAGCCATACGTTTCCTGATGGTTAAAATAGAAGAAGAAAAAAAACATTCTAAGAACGGAAGTGAACATTTAGCCTGTTCTGGGATTGTACATTTCTAGGTTGCAGGGAGGTTCTGAGAACGTTTTTCTATGGTTCCCTGAAAGTTTTCCTGGTAGGTTTTTAGTAACGTTCTGAGAAAGGAAATGATAGGTTATTTGAAGGTAATTAAAAAACTTTCTGAGAACATGTTTCAATAAGACTTTTTATAACACTGCTAGCTTAGTTTGGGTTAACTGTTTTGAACAATCGTGGAAAAAGTACCCAATTGTCATACTTGAGTAAAAGTAAAGATACCTTAATAGAAAATGATTAAAGTAAAAGTCACCCAGTAAAATACCACTTGAGTAAAAGTCTGAAAGTATTTGGTTTTAAATATATTTAAGTATCAAAAGTAAATGTAATTGCTCAGATATACTTACGCATAAAAAGTAAAAGTATAAATCATTTCAAGCAAACCAGACGGCACCATTTTCTTGTTTTTTATTTATTTACGGATAGCCAGGCGCACACTCCAACACTTAGACATCGTTTACAAATGAAGCATGTGTTTAGTGAGTCCCCCAGACCAGAGCCAATAGGGACGACCAGTGAATTTGTCCATTTTCCTGTCCTGCTAAGAATATAAAATGTAATGAGTACTTTTGGGTGTAAGAGAAAATGTTTTGGGAAAAAGTACATTCTTTTCATAAGGAATGTAGTGAAATAAAAGTAAAAGTTGTCAAAAATATAAATAGTAAAGTACAGATACCCCAAAAAACGACTTAAGTACTAACTTAAAGTATTTTTACTTAAGTACTTTACACCACTGGTTTTGAACTCCAAGCACAGGACACATGGAAATTAATGTGCTTAGGCCAGGTGTCACAAACTACCTATAGCTCGCCAAGCAATTCTGAAAGTACATGCAATTTTAAGAAAATCTTTCTTAAAAAAGCCGAACCTAAAACAACATCTACCAATTAATTTCCAGCAATATCGCCCGTCTGTCTGTCTGTCTGTCTGTCTGTTTGGTGCACGCATTTGTCTATCACTCTGTATGTAGCCAGTTGATGTGATAACCATCTTGTGGGTTGACAGAAACACTTTCCCTGAAAAACGTCTTAATTCAATGTTAACTGCAAAATAGGTTAACCTGGCAGAAGTATATTATGAGTAAGTACAGTACCAGTTTGCGATTACACTTGAAGAAACGTTCAAAGTTCTTGAAATGTTCCGGATTGACTGACCTTCATGTCTTAAAGTAATGATGGACTGTTGTTTCTCTTTGCTTATTTGAGCTGTTCTTGCCATAATATGGACTTGGTCTTTTACCAAATAGGGCTATCTTCTGTATACCACCCCTACCTTGTCACAACACAACTGATTGGCTCAAACGCATAAACAAATTAACTTTTAACAAGGCACACCTGTTAATTGAAATGCATTCCAGGTGACTACCTCATGAAGCTGGTTGAGAGAATGCCAAGAGTGTGCAAAGCTGTCATCAAGGCAAAGGGTGGCTACTTTGAAGAATCTCAAATATAAAATATATTTTGATTTGTTTAACACTTTTTTGGTTACTAAGTGACTCCATATGTGTTATTTCATATTTTTAATGTCTTCACTATTATTCTACAATGTATAAAATTGTAAAAATAAAGAAAAACCCTTGAATGAGTAGGTGTGTCAAACTTTTGACTGGGACTGTATATCATTTGTATAAATTATTTGTTATTTGCAAACTTTACCATGAAATGAGCAGCAGCGATACAGAACCATCGCTAGACCAGCACATTAGACAGCACAACATTCCTCTCTAGACCAGCACATTAGACAGCACAACATTCCTCTCTAGACCAGCACATTAGACAGCACAACATTCCTCTCTCGACCAGCACATTAGACAGCACAACATTCCTCTCTCGACCAGCACATTAGACAGCACAACATTCCTCTCTCGACCAGCACATTAGACAGCACAACATTCCTCTCTCGACCTGCACATTAGACAGCACAACATTCCTCTCTAGACCAGCACATTAGACAGCACAACATTCCTCTCTCGACCAGCACATTAGACAGCACAACATTCCTCTCTCGACCAGCACATTAGACAGCACAACATTCCTCTCTCGACCAGCACATTAGACAGCACAACATTCCTCTCTAGACCAGCACATTAGACAGCACAACATTCCTCTCTAGACCTGCACATTAGACAGCACAACATTCCTCTCTAGACCTGCACATTAGACAGTACAACATTCCTCTCTCGACCAGCACATTAGACGGCACAACATTCCTCTCTCGACCAGCACATTAGACAGCACAACATTCCTCTCTAGACCAGCACATTAGACAGCACAACATTCCTCTCTCGACCAGCACATTAGACAGCACAACATTCCTCTCTCGACCAGCACATTAGACAGCACAACATTCCTCTCTCGACTAGATGTGCAATTAAAGGGCCAGATGCGCAATTAAAGGGGAATTACACTCAAAAATCAAAATGTGTTCGTTTTCTACCAGACCTAAAACAAAAAAAAGGTATTCTGATGTGATTTGAGCATTGACATGGACTCAGAACAGCCAAACTAATAATGGAGAAGGAAATTAAAAGGAAAACAATGTGACTGTAGTTCTTCCATCATAAGAAAATAATTCATAGCGTCTCATTTATAGTACTTAGCTACATGCATTGTTGATATGTCCGTCACAAAACAAAACAAACATGATCAGAGAGAGGGGGTCATTACCATACCCCTTCTGCCATGGTACACTCCCTCATTCTCTCACTGCAATGTCCACAAATGGCAGCTATTAGACTCCGCTAGCTATAATCTCAGTCACCTGAATGCTCAGTAAATCAACTCGTTGGGGTTTAGCTAACATCACGGAAAGGATGCGTTTCTTGGCGCTGTAACTCCGAACAAGGGGAGAAAAGGAAAAGAAGATCTAAACCAAGATTGTTTAAAAAAAAAAAAACATAATTCTTGGCCTCACTGGGTAAGAAACCGATTAGTTAGCTTGCAAACTAGCTAGTTAGCTTAGCTTCCATCTGCTTTCCCCCTAAGCGAAGGTTGCATCTCGCCCTCTCTCGCTTCTCTCTCCGCGGTGGCCTCAAAACGAGACCGCGGCTTGTAGTACGACTACTAGCGCCTGCTGCTTCTGTGGTCATGAAAAGCTGCTTTTGTCTGAAAAGGAGGGACACTGTGCCGCGAGTAACAGTTAAGTCGACGAGATTTAACGAGATGATGACAAATTTGGAGTAATAGATATGGATTGTATTGTTGCTAATTTGCTTTGCATTATTAACCTGCTAACTAGCTATTGATGGTGCATGCAAACTACCGAGAATGCTTTGACCTTCTTTTGGAGCGAAGAGGGTAATGTTAGCTAGCTTTGTTTACTAACTTAATTGCCAGTTCTACTGTTACCATAATATGGCAAGCCGTTTTATTATTTAATCGACTTTAGTTACCTAGCTAAGCTAGAAATATGAATGAAACGTTAGCTAGCTAGCATGCCAGAGCACTGGCTGTGTTCGTTAGCTAAAGTTAGCAAAACATCGGCAAGAAGGGATGTGGCAATGTCAAGGACTCACATAATCGGCTAGTTAGCATTCTCTTACCAACGGTAAACCAAAGAGTAACTTCGCTACTAGCTAGCTAGCAGTGTATGTCTTTCCACAGCCGTATGTTTACTACATAGCTAACGAACTAACTAGTTAGTTGGAGGAGGACGCTAGCTAGGTTTGTAGGTAGGCTAGGTCCCAGTCAACAAAGCAGGCCACTCATTTAGCTACACAGTGCATTCAGTCATACAACATTTTTTTTTTTTTTTTTACATTTACATTTTAGTCATTTAGCAGACGCTCTTATCCAGAGCGACTTACAGTTAGTGCATACATTTTTCATACTGGCCCCCCGTGGGAATCGAACCCACAACCCTGGCGTTGCAAGCGCCATGCTCTACCAACTGAGCTACAGGAGGCTACATTCCTTTTATCAAAGGAAATGGTACTGGCTACACCCCACGGAGATCTTTACTCTCATGAACAATAAGCAAGGTTCTCTGCAATCTTGTTGACCAGTTGTGCATATGCCTATTTGTTGGGAAGAAGTTGTATATATAGATGAGCTATAATGCTATTCCTTTCTTTGCATGGCGTTCGGTCACTCAGAATATATTTTTTAAAGGCCTCAGATAAAATGCTAAACAGCCAAGAGACCCAGGCATTCACTCTGTGATGTAACGTTAGGCTACAGCTAAGTATAATTGCGGTTTAGTCTCAAACTCTCTATTTGGATCAGCCACCTACCTTTTTATACAGAAATGCACACTTCTTCCTATATAGGCCTATTGAATGTGATTCATCAGATTTTGTAAACAGTTTTATAAGCGTTACAATGCAATAGCCTAACCGGAGTCATTCAATTCGCAAAACGCCAGGATAGATGGTAAATCCGATTTTGGTCTGTTTTCTGTAGTCAGTGCTTGGTGCTCTGCCAATGCCAAGGCATACAGAAGGCCCATCTACATACTGTAGATAGTAGTAGGCTACTGTAACTTTCATACTATATTAATTTTGTTCTGGGATGTTGTTGCTGGATTCGTTCATCTTGAAAGGTTTGATCGTCTTTTATTGGGGTGTACGAGTTAACTTGTCCTACACAAGGTAGGCAAGGTTAAATGCTTGAGCTGCATCTCTGTGCAGAAAAGTAATTAAAAATCTGATGATGGACCTTGCTAATTTTAGCTGACACTTGTTCAGCAATTAATCGGATTTAGCCTCAGACCATGTTCTTACATGAAGAGGGAGGAAGTTAGCCTCAGACCATGTTCTTACATGAAGAGGGAGGAAGTTATGTGTCTGGTCTGTCATTGTGTGCTATTGCAAATGGGTGAATAAATATGTTGAGTTACAAATTGAGAGACCTGAAAGTACAGATTTTTAAACAAGGTAGCCACTACCTTCAGTTAAGACGTGTTGGTAGCCTATGCCTTTCCGTTTAGAATGCGAGACATTTTGGTTTGGCGTGGGGTACTTTTTCTTCGTGTTAATTTCAGTAAGATGAGAGAAGAGGAAGCTTAAGGAGGACCTGTGTATGGAGGAAGTGACCCATGATTTCACCTACCTGCTATGGGAGCATAACGTTTGGCTAGTTTCCTTTTACTACATTTGCCCATAACACTTAAATTGATGTTTGTTTTGAGTTTCTCTCCAGAAAAGGGGTCAAGGAGGCAAATTGTTGGGGAAGTCCTGCTGTGTTAGGCTATGTAGGCTGGACTACAACCCTCTCAACAGAAGGATGCAGGGACCATAGCCGTAGGCTGTTTTTTTTTCTTAATGTGAGGACCAGTGCTAGCTTAATGCAAGCTGACTACTTAACTTGCCACCTACTCTGTTTTAACTGTCTTTGCCCTCAAACTAATCAAGACTGGTTAATGACACATTCCAGGCTCTGTCTCTCTCTCTCTCTGTCTCTCTCTCTCTGTCTCTCTCTCTCTGTCTCTCTCTCTCTTTCTCTCTCTGTCTCTGTCTGTCTGTCTGTCTGTCTGTCTGTCTGTCTGTCTGTCTGTCTGTCTGTCTGTCTGTCTGTCTGTCTGTCTGTCTGTCTGTCTGTCTGTCTGTGTGTGTGTGTCTCTCTCTCTCTCTCTCTCTCTCTCTCTCTCTCTCTCTCTCTCTGTGTGAGTCAAGAGTGTGTTCACTCACTGTTCAGCTCATGCCACTGTAAGCAGAGATACAGTGCCTGGATGGTCTCTGCAATCTTGGCAACCGTGTTCCTCCCTGTCTCCTTGGCAATGGCTTTATTTTTTTATTTTTTTTTAACGAGGAATTCAGATAGGACTCTGCTCGGTGTGGACCCGCTTCGCCCCATTAGCGTGTAATGGGTGTGCATGTGCACTTCTTGGCTAGCCCAGAGACCCACCTAACCTCTGCTGTTGACAAATGCTGGATTCCTACAGGTTATACCAGGCACTATGCATTTGTTCTCGCTGTTTTTTAGGCACATGCTTGTGTGTACGATTTTAGGATGTCCTGGTTCTCCTGGTTCTGCGATGCCGCAGTGAATGAGTGAGTTAAAAACGGGTTGTACAGTATCCTAATGTCTCTGTGTCACTGTCAGGTGCCTGACGCCTAGTCACTTGTCAGGTCGCTCTGACTCTAGCCTGTCGCCATCAGCTGCGTCAACCCCAGTGACTCAGAAACCCAAGATAACTCGACAGTCGTTTGCAGTCTTGAGGTTAAACAGGTGTCTTTTGTGTGTCATCACTCTGTACTATCTCAGAGGTGGGGGGGAGGGGGGTTCTGTCTCCTCCTGAGCCTGTGGTATACATTTCACGTCGGCCTTTCCCTTTGCCTCAAACTGCTTCTGTTTACCTCACCGAGTTGACGCAGCCCCTTTTTATGTCAGTTGTTTTGGCAAGGGAGCTGGGTAGCCAAGGAGATACCAGGCGGGGAGGCCCCGGTTGCCTAGGTAGCCTCCAGAGTGTTGCCTGCTCTGTGCAAACCCCAGAGTTCAGCTCTCGTTAATATGCTGCTATGTCTTGATGTCCCCCAAGGCTCAATATTCAGAGGACAAAGGGGGTAAATCCAATGCAAAATGTAAATAAAGTACTAACCACTAGGCTAAGTTCTGGTTTGAAGGCTGCCAGGTGGGGATTTGACCAATTTTACTTTTTTTCTTAACGTTTAAACTTCAATTTTTTTTGTTGTTAAAACTATAGAACATTTAAAAAAATTCCAGGTGAAATCCAATTGCGTGGTATGACTGCTACGGGGGCAATTAAGTTCTACCACAGTCATACGGTAGGCTTAGGCATCTGGAATCTGCTTTGTGGCTGTCCGAACGGCAGGTGAAGTTTTGTCCTGAAGACAACCGTTAATTAATTCACATTGACTCTAGTGTTCCTTCCATTTGCTATGTGCATTAACAACTGACATTAAAAAATAAAACTAGCCAAGTGATCACAGTTCTTCTCCCTACATTCTCTTTTTCCTCCATAAAGTGTCTCACTCAATTTCTGACCGCTCCCTCTACAACCCCCAAGCTCCCATTAGGCCTACTGAAGTGATTGGATACACAAACAAAACTGGAGACGAGCTACAGTCCTGCCAAATCAAGACAGCTTTAACACCAATTCAAAATGGACTTGATAAAAGTAGGGAAATATGTGTTCCAACCACGAGCTGCAGTTGTGGAATATTTTAGCCCCCCCCCCCCCCCCAAAACCTAGACAGGTTCCAGACTGAAATATGCAGCCAAAATGTTTTGATGAAGGCAAATAGCGTTTTTATTCGTCTAGGGGCCTAGTTTCTTTCATGTTGAATAAAAGCCTGCCCACCAAGATTCAACTCACATATCAAACCCAGACCAAAAGAAACCACCAAATGTGGGTATCTACTGGTTAAAAGGGGAAGAATTTTCCCTTTCTAATGCTGTTAGTCTCAACTCCCATTATGAAGGTAATAACATCCTGTTGAAAAGGGAGTAAACGGTTCACAGTGATATTGATGAGTAAGACGAACTTGTTTCAGTAGCGCAAGTCGCGGCTCAAATGGCGCTCGCAGTCCTTCATTTAGCAAATTACCTCGCAACTTCACAAAGGCCATTGACAATGGCTACATATCAACTGCAATCATTTCTGTAATCAGCGCATTTTCCCCCAACTGTTAACGACGATGCACGCGGAGGACTTTATATCCGTGGCAAATAATTTGAAAGATGCATATCCCCTCTTACTAACGTTACAGCATTGTTGTGTTAGGTAGACCTATTTGTTGACATTTTTTCCCTTTACGAAGATGATCGGGACTTTGAAAAATAAATATTCATAGCACTGATGCGCCCAACTTAAAGTTATGAGAACCACATTAAATCTAGGAGAAACTGAAAATAAGATTTTAAAATAAATTGATTGAGATACAGCCTATATGAATTCTATCTAGGCTACTTTTGAAGGACATTTTGTGCCCCACAAACTGTCAATATATTAGTTTATTATAAAAGCTAAAATGTTGATACGAATATGTCATTGAAATGTGTCATTTGTGGAATATTAGGTTTCTACATTGTATAAAAGCAAATTTTTCCTATTGCAGTACATTGAAAATTGAACACAGTCTCTTTAAAAACGTCAGGTTTGTGATGACGACATGCAAGACATCTGTCATTCATTCATTGCTATGATCATTGATCTCCTGAAGAAGATATCCCTTTCTTTCTGTGCCCCCAAATGTTTGGATATACTGATAAAATTCCCAGGTTGTTAGCTAGCTAATGAGGTAACGTGACTGAACAAAGATTAAATAAATGGTTAACGATGTCGATGCACAAGTAGTTTTTAGAATGGCCCATGACATGGTTTAGGAATTGTGGCAGATCAGGGGGTTGGGTCAAGACGTTTACACAGATCAGACACGGACAGAGTATGATTAGCTCGGTTTCAAGGGTGTTTATTAATAAAATAATCAAAAGAAAAGGTTAGGTCTCCCCCATGAGACCCTCTCCAGGATACCATCTCCAACTACACGGAAGTTACCTTACTTCCCCCAGTCCTCTCTCTCATATGCTGCCCTTCTGGCAGCTTTATGGGCCTTGCACAGCTGGTGAGCAATCCGCCCTTAATTACTCATCAGCCCCAATTAGTCCTGTCCGGGGAGCCCGTCGAGACCTGGCACGTCCAGCAGATGGAGCCACCGCCTCGTGCTGTATACTCCATCTGTTACCAGGCCTCGACAAGTCTCCCCCTGGTGGCTGACCTGCTGTACGCCACAGAATGTAAAATGCTTTCCTGGTTATCCGCTACTGCTATAGGAAGATATGTGTGTTGCGCCGGTAATATGGGTCAGATCTGCTTACTGCTGGTGGGGTCGAAGCACTCTGTTCATCAGTCGCTGGAATGTGGACGGGGCTCCGTGGAGACCAAATGGGAGCACCCGGTACTGGTACAGACTGTCTGGTGTTGAGAACGCTGTCTTCTCCCGGGTGGAGGCTTCCAATGGTACCTGCCAATATCCTTTGGTCAGGTCAAGGGTGCTGATGTACCGGGCCTTTCCCAATCGGTCGATTAGCTCGTCCACCCTCGGCATGGGGTAGGCGTCGAATACGCTTATGTCGTTCACCCCCCGGAAATCATTACAGAAGCGGAGGCTACCGTCCGGTTTGGGCACCAACACGATGGGGCTGCACCATGCACTGTGGGACTCTTCAACAACCCCCATCCTCAGCATAGCCTCCCACTTCTTGTTTCATGGCCTTCCGTTGGGCCTCCGGAATTCGATACGGCCTCTTTCTTACAGTTTCCCCGGGCCGTATATGGATGTGGTGTTCAATGAGGGTCGTGCGGCCCGGCTTCTCTGATAACACCGCCGTGTTCCGATCAACAAGCTCCCGGAGCTCTTGCTTCTGGGCCGGGTCAAGGTCCTCACTGCTCGGGACCACCACTGGTACCGTTGGCGTCCTGGGTCCCGACCATAACACGGCCAAGGCTGTCCTCTCGTGCCACTTCTTCAATAGGTTCACGTGGTAAATCTGAGGTTTCCGTCTCCCCGGTTGCCATACGCGGTAGTTGACAGGTCCCAGTTTCTCGACCACCTCGTATGGTCCATGCCATGTTGCCAGGAACTTACTTTCGGCTGTGGGGATCAACACAAACAGCCTGTCTCCCACCTGGAATTCTCGGGGCTGGGCTCCCCGATTGTAGACCTGGGCTTGGGCACGTTGGGCCTTCTCCATATGTTCCCTCACGACTGGCCAAATGGATGTCATCCGCTCCCGCATCGTCCCCACGTGCTCTACCACGCTGCGTAAGGGGGTCGGTTGGGCTTCCCACACCTCCTTGGCGAGGTCCAGTAGGCCACATGGCCTCCTCCCTTAGAGGAGTTCAAACGGGGAAAAACCCAGTGGAGGATTGGGGTACTTCTCGGATTGAGAACATTAGGTGGGGTAGCAGCTGGTCCCAGTTCTTCCCGTCCTGCTCAATGACCTTCCGCAGCATCTGTTTGAGCGTTTTGTTAAAGCGCTCAACGAGGCCATCCGTCTGCGGGTGAAAAACGGAGTTCCGGATCTGCTTGATCTGCATGAGGGAACACAACTCTTTCATGAGGTGGGACATAAACTCTGTACCTTGGTCTGTCAGGATCTCGTTCGGGATGCCCACC
The DNA here is from genome assembly GCF_964263955.1 of Coregonus lavaretus. Lineage (NCBI taxonomy): Eukaryota > Metazoa > Chordata > Actinopteri > Salmoniformes > Salmonidae > Coregonus > Coregonus lavaretus. Next base: position 75,415,179 of record NC_139991.1, read on the forward strand.
CGGCTAAAGAGGTGGAACAGCTCCCGGGCGATTCCCTTGGATACCGCCGCCCGTAGGGGAATGTCCTCGGGATACCGGGTGGCATAGTCTACTATTACCAAGATGTACCTGTGTCCTCGTGCAGTCTTTACCAGGGGTCCCACTATGTCCATGGCGATGCGTTCAAAGGGCACCCCGATGATCGTGTGCTTTCGGGTGTGGGCTTTCGGGGCAGTGAGTTGACACTCCGGGCAGCTGCGACAGTAGTCTTCCACGGCCCTCCTCTTCCCGAGCCAGTGGAACCAGGCGGCAACCCGTTCCCGGGTCTTCTCCATTCCCAGGTGCGCCCCCAACAGGTGGGTGTGGGCCAGCTGAAGAACGGTTCCTACGTACCGTCGGGGCAGCAACAACACCTCTCGACGTTCCCTCTGTTGGCGCGACACCTGATACAAAAGGTTATTTGTATCGCTGGTCACTCACCCCCGGAAGTAGCTGTCCATCCACCGCTATCACTTGGGCTGCGGCAGCTTTCAAATTCGGATCCGCCCACTGGGCCGTCCAGAATTGTCCCCTCAGTTGGCCCCCGACGGGGGTCTCAACTGGCCCCTCGAAATTGAGGGGGAGGCTGGGCTCCTCCTCCAGTGGTTCCCCAGGGGGTTCGGGTTCTGGCTCCCACTCCGACTCCGGACCTGTAGAGTCAGGTTGGTTAACCGGTGGTGTCCTGACCGCACAGGCGAAGGGTCGTCCCCGCTCTCTTCTTCGGCCGGCTCGTATCTTTTTTTTCAACTCGTGCCCCCATAGGGCCGTGAACAGCGGACAATCCCGTCCCACTAGGATAGGTACCGGCAGCTCTGGTACTGCACCCACCGTCATCTGGCAGCTCACTTGTGGTGTCACGAGGTTGGTCCATACGGCGGGATTCCGCTTTGTGTCATCGTGACCACAGGAAATGGACATCTCCCTACCCCGTTCGGTCTCCTGGTTCAGCAGGCTCGTGGTTACGAGTGTAACCATGCTTCCGGAGTCTAATAGCGCTTCCGTGTCGTGTCCGTCAACCTTCACCGGGACCATGGGTGCAGTTGATTCATGGTGAGCCCAACAGGAGGTGACAGTTCACGGCATGACCCACCTGGCCTCCGGTGCTAGCTGATAGCATCGACTTCTCTCAAGCAGGGCAATTCCAGGCAATGTGCCCCCGGGCGCCACACTCAAAACACCTCCGTTGGTCCATCTACCTGGGGTCGTCGGTGGCGAGTCGGCCCTTCCCCAGCCGTCTCTCCACGGGTTTGCGGTCCCTTGGCCCTGCCGACTGTCTGTTCGGGGTACACCGCGGTGGGGTTGTCCTTCCGTCCCCTCGCACAGGTCGCCGACTCGTCCCGGCTCCCCCTCAGTAGGGCCTGAGTGTTCTGATTCGACTCCACTGCTTCCAGGAGGCCCTCCAAGGTCTTGGGCGCGCATAGGCTCGCTGCCCTCTTCATGTCGTGGGGTAGCGCCCGTACGAAGCGATCCAGGACCACTATGTTGAGGAGGGAGAGGGTGGATACGTCGGTTAGGAGCCATGCCCTGGTGACGCGCAGAAGGTCGCTCATCTGGGCTCGGGGGGATGCGTCGGGTACGAACCTCCAGTCGTGGAACCGATGAGCCCGATGGGCCAGGCTGTACCCGTAGCGGCTGAGTATCTCCCGTTTGAGTCCGTCGTAGTTAGCTGCCTGTTAGTCGTTCAGGTCCCAATACACCTTTTGGGCATTCCCAGAGAGGAACGGGGCCAGCAGACTTTGCCCACTTCGGCCTTGGCCATCCAGCGCTGTCCGTTCAAACGTACAGAGGTATGTTTCAATGTCATCGTCTTCCGTTAGCTTGATTAAAAACGGGTTGGGATGGGTTTCAGGAGACGCTCCTCCTTGCAGCTTCCTGACTTCCTCCACGAGGTGGACGTTTTGTAGTCGCTGTTCCTCCAGCGTTCGTTCCTGAACCGCCTGTTGTGCTTGTTGGGCCCGGACAAACTGAGCTATCAACTCGTCCATGCTGATGCTGTGTAAACGTCAACCCTGATCTGACCACGTTATCAAGATGCCCGTATTCTCCACCACTTGTGGCAGATCAGGGGGTTGGGTCAAGACGTTTACACAGATCAGACACGGACAGAGTATGATTAGCTCGGTTTCAAGGGTGTTTATTAATAAAATAATCAAAAGAAAAGGTTAGGTCTCCCCCATGAGACCCTCTCCAGGATACCGTCTCCAACTACACGGAAGTTACCTTACTTCCCCCAGTCCTCTCTCATATGCTGCCCTTCTCGCAGCTTTATGGGCCTTGCACAGCTGGTGAGCAATCCGCCCTTAATTACTCACCAGCTCCCAATCAGCCCCAATTAGTTCTGTCCGGGGAGCCCGTCGAGACCTGGCACGTCCAGCAGATGGAGCCACCGCCTCGTGCTGTATACTCCATCTGTTACCAGGCCTCGACAAGTCTCCCCCTGGTGGCTGACCTGCTGTACGCCACAGAATGTAAAATGCTTTCCTGGTTATCTGCTACTGCTATAGGAAGATATGTGTGTTGCGCCGGTAATATGGGTCAGATCTTTTGAGCTGGTTGGGCTAGAAGCAAGCCGTTTTTGCTGTAGTAATGGTGTGAACATGGCGCTAACAAATCTGCACTTGCTTGTTTATCTAGGGCGCTCGGAAACAACGACACAGCGAAGCCTTATGCCCCGTTTCCATTGTGACGTATTTCATTAAGTACGAAAAAAGTATTAAAATGTATGCACTCACTACTGTAAGTCACTCTGGATAAGAGCGTCTTCTAAATGACTAAAATGTAAATTACGCCGTACGTCATCTTCACGGAGTCTTGTCCCACTACTGAACGGACAAGTGTAGTGTAATGCAAGATGGAGGAGAGCCTGTCTCTCGTCAAAGATCACATTTATTTTGGAAGATTGCAAAATTACCTTTTCATTCACTACAGGATAAATATATTGTTTCAGGTGATAATAAAACATGTTTTGTTACTTTTTCCTCAACTTGTTTCTCTAATGTTATAGCAAGTCAAGCTAGCTTGCACTGCAGAGCAGCTAGCTAGCTAAAAGCTAGGCTAGGTTGAAGATACCATTGTGGCTAGCGACCTCCACCTAATAATTATAATAAAAAACAAACGTCATTACCATCACAATAAACTTAAACGGGAGGCAACAGTCAATATAATTGGCTTAACAGCCAATGTGTATTAGTTAACATTACTATTCAAATACAGTAGTACTCACTTATAGGAATAGGTAATTGTTAACAAGTTGCTAGCTATCCCATAAATCCATCACCGAAAACCACATTTTCTTCTTCTGTGGTTTGGTAATTACCTGTTCTTCAACGGACTCTGGCTGGACTGAAGATGAAGGAGAGAAAAATCTTAAGTATGCGGCGTCTCCATTGATATGCAGGACATCCGGCGCAACGTAACGGAGTGCTTATGGGTATCAGTGCTCCCAAAATAAAACTCCTGGTCGCCCAGGAACATATTTCGTCGCACTTTAGAGCCCTGCCTGTTAGTGGTAGTTGTGTGATAACTGCACTGTGTTTTCAATGTTGTGGAGAGATTCAACTTTTTAACGTTTAAATCATCACACCCAGACTGCCAGGTCAGGTCCTCCATTCCGTGTCCTGTCTGTGAAATCAGTGGAACCCATTTTTGCTGCGCTGTTCGAGACGACAGTGTTCTTTGCAATCTCTAATTCTGCTAAGCACTTCCAAAGCAATCTGATTCTGTTTGTTATTAAGGAGGCCAGGTTACCCTTTTTACCTCTGAGTAATTTGAATCCAGAGCAATCAGCTTTTCCTTAATACATGTCCATTGTTGTCTCTCCGTGTAGCCTGACATTTTCTTCTTGTTTTGTTAACTAGCATTTGATCAAGTTTGCTTTCAGGTAGACATCAGAGAAATCCTGCTCGTCTTGTCTATTAGGCAGTGGTAAATGGTCATAATCAGGCCACATCCTCTCTGGTGAAACTGAGCTCTCCTCTGGTCAAAACTAGTATCCTGTCCCCTCCCACTGCAACTGGGTGACCCACTGTGAGATGTTGTTCCAACATGTTCAGGTGCTGTTTGGCTCTAGTTGCTTAGTGTTTGTGCCCCGCCTGGAACAGTGGATGTATTGTTCTATTGGTGTTTCCGAGGTGCTGTCATGAAGCTTTTGTGTTTTGTTGTATGACGTCAGAGTAGGAATGAGGCTGTGGGATTCTGTGGTCTGCACAGAGGAAGGGCACAGTTTTAAGGGTCCCAGTGAGACTGTTGAGACCAAAGGTGAATATGATTGATTGGATCAAATTTCTCTTGCTTTGAAACCCGTCTTCTGCAGTCTGCTGAATTGAGGAGAAGCAGAGAGGATAGTGTGATCCAAATATTTTTGTAGTGTTTATCGTTTCAAAAATGCATTGAAAATATGAATTACTCATACAGTGCCTTCAGAAAGTATTCACACCCCTTGACTTTTTCTACATTTTGTTGTTTTACAGCCTGAATTTAAAATGGATTACATTTAGATTTTTTGTCACTGGCCTACACACAATACCCCATAACGTCAAAGTGGAATTATGTTTTTCGAAATTCTTACAAATTAATTACAAATTAAAAGCCTTTGATGTCTTGAGTCAATAAGTATTCAACCCCTTTTATGGCAAGCCTAAATAAATTAAGGAGGAAAAATTTGCTTACCAAGTGACATAATAAGTTGCATGGCAATAATAGTGATTAACATGATTTTTGATTGACTACCTCATCTCTGTACCCCACACATACAATTATCTGTAAGGTCCCTCAGTCGAGCAGTGAATTTCAAACACAGATTCACCGACAAAGACCAGGGAGGTTTTCCAATGCCTCGCAAAGAAGGGCACCTATTGGTAGATGGGTAAAAAATAAAAAAGCAGACATTGAATATCTCTTTGAGCATGGTGAAGTTAATTACACGTTGGATGGTGTATCAATACACCCAGTCACTACAAAGATACAGGTGTCCTTCCTAACTCAGTTGCCAGTGAGGAAGGAAACCGCTCCAGGAATTCACCATGAGGCCAATGGTGACTTTAAAACAGTTACTGAGTGTAATGGCTGTGATAGGAGAAAACTGAGGAGGAAGCTTGTAAAGAAGGAAGCTTGTACAGAATAAAAAATATTCCAAAACATGCATCCTTTTTGAAGGCACTGTATAATGAGTCCCTGCCTGGTCTAACAGTAGGCTAATTCCAATCCCCTTAATGTAAGATGGGATCATCATTCTATGAACCTGCTAGTTCAACACTCCAAAAGTAGGCCATTGTGGTTTAGTTTTATTAACAAGCTTGTGAAGTTAATACTTTTTTTGTCATTTCGAACTTGCCTCTTGGTAATTATTCTGGGGTTGATCCTCCTAATGGTATTGTATCTTATGAACTTTTTTTTTTCTTAAGAAAATTTCTCAACAATATCTTAAGATTTCATGATTTTCTTACTGTGACGAGCACTGAGTATACGAAGAGGCAGACGCAGGAATTAACAAGGTCAAGGTTTACTTAAACAATGACAAAGAGAAATAACAAAGAGAGAGTACACGACACGAAGCTAAACAATCACACACAACATCATCCAGAACAGTCCAAGGCTAAATAGGGGTGGTGATGAGATGATGAGGTGCAGGTGCGCTGGAGGTGATTAGGGTGCGTTGGGTTTCCATTCCGGTGTTGCCGAGGTGGTGCGCTCAGACCGGTGGCTCAGTAGACCGGCGAATCAGAGCGCCGGAGGGGAGCAGCAACGAGAGGAGACGTGACACTTAAAAACGTCTCAAATATCTTCTTACAAATCTTCTTAAGGTGTTTGTTGCTAGGCAACTGTTTTAGCTAGCTATCTAGTTAGCATATTTCTTACTGAGATTACTGTTCTAAAACATGTTCTTGCGTTTAAAATAATCAATACTGAAATGTTCAGTTGAATGTTCAATTGCTTTCATGAGCTTTTTCTCTCACTGCCCTGAGTTTAAGACAAGGGTTTAGAACAAATTCAAGAGCTTTATTTTCAAGAATCGAAACATTTATTTTCGTCTTTTTTTTTTTCCTTCCCTTTTTGCTTAAGGAGAAACACAAGAAACAACGCAATAACATTTCTAATAACCTTTTTGAGGAATAGCAACTTTGCTTAAGGAAAACATTTAAGTTAAGAATACATTTCTTCCTAGGGTTTTGTGAATCTGGGCCCAGGTCTCCAACTTCTAAAGTAGTTTGTGGTCTAAGTGTCTATTCTCATTGGCGAGAGTTGAGGAGAATTTCGAGAGATTCTCGAGAGGTATCGATGATTCTGGAGAGATATTACTGTAACGTAAACTTATTTCTCACGTCTCGACCGCTACCTCCTGAGGTCGCGCATGACACTTGCCCCCACTCTAAGCAGATCGGTGTAAACAGAATTGTCTCATTGAGCCCAACATTCATATAGTAAAAATACTAATAGACTAATGTTTTTAAAACAGCTGAAATGTATAGACATTTTCATTTATATTTGAGACTTGTTTTATTGAGTTTTCACCTGAAATGGCAGTTAACAGCCTGTTACATTCTGAAGTTGGCTGCTCTGAGCCACTGTACAGGCAAGAATCAAATCAAATCAAATTGTATTTGCCACATGCACCGAATACAACAGGTGTAAGTAGACCTTAGAGTGAAATGCTTACTTACAAGCCCTTAACCAACAATGCAGTTTTAAGAACAATAAGTGTTAATTAAAGAGCAGCGGTAAAATAAAATAACAGTAGGGAGGCTATATACAGGGGGTACAGAGTCAATGTGCGGGGGCACTGGTTAGTCGAGGTAATTGAGGTAATATGTACATGTGGGTAGAGTTAAAGTGACTATGCATAGATAATAAACAGAGTAGCAGCAGCGTAAAAGAGGAGGTGGGGTGGGGGGGGGGGACAATGCACATAGTCCGGGTAGCCATGTTTAGCTGTTCAGGAGTCTTATGGCTTGGGGGTAGAAGCTGTTAAGAAGCCTTTTGGACCTAGACTTGGTGCCCCGGTACCGCCTGCCGTGCCGTAGCAGAGAGAACAGTCCATGACTAGGGCGGCTGGAGTCTTTTTGACAATTTTTAGGGCATTCCTCTGACACCGCCTGGTATAGAGGTCCTGGATGGCAGGAAGCTTGGCCCCAGTGATGTACTGGGCTGTACGCAGTAGTAGCTCGCTGCCCACCTATGAGTAGCTCTCCAAACAATTCTGAAAGTACATGTATTTTTCACGTGTTCCACCGCAAACTTTCATTAACAAGTCTCACAAGTAGCTATCAGACACTTCAAGCTTCTCTACTATCAGGAATTGAGATATATGTATGTATGAATGTGTGTATATATATATATATATATATATATATATACTATTGAATTGACTGGTTGGAAATCCCCCTCATTGCTCACAGAGTGGTCTTTGCTCACCGCCACGGATCTCAACGTCCTTTCCCCCGCTCCGCAAAAAATCACTCTCCCCAAAACCTTCTCAATTAAATGTTAACTGCAAATTTAGGCTTACCTTTAGGCTTACCTTTAGGCTTACCTTTAGGCTTACCTGGCAGAATCATTATTATTTGTATCAATCGCGTGGCCTTTTTGTTTTGCAGAAGCAAAATCATCGCTAGACCAGCCCATTCCACTCTCGCAAAATGCGCAATTAAAGAGATATTGCACTCAAATCTAAATGTATTTATTTTTATTCAAAAATGGTATTCGGATGTGAGTTAACCATTGACATGGACTCAGAACATCACATGTTATTGTTTCTCTATGAATAATTGTAATTTTGAGAGTTAAAAAAAATCCCAAACCAGGAAGAATAAAACTGAATAAGTAATTCTGGAAAATACAAAGACCTGCCTATTTGAAAGCTAGGAAAATACATTTATGAGTAGCATGTGACATGTTTCATAATTTAAAAGTAGCCCTCATGCTAGAAAATGTTGGGGACACCTCCTCTAATCTTTTACCATAGCCAGCGTGTCTTGCTACCAGTCACTAGCACTGGGTCCATAACATAGATCTGTGCTTAACATAGATAACATAACATAACATAACATAGATCTGTGCTTAACTTTTACATTAAACCTGTTTCTCTTGCCCTTTTCAACCCAATCTAGCCTATCAGACATTTCTGGAGGCGCTGAAACCTAGCTGCGTTTCTTCCTTCCCCAGAACTCTCCGATGATGCCTGAGGTTCGGGACCTTTCAGATGCACTGCCGGAGTTGCCCATGGACCCCATCACTGGCGTGGGGGTGGTGGCCTCGCGAAACAGAGCGCCTACTGGCTACGATGTGGTGAGTACATCAAGGAGGGAGGAGGACTCAGGAAAGATGTGTTAAAAAAAGATCAAATCAGCCTGTTTGATGAAGGATTAGCCACACAAGCTATTTTTTGATGTTGGCATGTGATGTTCATCACACATTTATTGTGTTGATTCTTACACTGATGTAGGCTCATAGTTAGGGATGTAACAATTCACCGATACGCATCAGTCCCCAATTCAAATGTTTAAGATGCAAGTGCATCGGTCAGCGGACCCCAAACCAATGCAAATGCAGAATGCGTTGGTCAGAAAATAGATTCAAAGGTTACGAATCGCCACTAACAATCTTTGCTCATATTACATTCTTTCTGGCTTTTCGAAAATACCTCTTCTTTTGTGACAACTGATGCGTCCTCTCTCCTTCGGTGTCAAACTGCTAGGTTATTGTTGACTTTTAATATGTTAGGTTGTTATCTATGCGCTGTTGAATTAGTTAAAAGTAAGGTAACGGAGACAACTCTGATCTGGCTATACCTGCTGAACGGGGCTTACAATTGCCTGACGACTCAAACAGAATAATTCCGCTGCTGTATTGTTCGCTGGGCGTCGCGTAACGTTTGGCCGGAGCCAAAAGTCTGGGTAACCAGGCAAGGCCTACAGCAGTTTTGGTAGTTTAGCTTAAAACAATCAGTGTGTATATATAGTCATTTTTAGATATACAGGGTAAAGTTGATAATTTCATAACGAGGACACCACTGCATGGCCGACACGAGAGGAGAAGATCACTGTAAACATTTTGGATTTGAGACTGGGGGTGAAATCCAAAGGTGTGGCTTTGTCATAGTAACGTGTCAATAGTTATCGTTTACAAATTAGCTATCTCAAACACTTCATCTGCAAAAACGACTAGTTAACTAGTGGGTGATGGTGATTTCAGAACCCAATATATATGCCCCCCTTAAAAAACAGACTACATAAATTAACGGAAAGTGGTGCGTGCATATGTACAGTTGAAGTCGGAAGTTTACATACACCTTAGCCAAATACATTTAAACTCAGTTTTTCACAATTCCTGACATTTAATCCTTGTAAAAATTCCCTGTTTTAGGTCAGTTAGGATCACCACTTTATTTTAAGAATGTGAAATGTCAGAATAATTGTAGAGAGAGTGATTTATTTAAGCTTTTATTTATTTCATCACATTCCCAGTGGGTCAGAAGTTTACATACACTCAATTACAAGCATTTCGCTACACCCGCTATAACATCTGCTAAACACGTGTATGTGACAAATAAAATTTGATTTGATTTGAATTAGTATTTGGTAGCATTGCCTTTAAATTGTTTAACTTGGGTCAAACATTTCAGGTAGCCTTCCACAAGCTTCCCACAATAAGTTGGGTGAATTTTGGCCCATTCCTCCTGACAGAGCTGGTGTAACTGCTCGCACACGCCTTTTCAGTTCTGCCCACACATTTTCTATAGGATTGAGGTCAGGGCTTTGTGATGGCCACTCCAATACCTTGACTTTGTTGTCCTTAAGCCATTTTGCCACAACTTTTCAAGTATGCTTGGGGTCATTGTCCATTTGGAAGACCCATTTGCGACCAAGCTTTAACTTCCTGACTGATGTCTTGAGATTCTTGCTTCAATATATCCACATAATTGTCCTTCCTCATGATGCCATCTATTTTGTGAAGTGCACCAGTCCCCCCTGCAGCAAAGTACCCCCACAGCATGATGCTGCCACCCCCGTGCTTCACGGTTGGGATGGTGTTCTTCGGCTTGCAAGCCAACCCCTTTTTCCTCCAAACATAATGATAGTCATTATGGCCAAACAGTTCTATTTTTGTTTCATCAGACCAGAGGACATTTCTCCAAAAAGTACAATCTTTGTCCCCATGTGCAGTTGCAAACCGTAGTCTGGCTTTTTTATGGCGGTTTTGGAGCAGTGGCTGCTTCCTTGCTGAGCGGCCTTTCAGGTTATGTCGATATAGGACTAGTTTTACTGTGGATATAGATACTTTTGTACCTGTTTCCTCCAGCATCTTCACAAGGTCCTTTGCTGTTGTTCTGGGATTGATTTGGACTTTTCGCACCACAGTACGTTAATCTCTAAGAGACAGAACGCGTCTCCTTCCTGAGCGGTATGACGGATGCGTGGTCCCATGGTGTTTATACTAGCGTACTATTGTTTGTACAGATGAACGTGGTACCTTCAGGCGTTTGGAAATTGCTCCAAAGGATGAACCAGACTTGTGGAGGTCTACAAAAAAAAATCTGAGGTCTTGGCTGATTTCTTTTGATTTTCCCATGATGTCAAGCAAAGAGGCACTGAGTTTGAAGGTAGGCCTTGAAATACATCCACAGGTACACCTGCAATTGACTCAAATGTTGTCAATTAGCCTATCAGAAGCTTCTAAAGCCATAACATCATTATCTGGAATTTTCCAAGCTGTTTAAAGGCACAGTCAACTTAGTGTGTATAAACTTCTGACCCACTGGAATTGTGATACAGTGAATTATAAGTCAAATAATCTGTCTGTAAACAATTGTTGGAAAAATTACTTGTGTCATGCACAAAGTAGATGTCCTAACCGACTTGCCAAAACTATAGTTTAACAAGACATTTGTGGAGTGGTTGAAAAACTAGTTTTAATGACTCCAACCTAAGTGTATGTAAACTTCCGGCTTCAACTGTATTCACCCCCTTTGCTATGAAGCCCCTAAATAAGATCTGGTGCAACCAATTACCTTCAGAAGTCACATAATTAGTTAGATTGCACACAGGTGGACTTTATTTAAGTGTCACATGATCTGTCACATGATCTCAGTATATATACACCTGTTCTGAAAGGCCCCAGAGTCTGTAACACCACTAAGCAAGGGGCACCACCAAGCAAGCGGCACCATGAAGACCAAGGAGCTCTCCAAACAGGTCAGGGACAAAGTTGTGGAGAAGTACAGATCAGGGTTCGGTTATAAAAAAATATCAGGAACTTTGAACATCCCACAGAGCATCATTAAATCCATTATTAAAAAATGGAAAGAATATGGCACCACAACAAACCTGCCAAGAGAGGGCCGCCCACCAAAACTCACGGACCAGGCAAGTTGGGCATTAATCAGAGAGGCAACAAAGAGACCAAAGATAACCCTGAAGGAGCTGCAAAGCTCCACAGCGGCGATTGGAGTATCTGTCCATAGGACCACTTCAAGCCGTACACTCCACAGAGCTGGGCTTTACGGAAGAGTGGCCAGAAAAAAGCCATTGCTTTAAGAAATAAATAAGCAAACACGTTTGGTGTTCGCCAAAAGGCATGTGGGAGACTCCCCAAACATATGGAAGAAGGTACTCTGGTCAGATGAGACTAAAATTTTGCTTTTTGGCCATCAAGGAAAACGCTATGTCTGGTGCAAACCCAACACCTCTCATCACCCCGAGAACACCATCCCCACAGTGAAGCATGGTGGTGGCAGCATCACGCTGTGGGGATGTTTTTCATCGGCAGGGACTGGAAAACTGGTCAAAATTGAAGGAATGATGGATGGCGCTAAATACAGGGAAATTCTTGAGGGAAACCTGTCTCAGTCTTCCAGAGATTTGAGACTGGGAAGGAGGTTCACCTTCCAGCAGGACAATGACCCTAAGCATACTGCTAAAGCAACGCTTGAGTGGTTTAAGGGGAAACATTTAAATGTCTTGGAATGGCCTAGTCAAAGCCCAGACCTCAATCCAATTGAGAATCTGTGGTATGACTTACAGATTGCTGTACACCAGCGGAACCCATCCAACATGAAGGAGCTGGAGCAGTTTTGCCTTGAAGAATGGGCAAAAATCCCAGTGGCTAGATGTGCCAAGCTTATAAAGACATACCCCAAGAGACTTGCAGCTGTAATTGCTGCAAAAGGTGGCTCTACAAAGTCTTGACTTTGGGGGGGGGTGAATAGTTATGCACACTTAAGTGTTCTGTATTTTTGTCTTATTTCTAATTTGTTTCACAAGAAAAAATATTTTGCATCTTCAAAATGGTAGGCATGTTGTGTAAATCAAATGATACAAACCCCCCCCAAAAAATCCATTTTAATTCCAGGTTGTAAGGCAACAAAATAGGAAAAATGCCAAGGGGGGTGAATACTTTCGCAAGCCACTGTACATCATTTACACACAGAGAGAGAAGTCAGCTCAGACCGATCCAGCTCATCAGCAACACATGTTAGTGCATCGAATCGTTTCAAACTAAAATCTATGGTTCCTGTATCGTATCGGAGCTCATGTACAGTGAGGGGAAAAAAGTATTTGACCCCCTGCTGATTTTGTACATTTTCCCACTGACAAAGACATGATCAGTCTATAATTTTAATGGTAGGTTTATTTGAACAGTGAGAGACAGAATAACAACAAAACAATCCAGAAAAATGCATGTCAAAGATTTTATAAATTGATTTACATTTTAATGAGGGAAATAAGCATAATGTTTCCACCTCCATGTTCGACGGTGGGGATGGTGTTCTTGGGGTCATAGGCAGCATTCCTCCTCCTCCAAACACGGCGAGTTGAGTTGATGCCAAAGAGCTCGATTTTGGTCTCATCTGACCACAACACTTTCATCCAGTTCTCCTCTGAATCATTCAGATGTTCATTGGCAAACTTCAGACGGGCCTGTATATGTGCTTTCTTGAGCAGGGGGACCTTCCGGGCGCTGCAGGATTTCAGTCCTTCACGGCGTAGTGTGTTACCAATTGTTTTCTTGGTGACTATGGTCCCAGCTGCCTTGAGATCATTGACAAGATCCTCCTGTGTAGTTCTGGGCTGATTCCTCACCGTTCTCATGATCATTGCAACTCCACGAGGTGAGATCTTGCATGGAGCCCCAGGCCGAGGGAGATTGACAGTTATTTTGTGTTTCTTCCATTTGCGAATAATCACACCAACTGTTGTGACCTTCTCACCAAGCTGCTTGGCAATGGTCTTGTAGCCCATTCCAGCCTTGTGTAGGTCTACAATCTTGTCCCTGACATCCTTGGAGAGCTCTTTGGTCTTGGCCATGGTGGAGAGTTTGGAATCTGATTGATTGATTGCTTCTGTGGACAGGTGTCTTTTATACAGGTAACAAGCTGAGATTAGGAGCACTCCCTTTAAGAGTGTGCTCCTAATCTCAGCTCATTACCTGTATAAAAGACACCTGGGAGCCAGAAGTCTTTCTGATTGAGAGGGGGTCAAATACTTATTTCCCTCATTAAAATGCAAATCAATTTATAACATTTTTGACATGCTTTTTTCTGGATTTTTTTGTTGTTATTCTGTCTCTCACTGTTCAAATAAACCTACCATTAAAATTATAGACTGGTCGTTTCTTTGTCAGTGGGCAAACATACAAAATCAGCAGGGGATCAAATACTTTTTTCCCTCACTGTATGTAGATGCGTATTGAATAATCTGGAAAGGGAGAGATGCACATTCCTACCCCTAGTCCTAGTTGTACTTTTGAATGTGAAACAACATCCTGCAGTTTGAGTCTCCTTGAGCATTGCAGCCAGCAGCCTTGTGTTTATGATTCAGAAGGTGGCCATCTTGTTAGCCTGTTGAAGTTCTCTAGGCCTCCACACGGTAGTAGCCTCTCAGCTGTGCCTCATCCATTCTGCTGGCACCCAGAGCATCACTCATAGTGTGCCCAAGTTGAACTGGAGTGCAAGTTTACATGGACATACTACTACATGGTGCTATTTAATGAAGCTGCCAGTTGAGGACCTGTGAGGCGCCTGTTTCTCAAACTAGACACTAATGTATTTGTCCTCTTGCTCAGTTGTTCACCGGGGCCTCCCACTCCTCTTTCTATTCTGGTTAGAGCCAGTTTGCGCTGTTCTGTGAAGGGAGTAGTACACAGCGTTGTACGAGATCTTCAGTTTCTTGGCAATTTCTCGCATGGAATAGCCTTAATTTCTCAGAACAAGAATAGACTGACGAGTTTTAGAAGAAAGTTCTTTGTTTCTGGCCATTTTGAGCCTGTAATCGAACCCACAATTGCTGATGCTCCAGATACTCAACTAGTCTCAAGAAGGCCAGTTTTATTGCTTCTTTAATCAGCACAACAGTTTTCAGCTGTGCTAACATAATTGCAAAAGGGTTTTCTAATGATCACTTGGATTAGCAAAACACAACGTGCCATTGGAACACAGGACTGATGGTTGCTGATAATGGGCCTCTGTATGCCTATGTAGATATTCCATTAAAAATCAGCCGTTTCCAGCTACAATAGCCATTTACAACATTAACAATGTCTACACTGTATTTCTGATCAATTTGATGTTATTTTAATGGACCAAAAAATTGCATTTCTTTCAAAAACAAGGACATTTCTAAGTGACCCCAAACTTTCGAGCGGTAGTGTAAGTATTTTGATATTATTGTTTAAATATTGGAATGTATTTGGAAATACACTTGGAAATTATTGGCATGCATTTAAAAAATACTCAAATGCATAGAAAAGTGTATTTTCAAATTCAACACAGATTCAACCACAAAGAGCAGGGTTGTTTTCCAATTCTTCGCAAAGAAGGGCAACTATTGCTAGATCAAATAAATAAAAAACGCAGACATTGAACATTCCTTTGAGCATGGTGAAGTTGTTCATTACACTTTGGATGGTGTATCAATACACCCAGTCACTGCAAAGATACAGGTGTCCTTCCTAACTCAGTTGCCGGAGAGGAAGGAAACCGCTCAGGGATTTCACCATGAGGGCAATGGTGCCTTTAAACAATTAGAGTTTAATGGCTGTGATAGGAGAAAACTGAGGATGGATCACGACATTGTAGTTACTCCACAATACTAACCTAATTGACAAAGTGAAAAGAAGGAAGCCTGTACAGAATAAAAAATATTCCAAAACATTCATCCTGTTTGCAACAAGGCTCTAAAGTAATACTGCAAAGAATGTGGCAAAGTGGATTCACTTTTTGTCCTGAATACAACGTGTTATGTTTGGGGCAAATCCAACACATTACTGAGTACCACTATCTATTGTAGTGTATTAGGATTATGCCTTTGTTAAATGTTTTTCATGAAGAAATGGAATGTTGTTTATGTTAGTTCAAAAGTAGTCAGTTTTAGGGTGACGCCCCAGGGGAGACCGGTGATTGGACGAAAGAGGGAGCAACCCATTTTTGCCATTGTTTATAAGTATGAGCTAGACAAAGAGGCGGCAGAAGCATTCAGATTAATTTGGGACGGTGCTTCTCCAGACACCGCGGGTCTGTAACTTATGCTGTAAACTTGTGATATTAATAAAAGCTTATAATCAAGGTGCAGCCTAAGCGGACTCTTTGTTTGACAGCAATAGCCACCAACAGCCGACGGGACACGATACTATATTTTCAGGCATAGTGGTGGCTTCATCATGTTATGGGTATGTTTGTAATCGTTAAGGACGGGGGAATTTTTTCTGGATAAAAAAGAAACGGAATGGAGCTAAGCAAAGGCAAAATCCTAGAGGAAAACCTGGTTCAGTCTGCTTTCCACCAGACACTGGGAGATTAATTCACCTTTCAACGGGACAATAACCTAAAACACAAGGCCAAATATACACTGGAGTTGCTTACCAAGAAGACAGTGGCTCAGTTACAGTTTTGACTTAAATCTGCTTGAAAATCTTTGGCAAGACCTGAAAATGGCTGTCTAGCAATGATCAACAATCAATTTGACAGAGCATGAAGAATTTTGAAAATAATAATGGGCGAATGTTACACAATCAAGGTGTGGAAAGCTCTTAGAGACTGAAGAAGGTGCTTCTACAAAGTATTGACTGAGGGGTGTGAATACTTCTATAAATGAGATATTCCTGTAGTTCATTTTCAATGCATTTGCACAAAAAAAATAACATGTTTGTAACTTTGTCAGAGAATGCCAAGAGTGTGCAAAGCTGTCATCAAGGCAAAAGGTGGCTATTTGAAGAATCTCAAATATAGTCGTGGTCAAAAGTTTTGAGAATGACACAAGTATTGGTCTTCACAAAGTTTGCTGCTTCAGTGTTTTTAGATATTTTTGTCAGATGTTACTATGGTATACTGAAGTATAATTACAAGCATTCCATAAGTGTCAAAGGATTTTATTGACAATTACATTAAGTTTGTGCAAAGAGTCAATATTTGCAGTGTTGACCCTTCTTTTTCAAAACCTCTGCAATCCGCCCTGGCATGCTGTCAAATAACTTCTGGGCCACATCCTGATGGCAGCCCATTCTTGCATAATCAATGCTTGGAGTTTGTCAGAATTTGTGGGGTTTTGTTTGTCCACCCGCCTCTTGAGGATTGACCACAAGTTCTCAATGGGATTAAGGTCTGGGGAGTTTCCTGGCCATGGACCCAAAATTTCGATGTTTTGTTCCCCGAGCCACTTAGTTATCACTTTTGCCTTATGGCAAGGTGCTCCATGATGCTGGAAAAGGCATTGGTCGTCACCAAACTGTTCTTGGATGGCTGGGAGAAGTTGCTCTGGGAGGATGTGTTGGTACCATTCTGTGCTGTGTTCTTAGGCAAAATTGTGAGTGAGCCCACTCCCTTGGCTGAGAAGCAACCCCACACATGAATGGTCTCAGGATGCTTTACTGTTGGCATGACACAGGACTGATGGTAGCGCTCACCTTGTCTTCTCCGGACAAGCTTTTTTACGGATGCCCCAAACAATCGGAAAGGGGATTCATCAGAGAAAATGACTTTACCCCAGTCCTCAGCAGTCCAATCCCTGTACCTTTTGCAGTATATTAGTCTGTCCCTGATATTTTTCCTGGAGAGAAGTGGCTTCCTCGCTTCCCTTTTTGACACCAGGCCATCCTCCAAAAGTCTTCGCCTCACTGTGCGTGCAGATGCACTCACAGCTGCCTGCTGCCATTCCTGAGCAAGCTCTGCACTGGTGGTGCCCCGATTCCGCAGTTGAATCAACTTTAGGAGACGGTCCTGGCGCTTGCTGGACTTTCTTGGGCGCCCTGAAGCCTTCTTCACAACAATTGAACCTCTCTCCTTGAAGTTCTTGATGATCCGATAAATGGTTGATTTAGGTGCAATCTTACTAGCAGCAATATCCTTGCCTGTGAAGCCCTTTTGTGCAATGCAATGATGACGGCACGTGTTTCCTTGCAGGTAACCATGGTTAACAGAGGAAGAACAATGATTTCAAGCACCACCCTCCTTTTTAAAGCTTCCAGTCTGTTATTCTAACTCAATCAGCATGACAGAGTGATCTCCAGCCTTGTCCTCGTCAACACTCTCACTTGTGTTAACTAGAGAATCACTGACATGATGTCAGCTGGTCCTTTTGTGGCAGGGCTGAAATGCAGTGGAAATGTTTTTTTGGGATTAAGTTCATTTTCATGGCAAAGAGGGACTTTGCAATTAATTGCAATTCATCTGATCACTCTTCTTTAGGGCCTTTCAGAACAGGTGTATATATATACTGAGATCTTCTGACAGATCATGTGACACTTAGATTGCATACAGGTGGACTTAATTAGTTAAATAATGTGACTTCTGAAGGTACAGTGGGGAGAACAAGTATTTGATACACTGCCGATTTTGCAGGTTTTCCTACTTACAAAGCATGTAGAGGTCTGTAATTTTTATCATAGGTACACTTCAACTGTGAGAGACGGAATCTAAAACAAAAATCCAGAAAATCACATTGTATGATTTTTAAATAATGAATTTGCATTTTATTGCATGACATAAGTATTTGATCACCTACCAACCAGTAAGAATTCCGGCTCTCACAGACCTGTTAGTTTTTCTTTAAGAAGCCCTCCTGTTCTCCACTCATTACCTGTATTAACTGCACCTGTTTGAACTCGTTACCTGTATAAAAGACACCTGTCCACACACTCAATCAAACATACTCCAACCTCTCCACAATGGCCAAGACCAGAGAGCTGTGTAAGGACATCGGTGATACAATTATCCCCAAGGCTGGGATTGGCTACAGGACAATAGGCAAGCAGCTTGGTGAGAAGGCAACAACTGTTGGCGCAATTATTAGAAAATTGAAGAAGTTCAAGATGACGGTCAATCATCCTCGGTCTGGGGCTCCATGCAAGATCTCACCTCATGGGGCATCAATGATCATGAGGAAGGTGAGGGATCAGCCCAGAACTACACGGCAGGACCTGGTCAATGACCTGAAGAGAGCTGGGACCACAGTCTCAAAGAAAACCATTAGTAACACACTACGCCATCATGGATTAAAATCCTGCAGCGCACGCAAGGTCCCCCTGCTCAAGCCAGCGCATGTCCAGGCCCGTCTGAAGTTTGCCAATGACCATCTGGATGATCCAGAGGAGGAATGGGAGAAGATCATGTGGTCTGATGAGACAAAAATATAGCTTTTTGGTCTAAACTCCACTCGCCGTGTTTGGAGGAAGAAGAAGGATGAGTACAACCCCAAGAACACCATCCCAACCGTGAAGCATGGAGTTAGAAACATCATTCTTTGGGGATGCTTTTCTGCAAAGGGGACAGGACGACTGCACCGTATTCATGGGAGGATGGATGGGGCCATGTATTGCGAGATCTTGGCCAACAACCTCCTTCCCTCAGTAAGAGCATTGAAGATGGGTCTTGGCTGGGTCTTCCAGCATGACAATGACCCGAAACACACAGCCAGGGCAACTAAGGAGTGGCTCCGTAAGAAGCATATCAAGGTCCTGGAGTGGCCAGTCTCCAGACCTGAACCCAATAGAAAATCTTTAGAGGGAGCTGTCTTGTATTACCTGTCTGTATTGCCCAGCGACAGCCCCGAAACCTGAAGGATCTGGAGAAGGTCTGTATGGAGGAGTGGGCCAAAATCCCTGCTGCAGTGTGTGCAAACCTGGTCAAGACCTACAGGAAACGTATGATCTCTGTAATTGCAAACAAAGGTTTCTGTACCAAATATTAAGTTCTGCTTTTCTGATGTATCAAATACTTATGTCATGCAATAAAATGCAAATTAATTACTTAAAAACAAGTTATTTTTTTCACTTCACCAATTTGGACTATTTTGTGTATGTCCATTACATTAAATCCAAATAAAAATCAATTTAAATTACAGGTTGTAATGCAACAAAATAGGAAAGACGCCAAGGGGGATGAATACTTTTGCAAGGCACTGTACAGTAGCCTAGCTATTGAGGGACTGAGAAACCTGGAGAAGAGTACACTTTGAATAAATGTGTTATCCCGAAATATTCCTCAATTGTCAGTTCTGATCCATTCTTAGAATTTTGTGAATGTTGTCTTGTTTCGTTTGGCCTACTGGCTCTCCACACCCAGGCAGAGATCTAACAAAGATCCAAGTCACCCAGGCAAAGATCTAACAAAGATCCAAGTCACCCAGGCAGAGATCTAACAAAGATCCAAGTCACCCAGGCAGAGATCTAACAAAGATCCAAGTCACCCAGGCAGAGATCTAACAAAGATCCAAGTCACCCAGGCAGAGATCTAACAAAGATCCAAGTCACCCAGGCAGAGATCTAACAAAGATCCAAGTCACCCAGGCAGAGATCTAACAAAGATCCAAGTCACCCAGGCAGAGATCTAACAAAGATCCAAGTCACCCAGGCAGAGATCTAACAAAGATCCAAGTCACCCAGGCAGAGATCTAACAAAGATCCAAGTCACCCAGGCAGAGATCTATCAAAGATCCAAGTCACCCAGGCAGAGATCTAACAAAGATCCAAGTCACCCAGGCAGAGATCTAACAAAGATCAAAGTCACCCAGGCAGAGATCTAACAAAGATCCAGGTCTCGTAGGCCGGCCTTTGGCGCTAGCGCTTTTAGTGTGGACTCTTCACTTAGATAGTCCAACCGTGTTGAATTTTTATTGATTTTCCTCCTGCGTCCTCCAACTTCCTTCCACCGCTCTTCTTTGAAAGCAGCTGGATGAATTGACATACAGCTAGGCTATTGCAATCCAGTCATAGTTACGAACGCCTCATGTCTACAATGGGATTTGCACAGTCTCTACTTCACTCGTAGTGTTTTGGGGGCTACGACTCTGCAGACACCACACTCTGACACACTAGTGGAGTTGTTCAGGGTTGGATTTGACCTCTGAATGCCCACCATTTTATCTGGAGTTATATTATCAGGACTACAGGAATTCATTATTTCTGGATTGGCGCGTTTGCCCCCAGCAACCTTACTTTTTAGCAGCACAGGGTATTTGTTCAAGGGGAAAAACACGCCATACTTGTTCAGCATGTTCCTTCAGGCGTGCTCATTCCAAACTGCTCCATGACCCCTGAACAGAGGCTACATATAATAATAATATGCCATTTAGCAGACGCTTTTATCCAAAGCGACTTACAGTAATGCCTGCATAAATTTTTGTGTATGGGTGTTCCCGGGGATTGAACCCACTACCCTGGCGTTACAAGCGCCGTGCTCTACCAACTGAGCTACAGAGGACCACATACAGCACAGCAAAGAGACCCGGCTTAGCATATCAACTTTCCCCCCCAAATATGCACACACACACACACAGGGTGGCATCCCTCCAGACTAGTGCCCAGTCCGTGTCAGGATGGTGTACCCGCACTTCTCTTTGTCACGAGTACCCCTCATCCTTAACCCTACACTGGATCTCTCCCATGGGCCCTCAACAGGATGCGGTGTGCACTGACCCTGGAAAAGAGGCTGAGATGGTGTCTTGTACGTTAGAGGCACTTTCTCTATCCACACACTACCTTCAAACCCCAGGCACTTTCTCTATCCACACACTACCTTCAAACCCCAGGCACTTTCTCTATCCTCACACTACCTTCAAACCCCAGGCACTTTCTCTATCCTCACACTGCCCCAGCTCAAACCCCAGGCACTTTCTCTATCCACACACTACCTTCAAACCCCAGGCACTTTCTCTATCCTATAATAATAAATAATAATAATATGCCATTTAGCAGACGCTTTTATCCAAAGCGACTTACAGTCATGTGTGCATACATTTTTACGTATGGGTGGTCCCGGGGATCGAACCCACTACCCTGGCGTTACAAGCGCCATGCTCTACCAATGCTCTACCAATTGAGCTTTTCTTTAGAAAACAAGGACAACAAGGACATCCTCACACTACCTTCAAACCCCAGGCACTTCCTCTATCCACACACTACCTTCAAACCCCAGGCACTTCCTCTATCCACACACTACCTTCAAACCCCAGGCACTTCCTCTATCCTCACACTACCTTCAAACCCCAGGCACTTTCTCTATCCACACACTACCTTCAAACCCCAGGCACTTCCTCTATCCACACACTACCTTCAAACCCCAGGCACTTCCTCTATCCACACACTACCTTCAAACCCCAGGCACTTCCTCTATCCTCACACTACCTTCAAACCCCAGGCACTTCCTCTATCCTCACACTGCCCCAGCTCAAACCTCAGGCACTTCCTCTATCCACACACTACCTTCAAACCCCAGGCACTTTCTCTATCCACACACTACCTTCAAACCCCAGGCACTTTCTCTATCCTCACACTACCTTCAAACCCCAGGCACTTTCTCTATCCTCACACTGCCCCAGCTCAAACCTCAGGCACTTCCTCTATCCACACACTACCTTCAAACCCCAGGCACTTCCTCTATCCACACACTACCTTCAAACCCCAGGCACTTCCTCTATCCACACACTGCCCCAGCTCAAACCCCAGGCACTTCCTCTATCCACACACTACCTTCAAACCCCCAGGCACTTCCTCTATCCACACACTACCTTCAAACCCCAGGCACTTCCTCTATCCTCACACTACCCCAGCTCAAACCCCAGGCACTTTCTCTATCCTCACACTGCCCTAGCTCAAACCCCAGGCACTTTCTCTATCCACACACTACCTTCAAACCCCAGGCACTTTCTCTATCCTCACACTGCCCCAGCTCAAACCCCAGGCACTTTCTCTATCCTCACACTGCCCTAGCTCAAACCCCAGGCACTTCCTCTATCCACACACTACCTTCAAACCCCAGGCACTTTCTCTATCCACACACTACCTTCAAACCCCAGGCACGTTCTCTATCCTCACACTACCTTCAAACCCCAGGCACTTCCTCTATCCACACACTACCTTCAAACCCCAGGCACTTCCTCTATCCTCACACTACCTTCAAACCCCAGGCACTTCCTCTATCCACACACTACCTTCAAACCCCAGGCACTTCCTCTATCCACACACTACCTTCAAACCCCAGGCACTTTCTCTATCCACACACTACCTTCAAACCCCAGGCACTTTCTCTATCCACACACTACCTTCAAACCCCAGGCACTTTCTCTATCCTCACACTACCTTCAAACCCCAGGCACTTCCTCTATCCACACACTACCCCAGCTCAAACCCCAGGCACTTCCTCTATCCACACACTACCCCAGCTCAAACCTCAGGCACTTCCTCTATCCACACACTACCTTCAAACCCCAGGCACTTTCTCTATTTCTCATTCCTTGCCAGCTGGGGTTGGTAGTTCTCCATCAAAACTCATTTTTGGAAGAGGAGTTTCCACATAAGGAACAGTCAAGGCTGAGAACAAACCCTCTCTGTGGTAGAGGAAATATCATTGTAGAGGCATGCTGACCTCTGGTCTGACAGGGAATTGACATTTTTCACTGGTATCGAAGTATATACACTTCCGTCTTAACTCTAATCATGCATCATTGGGATGGTAGTGGCTTCCAAACCGGCCCCCTGTGGACCACATCATTTCTGTTGCCATGGAGAAGCCCAAGACTGTGTTGCTTTGTGTGAGGGCAGCTTAACTTGCAGTTTATTTCTCTATCAAGTTCACGGGCACTGATGGATTGGCCGGGTACAGGCATTCTAAGGAGTACTTTCCAGGCTATGGGTTAAATGGAGAAGATTACTTGCATGACTAGTAGTGTAGCACCCCCGATATCCCACAGGTTCAAATATCCTCAGAGTTACTGAGTGGTGGATCCCTCAATACCATTTGCATAATCATTTTTTTTTATGTTTAATGTCACTGTTTTTAGTAGTGTGTTCACTTCATTTCAAGCGTTATGTTTTGACAACAGGTGTCTTTTTCAGTCTGAAGTGGAAAACTGCTATTGTCTGTCCCCAAGCTTGACCCAACCTCATGTCAATCAGCCAGTAAAATCATTTTATTTGCCAGTATCAACAGATTCATCACCATCTCCCTCAATGTTAATTGGCACACACACACACACACACACACACACACACACACATTCACTAGCGATGCCCCTCTGAATCTATATCCCTCTCAACCAACAGGTTTCCCAAACAACAGATGGCCTTGACGCTGACTTGTGGAAAGACGGCCTGTTCAAATCCAAGGTGACGCGCTACCTCTGTTTCACCAGGGTGTTCTCTAAAGAAAACGTAAGTGATCAAAATCAGTGTACCTGAATGATCCCACACTGCAACTCTTAATACCCACTGTGATGAAAGTATGGCTCGGAACCAAGGTTTATCTACTGCTGTAGGGAGGAGGAACCTGTTTCTCAACACAACAATACAATAAGCCTCTCTAGTCAGAAACTCAAACAGCATGCATGACTCACTCTCTGTGATGGGAAAGAGACCGAAATATCTCATTTGAAGCACCAGCTTGTTTTCTCTGCAGCTTTTTTGTTGCATATTTTATGTTACCTGACAGAAACATATTTTGCAATGAGTCACCAGTTTCTTCGCTTAGGTTAATAAGCCAAAACAAATTAAGGATTCGATTTATATAGCACTTTACCAGGTGCAATAATATATGCCAAGCAGCTTTTATCCAAAGCGACGTACATTTTGTAAAAAAAATTTAGTCATTTAGCAGACGCTCTTATCCAGAGCAACTTACAGTTAGTGAGTGCATACATTTTCATACTGGCCCCCCGTGGGAACCATGCGTGCATACATTTTACGTATGGGTGGCCCCGGGTATTGAACCCACAACCCCGGCATTGCGAGCGCCATGCTCTACCAACTGATCCATACAGGACCACTATGGTTGGAAACTTGCCTAATAGTAATTAGGTAATAACAAAATAATAATACAAATAAATAAATATCAGGGCCTCCTGAGTGGCACAGCGGTCTAAGGCACTGCATCGCAGAGCTTGAGGCGTCACTACAGACCCGGGTTCGTTCCCAGGCTGTGTCACAACCGGCCGTGACCGGGATTCCCATAGGGCACCGAACAATTGGCACAGCGTCGTCCGGGTTAGGGGAGGGTTTGGCCGGGGGGGGCTTTACTTGGCTCATCGCGCTCTAGCGACTCCTTGTGGCGGGCCGGGCACCTGCAGGCTGCCTTCGGTCGTCAGTTGAACGGTGTTTACTCCGACACATTGGTGCGACTGGCTTCCCGGTTAAGCTGGTGGGTGTTAAGGAGCGCGGTTTGGCGGGTCATGTTTCAGAGGACGCATGACTCGACCTTTGCCTCTCCCGAGCCCGTTGGGGACTTGCAGCGATGAGACAAGATTGCAATTGGATATCACGAAATTGTGGAGAAAAAGGGGGTAAAAAATGAATGAATAAATATATATCAGAATCAACTAGTCTTGAATACAGTTTGTCTTCTTAAAATTGTATAGCCAACGTATATCCACTGTCAGAGAGTAGAATAACACAGTACATACAGTTTGGGTAATAGGCTAACTAACTTCACCTCAGGTGGACTAACAAAGGCGATAGCTACATCAGTGAAAATCTACCCGGGTGGATCCTGGAACTGCGACACCGATGACCTTATTTAGGCCTAGACCCTGTCGGTAGAGAAAGTTTTGACCATGAGCCTCTTTTGCACAGCTCCATGGAGAACATTGGACAGAGGTCCTTAGGCGTAGGAGTGTTCTCTGACAAGCGTTCTCACAAAGGCTTTCCCAAACAAACATCTCCGAGTTATAAAATATTTTCTCCGTAGCCCCAGGAATGTTATTCTGAAATGATTCCAGTGCTCCATTTTGATATTTTCCCTTGCTCTGGATGTTTAAACAACTCCCCTGTTGTTTTGCACAGGCTCTATAGCGCCGTTACCAAATCAGGAATTCTCTTCTCATACTGGTGTTATTTTGTTGCACTTAACAGTATAATCGTTTTGAGATGGTGGCTGCTTTGTGAGATCTGTTTTAAGTAAGTCTAGTTTGAACAATTGCTATACGAACTTGGCCTGTAGAGTTTCTGTGAAAATAATAGGTCTGTAACATACGACTCGGTCTGATAACTTGACAAGCTGAGATGGGGCCAGTTGATACACATCCTGGCCAAGGTAGAAACCAATGCACTGATGATATTCATCCTTGACAGAAACACAATTGAAGTCCGAAACAAATAGCCACGTAGCAAACATTTACTCCCGCCCCCCAACCCCCCTCCCATGTCTGTCCATCAAGCTCAGACTAACTTCGGTTTAGTTTCCTTCCATTTTGAGGTGTGATCGGATGTGACCGTTCCATCAACGGAAGCTATTTTGTCTGCCAATCAATACGGCCCGCAGCGTAATTATCGGTGACAAAAACAGATACTGTGAAATTAGTCCGCAAAGTGTGCGACAGAACCACAGGAGTTAGTGATTTATCACCCTCCGTGGAGGTAGGGACACATCCTCTCTGTCAGGGAAGAACTCCCTTTTTTCCACTGCTAACACTTTTTGCACATGCACAAACATTCTGCCGGGTTCCGCCATTGTCAAGGCTTTGGAATGAACTGTTGACTGATCATTAGCTAACGTGGATGTGGTTTGTCCCTCTGGTTCTCTCTCTCGCTCTCTCTCTCGCTCTCTCTCTCTTGCTTTCTCTGTCTCTTGCTTTCTCTGTCTCTGTCTGCAGAGTCATTTAGGAAATGTGCTGGTGGACATGAAGCTCATCGACATCAAGGACACTCTGCCCGTAGGTTTTATTCCCATCCAGGAGACTGTGGACACACGTAAGCACTGACCTTCTCCTCTCATATCCTAATTCTCTCCTTCTTTCCCCCCGGGTCTATTTTAAACCTCTCTGATTAACCATAAAGGTCAGAGTTCGTTAAGCTTAGTTAGTGCTACATGACAGAATGTGATTTTTAAAAAAGTTTTATTTGCCTGCAAATGTGAAAGGCATATCAGATGTTTTTATGAGTCAGGCTTTGTGGACTCTGGGAGATAGGATGCTGGTCACCCTCACACGGTTAGTTTATCATTTATAGACCGTAACATGATCAGAGGCCTTTTACAGTGCACTGACTCTCTTTGTCTCTCTCTTTCCCTTTTGTCTCTCTCTCTCTCTCTCTCTCTCTCTCTCTCTCTCTCTCTCTCTCTCTCTCTCTCTCTCTCTCTCTCTCTCTCTCTCTCTCTCTCTCTCTCTCTCTCTCTCTCTCTCTCTTTCCCCTTTTCTCTGTATTGTCCCTTCTCTCTGTCTGTCACCCTCCTGCTTCCTCTTTATCTGTCTATCTGTCTCTTTTTTGTCTGTCTGTCTGTCTGCTGGCCACACACAGAGGAGCAGGCCTTCCGGAAGAGGAGGCTGTGTATCAAGTTCATCCCACGGGACTCCACAGAGGCAGCCATCTGTGACATCAGAATCCTGGGCAGGTCCAAGCAGGCCCCACCGCAGTACACCTTCATAGGGTTAGCAGCTGTGATGTTATTAACATGCCCTGCCTTCAGCTATCATAGAGCCAGATGATGTAGAGCTAGGGTTTTTCCTGAATAAGCCAGCCACCAGGTAAATGGGTTTAGTTTACTTGTAAAATGGGAGGGAAATTGGGTTTTCACACAATTTTGAGTTCCCTCAACGGGTTATGAATTGAGGTGAACAGGCACCATTTTGAGTGGTCAGAATGTTGTACTACTAGTCAGCCTATGTTTTCCAGGTGGTGTTGGCTGTATGCAGGAAATGGATGATGATGCTAAAAGAGGCTGTGGTTGTTTTCCAGAGAGCTCAACAACATGGGGATCTGGTATCGCATGGGGAAGGTCCCGCGTGCCCAGGAATCTTCGCCGACCCCAGCCACCAATAACATCCAGAACATCAACTCGACGGCTAACACCACCCCAACCCCAGCAGCCCCCCTGCCCAAGTATGCTACATTTACCATATTATCTTATTCAAGACCTCTTGTGTGTCTGTGCCTGTGTGTGTGTTCCACTTCCCCATAATGCAGAGTTGGTTCTATTTCAAGTCTGCAGCCAAGTAAGTTATAGAACAGGGACGTTGTGTTGAAACAGCATTTACTCAAGAGAATGGAAATATGAACTGTCTATAGCCTGCAACTAAAGAGGAAAGAAAAGGGAACTGTGGCTATATACTTCTGCAAGAGAAGGAGATTAACTCTCATCTGCAGCTGGAATAGTGAGCTTTCCTCACATCCGAGGTGTACACAGAAGATATTGTCCGGACTGCCATCAGGACTTGTCTCTGTGGTTTTCTCTAACAATGGTTAACCACTAGAGTTTAGCTCCTCTCTGAGGGTGGTTTAGTGTCGACGTCAAACCCTCAAAGAGAAAAAGGGCCAACGTTGTTAGCAGTGCTGAAATGTCTGAACAAGGTCCTAATGGTTTAGATGGAAGCTGTTATTGTAACAAAGCTCTGACATTTTAATGAAAACAATGTATACTTGTAATCCTAAAACACTTTTTTTGTTATGCCTTCCACTAAAGTTAATCATGAAAATGGCCCTTAATAGTTTACTACAAGTTTTTGCTTGTTGACAACGATGGCTTTGCACTTTGTTGTCGTGTGTTTTGTGAGTATTATTATACCAATAAAGTTTTACTATCAATTTGATATCAACACCATAGTTTGGCAGTGAGATTTAAACACTGTAACAAAAATGTATGCACGCATGACTGTAAGTCGCTTTGGATAAAAGCGTCTGCTAAATGGCATATTATTATTATTATTATTATTATTATTATTATTATTATTATTATTATTATTATTATTATTATTATTATAATACTAGGTGATGCTATATAAAGGGACGTTCTGCTAAATCCCCCTCAGGAAAAGCATTACGCCATGATCCCACGGTCAGTGCTATCCGGGACCCTTGGACGACCCTAACCTTAACCATAACTCTTATGTAACCTTAACCACAGGAGCGCATGGGGACCATTGGGATTCCTCTCACACTGTTGCTCTCAGACAATGTTCCACTGGACTGGCAACGCTACCCAAGCCAGGCTAGTGTGTAACTCCACTGGACTGGCAGCGCTACCCAAGCCAGGCTAGTGTGTAACTCCACTGGACTGGCAACGCTACCCAAGCCAGGCTAGTGTGTAACTCCACTGGACTGGCAACGCTACCCAAGCCAGGCTAGTGTTTAACTCCACTGGACTGGCAACGCTACCCAAGCCAGGCTAGTGTTTAACTCCACTGGACTGGCAACGCTACCCAAGCCAGGCTAGTGTTTAACTCCACTGGACTGGCAACGCTACCCAAGCCAGGCTAGTGTGTAACTCCACTGGACTGGCAACGCTACCCAAGCCAGGCTAGTGTGTAACTCCACTGGACTGGCAGCGCTACCCAAGCCAGGCTAGTGTGTAACTCCACTGGACTGGCAGCGCTACCCAAGCCAGGCTAGTGTGTAACTCCACTGGACTGGCAGCGCTACCCAAGCCAGGCTAGTGTGTAACTCCACTGGACTGGCAACGCTACCCAAGCCAGGCTAGTGTGTAACTCCACTGGACTGGCAACGCTACCCAAGCCAGGCTAGTGTGTAACTCCACTGGACTGGCAACGCTACCCAAGCCAGGCTAGTGTGTAACTCCACTGGACTGGCAACGCTACCCAAGCCAGGCTAGTGTTTAACTCCACTGGACTGGCAACGCTACCCAAGCCAGGCTAGTGTGTAACTCCACTGGACTGGCAACGCTACCCAAGCCAGGCTAGTGTGTAACTCCACTGGTCTGGATGGATGCTCTGCTGTGCGGTAGTGTTAGCGTAGCCTCCTACTGCTGCCAACAACAGCGTTGTGTTTTTTTTGGGGGGGGCTGGATTCAGTATTGTCAGGATCGTCATCCTAAGCGACAAAGTTGGTGGCATATAAGCTGTTGGTGGCATTTATAAACTAGGTAGTTAGAGCCCTGAATGCTGATTGCGGGTATGACGCAAAACTACTTGTTTACTGTTCTAATTATGTTGGTAACCAGTTTATAATACCAATAAGGTACCTCAGGGGTTTGTGTATGTGGCCAATATACCACGGCTAAGGGCTGTATCCAGGCACTCCGTGTTGCATAAGAACAGCCCTTAGCCATGATGTATTGGTGAAATACCACACCTCTGGCGTTATTTCTTAAGTATACTTTCCCTGTGAAAGAGAAATTAAATGCATTTTTGTGCAATGTGTTTCGGCAATTTGAAAGAGACAGGGAGCTGCTTCCTCTCCCAGAGGCAGTTCCCCTTTTCTTTCAGCCCTCTTCTCTCGTTCGTTCTGAACCAGTTCAAACTCCAAACAAAAGTAACAGTTTATATCATTCCTTTCTATTCCTTTTTAAACCTCTGAAATTTTTTTTTTTTTTTTTTTACATTTAGCTCGACATTAAATTGCTTCACCAATCATGCAGTGTGGATAGAGCAGCTTGCTATGGAGCGGGCAAGCTATAGCTCAGCGAGTTGTGTAAGTGCGTGATGGAAAGACAAGTGTCAGGTGCTAGATACAACTGAAATGTTACAGGTGGGGGGAGAGCAAGAGAGGGTGGAGGAGCGTTGGGCATCTTGTGATGACATGCATTACACGAATTACGCTCACAGAATTATACCTACGGAGGTGCGGCTTCTATGGAGGAACTTTGAATGTCTTTTGAACTTCAGAGTTGGCTTAACGTTGGACCAGAGAAGCTAGCTAGTCAACAAGCTTGTGTGTGCAGAGCGTCACCAGAATTAAAAACACGTCTTACCTTTTTTTGTAGTTAGCTATTAAATCCAATGTGATCTAAAGTATCCCTAACTAGCATTGAAAAAGTTAATCCATTCTTCTTTAATTAAAATTCTCCCTCCCTATCTTCTGAATCACGCTTGTAACGTCAGTAGGCTACAGCTATGTTTCGGAGCGGGAGTGGCAGGTAGCCTACTCGTGCACACACACTGGCAGAGATTTTCAGCTGGCAGGCAGATGACAGAAGGAGGGCTTTGCATTGGCGCTTTGTTGAATTTTTTGTGGGACAAAAGAAAAAGCCCAGAATGTAAAAGAACGTTATTCACCGGTTCCCATGCTTTTAAAAATAACATTTCTGTTAAGGAACAGTATAGATCACTTTCGTTCCTGGTTCTGATTCTGTTCCTTGAGGAATGTATTTATTTTCTGGGTTTCGGTTCTGTTCCCTAAACCGGTTCCAACCCCTGCTGCTCTCACTGTCCCCGCCCTCCACAGCTTTCTATGAGACATGGCACTTTTTAGCTATTCAATTTGTTTTTGATGAATATGCTTTCATTTTGTGACATTTTGTAAGTGAATTTCATCACTTTTTCACAAGTCTTACTTTGTATGGATTGTCCATGGTTTACAGCGTTCTCATATTGCCCTTTCATACACAGAGATGCCACTAATTGACCTACTTATTTTTACCTGCTTGTTGGTATATTAAAGACCTAGTCATGATTCCTGCATTTTCACTGACCCTGTAACCAAAATACAGGGATCGAGTCTGTGTGAATGGTTCTCTGCTTTTTTGAAAAGCAGGTCAATTCATCAAAGACTTCCATTGTTCAACACCTCCCTCATTTGAAATAGAAACAGCCCCCATTGTTTAATAACAACCCCCACCCCTCCCAATTTGCCAGTTACCCACTGATATGTATAAAAGGGGTAAACCTGCAAGAAAGTGGTATATAAGGGGCTGTTTGAAACGGGGTCATATAAACATTGCCATATATACAGGTAAAAGTCAGTAAATTAGAATATTTTGAAAAACTTGATTTATTTCAGTAATTGCATTCAAAAGGTGTAACTTGTACATTATATTTATTCATTGCACACAGACTGATGCATTCAAATGTTTATTTCATTTAATTTTGATGATTTGAAGTGGCAACAAATGAAAATCCAAAATTCCGTGTGTCACAAAATTAGAATATTACTTAAGGCTAATACAAAAAAGGGATTTTTTAGAAATGTTGGCCAACTGAAAAGTATGAAAATGAAAAATATGAGCATGTACAATACTCAATACTTGGTTGGAGCTCCTTTTGCCTCAATTACTGCATTAATGCGGCGTGGCATGGAGTCGATGAGTTTCTGGCACTGCTCAGGTGTTATGAGAGCCCAGGTTGCTCTGATAGTGGCCTTCAACTCTTCTGCGTTGTTGGGTCTGGCATTCTGCATCTTCCTTTTCACAATACCCCACAGATTTTCTATGGGGCTAAGGTCAGGGGAGTTGGCTGGCCAATTTAGAACAGAAATACCATGGTCCGTAAACCAGGCACGGGTAGATTTTGCGCTGTGTGCAGGCGCCAAGTCCTGTTGGAACCTGAAATCTCCATCTCCATAGAGCAGGTCAGCAGCAGGAAGCATGAAGTGCTCTAAAACTTGCTGGTAGACGGCTGCGTTGACCCTTGATCTCAGGAAACAGAGTGGACCGACACCAGCAGATGACATGGCACCCCAAACCATCACTGATGGTGGAAACTTTACACTAGACTTCAGGCAACGTGGATCCTGTGCCTCTCCTGTCTTCCTCCAGACTCTGGGACCTCGATTTCCAAAGGAAATGCAAAATTTGCTTTCGTCAGAAAACATGACTTTAGACCACTCAGCAGCAGTCCAGCTCTTTTTTTCCTTAGCCCAGGTGAGACGCTTTTCGCGCTGTTTCTTGGTCAACAGTGGCTTGACACGAGGTATGCGGCAGTTGAAACCCATGTCTTTCAAGCGTCTCTTGGTGGTGGATCTTGAAGCCCTGACTCCAGCAGCTGTCCACTCCTTGTGAATCTCCCCCACATTTTTGAATGGGTTTTTTTTCACAATCTTGACTAGGGCGCGGTGATCCCTATCGCTTGTACACTTTTTCTGACCACAGTTTTTCCTTCCCTTTGCCTCTCTATTAATGTGTTTGGACACAGAGCTCTGAGAACAGCCAGCCTCTTCTGCAATAACCTTTTGTGTCTTTCCCTCCTTGTGCAATGTGTCGATGGTCGCCTTTTGGACAGCTGTCAAATCTGAAGTCTTCCCCATGTTTGTGTAGGCTTCAGAACTGGACTGAGAGACCATTTAAAGCCCTTTGCAGGTGTTTTGAGTTAATCAGCTGATTATTTTGTGGCACCAGGTGTCTTCAAAATGTAACCCTTACACAATATTCTAATTTTGTGACACACGGAATTTTGGATTTTCATTTGTTGCCACTTCAAATCATCAAAATTAAATGAAATAAACATTTGAATGCATCAGTCTGTGTGCAATGAATAAATATAATGTACAAGTTACACCTTTTGAATGCAATTACTGAAATAAATCAAGTTTTTCAAAATATTCTAATTTACTGACTTTTACCTGTGTATATATATACACTCAGCAAAAAAAGAAACGTCCTCTCACTGTCAACTGTGTTTATTTTCAGCAAACTTAACATGTGTAAATATTTGTATGAACATAACAAGATTCAACAACTGAGACATAAACTGAACAAGTTCCACAGACATGTGACTAACAGAAATTGAATAATGTGTCCCTGGAAAAAAAAAGGGGGGGGGGTCAAAATCAAAAGTAACAAGTCAGTATCTGGTGTGGCCACCAGCTGCATTAAGTACTGCAGTCTAAAGCCTTGGAGCTTCTCTTCTCTGAGCTGTGGCTGATTTCTGAGTTTAATAAATGCAGTTTTCCATTTGAGAGAAGTTTGTAGAGGAAAGTTTGACAGCAACAGAAGGACCATGGGTGCATGTAGTGTAGCATCTTAGCCACCAGGGAAGTAGGCCGGTTCTTCTTGCAGTGCCTGTGAAGTGGCTCTGCAGCAGGGTTCTCGAACCCTGTTCCTGGGGAGCTACCGTAACGTCCAGGGCCCGGTTTCCAAAAGGCATCTTAAGGCTAAGTTCATTGTAAGAACCTTTTGCTGTTTACCAAAACCACCGTTACTAAAGTTGCACTTGAAAACACTTATTTACCAACTGCCTCAGACCACTCGAACAACTAAGTGCGTCGTTAGATGCGTTGTTTACCTACATTTTAAAAATTTTAAATTTTAGTCATTTTAGCAGACGCTCTTATCCAGAGCGACTTTCCCCGTGGGAAACGAACCCACAACCCTGGCGTTGCAAGCGCCCATGCATGCTCTACCAACTGAGCTACAGAGGACTGACACAGTGATCGGTGGTCACTTTATACACAGAAGATCTCCGCTAAACATAGAATCAATATGTTTATCTGGCTCTGTGACCACCGATGAAGTTGACTACAAATATAAAGTTGCCTTTTGCAATTGTTACAAACAAGTGAAGGAGGAAACAAGGCTATTTATTAAAGATAAATAGCCTACAGTATAGACCTATATAATTCAATAATATTTAAATCAGTTTCTTGTTCATTCAATTGAGTTGTATTTTGCTAATTGTAGGCTACTGTCTGTCATTTTTCCCTCAATTAATGTGTAACAACTTGTGCGATTTTAGTGCATCATTATAGGCTACGGCATTAGAATAAACTGCCTCAATATTTGCAGCCGTAGGTGATAATCTCTTTCTAGGAGCTGATCCAATGTCAGTATTGTGGAATAATTATAATGTCAAGGTAAGATTTGAATGGCAAAATCTGATCCGAGAGCAGTTCTCTCTGTGTTTAGGGAAACACATGTTACATCTTCAGCCACTGTAGGAAAGATGCATCGTAAAAAAAAAAAAACTACATTCCATCGCTATCGGGAAACCGGGCCCTGTAGGTTTTCGCTCCAACCCTAATCTAGCACACCTGATTCTAACAATTAACCGGTTGATAAGCTGAATCAGGTTAGTTACAACTGAGGTTGGAGCAAAAACCTACAGGAGGGTAGCTCTCCAGGAACAGGGTTGGAGTTAACCTACAGGAGGGTAGCTCTCCAGGAACAGGGTTGGAGACCCCTGCTCTACAGTATTCAAAAGCTTATCACTTGAATCAAAAGCGGATCTCCTGTTCTTGTTTCTGATTGACTCTAGACGCAACTCCTGAGTACGTTGTCGTTCTGGCCGAGAGAGTAGACCTCACAAAATCAGCTGATTTACTGTATTCATTTCTGGATGTTTGATGGTTGTTTGGTCAAGTGCGGCCGAAGGCAGGCATACGCAGAAAGAGCACCCAAACAATATCTGTCAGGTCAATCTGTGTTTGAAATATCACACTGCCATCGGAATCCTATCACATACATAATTCCCCTCCACTTCCTCAGTCAACCTTTAGAGATGAGATGGAGAGGTGGTCTTCATTAAAGCTGTCCGTGGCCTAGATTGACGTCAACCTTTTTTTATTTTTTTATCCCCGCTGTCCTGTCTGAGAGGAGCGTGGCCACACGCTGATGGAATTGATGAGGTTATAAGGTCGACCCCGTCATGGCAGAATAAGCCCGAGAACCAGACGTCTGTTTTGTAAATAGCACTGACTGTTGTGGGGCGTCGAGGAAGTCGCGCGTCTTCGTTTTGGTGTCAATCGCTTCGAGCTGATTTTTATCTGTAAGATCTCCGACATCAAAGTAATTTCAATATTCTTCTAGATTTCATAGTAAAAACTTTCAATTTAGGACAGTTTAAAAAAAAGTTTAAACTAAATTGATGAAAGCTTTATTGGAGATTGAGAAGTTTCTTGTGGGCCATTCCCCTGGCTAGATTAAAATAGGTTTTATTTCCTGATGTGGAAGATTGTAGCTTGTACAAGATAATGAAGCATGGTACATGTAACATTCTGTATTTTTTTTTATGACACATTGATTACTAAACATGGCTTTTTATTCTGTTTGTCCCCCACAGACATATATCCATGACACTCCCCGCCAGCTTCAAAAGGCAAACCACTACCAGACCAGACTATGAACACCAGAACTCCAGCCTGTACGCCATATCAGGTGAGCCACTGTCTACGTTTTTTTTTCTCCCATGTCCCAATAGCAAAATCTTTGGGAATATGCATATATTCAATGTTTGTTTTTGTTTTTCCTTCTCAGTCAATGCATAATATTCAGTGAAATGTAGTGTTATCCCTCAGTTTACTCTGAAGTCACGGTGGTCCTCTGTAGCTCAGCTGGTAGAGCACGGCGCTTGTAACGCCAAGGTAGTGGGTTCAATCCCCGGGACCACACGTACACAAAAAAAAGGTATGCAGGCATGACTGTAAGTCGCTTTGGATAAAAGCGTCTGCTAAATGGCTTATTATTATTATTATTATGGTAGCTGGCCTCAAGGAGACTAGGGGATTTGGATGTAGTGAGACGGATAAGTTACGGATGCAAAGAGAGACATCATCTGGTGAGCCAGAGAGATGGACCCTCTGTTACTGGGGGGACTCAATTTCTCCACACTCAATGAACTATGCATTACCACTCCCAGTACAATCTAATAGGGGTTTACATGTACTCTATCATTGGCACAGCACTCTTATCAAAAAGATAAATAAACTAACGCTTGAGTTGACCCAACACTGATACAGGAAATCTTCCTGGAGTTGAGAGAGAAAGAAACCCTTTAGGCAAAAAAAAAAAAGCGGGACATTTATGGTTTACCCAAACGTTTTCTCCTTCTGTTCTCTCAACTCTGGGTGACCACTGCACAGTTGGGGAAAGGCGGCGAAAACCAACATGACCGCCCCCCAACTCATCAACAACTGCAGTAGACATCGGTTTGCTTCGACGGATCGCTTTCATTACTCCCACGTTGTTTGAACGGCTGCGATGTCAGTCGGGAGAGAAGTCTAGTAACCAATTAAAGACGAGACAAAACCGTCAGTCGGGTGCCGGTGACGGTCCCCTTTTGATATCCTTTTTGAAACAAATATCAGATATCAGCCATTTTAAGGAGCTGCACCTGCCTTTTTTTAATTTGCCCCTAATAATTGTAGCCCCGAGAACTCAGCCGAGCTTTCCAATTAAAACCTACGCTGGCTCCTTGACGGCGGTCGCAATAATAACACCCCAGCAGCATTAGAGAGGCTGAAACTGACAGGTGAGTCCCCCGGATGAATTAAACATGAGGTGGGTGGCGGCGGTGAGAAGAGGAAAAGCCTCAGACAGAAGTTGGCTTTGGAGGGGAGGAGGGGAGGGTATTCTAGGCTTGTAACATGCTCAATGTAATTTACATATTAATCTCTTGCCGTTCAGCCTTATCGAGCGCTCGGCCCACTCTTGGTGAAGTCTCCGAAGCTAAAATAGCAGTGACAGGCGAGGGTGTGCTTCATTTTCCCCAGGATTTATGACTTGTGTAATTTAGGATATTTTATTAATACGCTCAGACGATTGATCCCCCCCGTCGCTCTGTGTGTGGAATAATCTTAATGGTTCCAGATGGCGCCTGGCTCACTGATTATGGAAAATGACTTCTTCTCTTTCTCCTCTTTGAGTTATATATATTTTTTCTTCTCTTCCGTTTTTTTTTATTGAGTTTCATTCTATCGACCCCCAAGTTTGAGTTCACTATTACACAGTGAAAAGGATCACCATTTTGATAGTTAAGGTTTTCAGTCAAATCCATCCGGATATTTGGGAGCATAGAATGGAGAAATAGAAACAAATTACATACCAAATGTATACATTTTAGCAGCACCGTGGGCTCTACGCTTCTTATCCCAACACATCCCCAACTCTTGGTCTCAAATCCCCAACTCTTGGTCTCAAATCCACATATCTTGGTCTCAAATCCCCAACTCTTGGTCTCAAATCCCCAACTCTTGGTCTCAAATCCCCAACTCTTGGTCTCAAATCCCCAACTCTTGGTCTCAAATCCCCAACTCTTGGTCTCAAATCCCCAACTCTTGGTCTCAAATCCCCAACTCTTGGTCTCAAATCCACATATCTTGGTCTCAAATCCACATATCTTGGTCTCAAATCCACATATCTTGGTCTCAAATCCCCAACTCTTGGTCTCAAATCCCCAACTCTTGGTCTCAAATCCCCAACTCTTGGTCTCAAATCCCCAACTCTTGGTCTCAAATCCACATATCTTGGTCTCAAATCCACCTCTTGGTCTCAAATCCCCAACTCTTGGTCTCAAATCCCCAACTCTTGGTCTCAAATCCACCTCTTGGTTTTACACTTTATTAGTCAAAGAGCACAAGTAGTCAACAAGCTACATGACACAACCCAGATGTACCACTACAGGTCACCTTCAGTTCAGTAGATGTACCACTACAGGTCACCTTCAGTTCAGTAGATGTACCACTACAGGTCACCTTCAGTTCAGTAGATGTACCACTACAGGTCACCTTCAGTTCAGTAGATGTACCACTACAGGTCACCTTCAGTTCAGTAGATGTACCACTACAGGTCACCTTCAGTTCAGTAGATGTACCACTACAGGTCACCTTCAGTTCAGTATCTCCCATAACCCCCTGTCTGGGGTTGCAAAATTCAAGTAACTTTCCAAAAATTCTGGTTTACCAGAAATCCTGGTTGGGTTGGAGAATTCCTGTATTTCTTGATTATTCTCTCGTAATTTCAGTAATCTTCCAACCCGAATTTCTGGAAAACCGTGGAATTTTGGGAAAGTTATCGGAATTTTGAAACCCTACCCCTGTCGCAACACACGGCCTGAGGAGACAGTGACACACTGTCCATCCACCCCAAACTATGAAGGAGTGTTGTCCTGCTCTATATCCCCGGCTAATTACAACCAGATGAAATTATGCCCTCCACATCCAAGCCATTAAATACATTTTTATAAAAGATTCATCATCCCAATGTCCCTTAAAGATCCTCTAATGGCTCCGCGGGTTATTTAAGTAAGTTATTAATGAGCTTCTAATGCTCTGCTTGAAGGAAGTGTCCTTCCCTTGTCTCCTCTCCTTCGTTGATCTGGGGGGGGGGGGGGGTGTTCTATGCCCTACAGAGTTTTTAAGGTTTGTTAGGAAGGACGAGGCACTAGACAAGGAGGTCGAAGGACATGGCCAAATCAGTTTTTTTTTGTTTGGATGAGGATTATTTACATTTTGTATGATATTGGAGGAGTAACATGATACGAATCAACAATTGACCTGCGCCAGCTTTTCACGCGTCAACAGGTTTAAAAGGGATTGTTGAAAGCATTTGCGCTCTTTCATTGGAGGATGCTCTCCCTCTCTTCACCCCATCCTCACCTCCAACCCCTGGCCTGCACCCATGTCATCTGTACAGGATTTTAAAATAAAGATTTCAATTTCGGAAGTGTGACAAATGCAATCGTTTACATAGTTCATGGTTGGAAGGCCTGTCATTTGAATGTGGTAAAGGCTGCAGACCACATTTGGGAGGTTGTAATTACCACTTTATTCCAGCATCTGGACGTCTTGAATTTAACACACACCCTGTTTGTACTAATTCAGCTGAACCAAAAGCCATACACTGGGGTCAAACTGAAACTGGGGTCAAACTGACAATGGGGTCAAACTGACACGGTCAGTGCTATCCGGGATTCCTTTTGGACGTCCTTAACCCATAACCATTATCCAACCCTTAACCATTTTAAATCTATACTTAAATGGGGTGGGAACGTCCCAGCGATCCCGGATAGCACGAACCAAACTGACACTGGGGTAAAACTGACACTTTATCAAAGAAAACTATGCAGGCCGAGGTTTTTTGTTATTGAACGATCATCGTGGTCCCACGTGATAGCTAAGCCCTCATGCCTCAAGACCAGGAATTTGACCTTGTAGCAAAATGGCTATTTCTATTGAATCTAGTGTATAATAAAAATGTATTGGAACTTGAGGTTAATTAGCAATAAGGCAACAGACCCAGTGGCCTCGACGGAACGATGGAACCTTCTGACAGAGGGTTTTAGGTATTTTATAATACATAATTTAGCGGGTGCTTATAGTTGTCGTTCTTGCGTATCCCAACTTCCCCCCTGATACACCCGCAGGGAGTGAGGTCACAGCCAGGGTCACCATTATACAGCGCCGCCTTGTCGGCTCCGGGATTCAAACCAGAAACCTTTCGGTTACTGGCCCAACGCGCTAACCTCGAGGCCAGCCATTTGGTATCTGTGGTGTAATGAGTCTTCTGTGTCTCTTTCAGCAATGGATGGAGTGCCTTTCATGATCTCTGAGAAGTTTGCCTGCGCTTCCGATGATGTGAGTCCGTCTTTCGGTTGGTTCACTCACAAAATGAAATCTTTGACTGTTGAGCACCATTTTGTTTTTAATAAAATGCAACGGGCAATATTCTTGCCTCCTGATGTAGATATAAGCTTGATTTAGAAACTGGTCGATGAAGAGTAGACGGAGAGAAGGATGTGTAAACCTCACATACATTCAACATGCTCACTCAGCCTGTCATCTTCACGTCCTGTCGGCCATCTGTATTTTCAGCTGCAGCAGGTGGATCTGATGGGCATCACGATCAAGTCCCTGACAGAGATTGAGAAAGAGGTGAGTGCACAGTCTCGCCCAAGGCTAACGCATACTAGCCTGGTTCCAGACCTGTTTGTGCCGTCTTGGTGCTGTGGTCGTTGTCATGCAAGACTCCACAAACCGAGCCTGGGACCAGGCTAAACCCATACCACCATGTCCAAGACATACGACATCATCGACTGCCTTCAAAACGGGTTCCAGCATTTAATTTTTTTATTTTTTATTTTTTTTATTTAACCTTTATTTAACCAGGTAAACCAGTTGAGAACAAGTTCTCATTTACAACTGCGACCTGGCCAAGATAAAGCAAAGCAGTGCGATAAAAACAACAACACAGAGTTACATATGGGGTAAAACAAAACAAAGTCAAAAATACAACAGAAATACATATATATACAGTGTGTGCAAATGTAGCAAGTTATGGAGGTAAGGCAATAATAATAGAGCCCGTGTGTGTTCACACTTCTGGCCTTGTGTTGATTATGTAAAGGGTCTTTTACACACAGAGTTAGAGGGGCCTTTCCAGCAGAGATGAGCCCTCTCTGAATTAAACCACACCCAAGCCCCTCTCTCCCAGAGCACTGAGCATTGCCATGGGGGTGTCTATGTCCCTCTTAAAAGAGTTGCACCCTACCTAGTGTGCGAGGGCTCAGGGTAAGTCGTAGTGGCTAATCCATAGCATCAGCGGAATGGAGGGAACCCAGAGAAAATGAGTTAAATAAGTGTGGAGAGGAGGTACATAGCCTATTTTGTTAGTGCTTTGTGAAGGCAGCATTTTCAGTTACAGTTGCAATGTTGTGTGAAGAAGTGACTACTGTATTTCTCCATCTGTCCACTAGAGGCCTGTATTGGCCCTTTTTCGCCCTCTACTCTGAGAAGTTTGTCTGTTGAAGGGTTGTATATTAATGGACTGATGCTGATGCTATTCGATATGCAGTAATTAAGGGGAGACATTTTGAGGGAATTAAAATGCATGTTCCAGTGATGAGAATGGATCCTGTAATCATATACAGTAGCCAATAATATTTTTGGGACGGGCGCTACATGGTTTTCTCCCCTCATCGCTTCAGATGGTGTCGGTTCCAGCCATTAAGCAAGGCTCCCATTTCCCCAATGACTAGAGGAACTTGCGAACATAGTAATTGGTTCTAGCCACGCATATCTAATTTGTGTCTCTTTTAAGTGTTGATTAGCCTGCAATTTGCGCTGACGTCTTCATCCTGTGGTGGAGTGGCAACAGGAGAGATGAGGGAGATGATGGATGAGGGAGATGATGGATGAGGGAGAGATGGAAAGAAGATGAGGGAGATGATGGAAAGAGGATGAGGGAGATGATGGAAAGAGGATGAGGGAGATGATGGAAAGAGGATGAGGGAGATGATGGAAAGAGGATGAGGGAGAGATGGAAAGAGGATGAGGGAGATGATGGAAAGAGGATGAGGGAGATGATGGAAAGAGGATGAGGGAGATGATGGAAAGAGGATGAGGGAGAGATGGAAAGAGGATGAGGGAGATGATGGAAAGAGGATGAGGGAGAGATGGAAAGAGGATGAGGGAGAGATTGAAAGAGGATGAGGGAGATGATGGAAAGAGGATGAGGGAG
The DNA here is from genome assembly GCF_964263955.1 of Coregonus lavaretus. Taxonomy (NCBI): domain Eukaryota; kingdom Metazoa; phylum Chordata; class Actinopteri; order Salmoniformes; family Salmonidae; genus Coregonus; species Coregonus lavaretus. Next base: position 75,456,505 of record NC_139991.1, read on the forward strand.
ATGATGGAAAGAGGATGAGGGAGATGATGGAAAGAGGATGAGGGAGATGATGGAAAGAGGATGAGGGAGATGATGGAAAGAGGATGAAGAGAGATGGAAAGAGGATGAGGGAGATGATGGAAAGAGGATGAGGGAGATGATGGAAAGAGGATGAGGGAGAGATGGAAAGATGGAAAGATGGAAAGAGGATGAGGGAGATGATGGAAAGAGGATGAGGGAGATATGGAAAGAGGATGAGGGACATATGGAAAGAGGATGAGGGAGATGATGGAAAGAGGATGAGGGAGATGATGGAAAGAGGATGAGGGAGAGATGGAAAGAGGATGAGGAAAATGATGGATTGCAGGGATGAAGGAGAGATGGACAAGGGATTAGGAAGATGGTGGATTGAAGGGATGAGGGAGAGATGGATTGCAGGGATGAGGGAGATGATGGAAAGAGGATGAGGGAGAGATGGAAAAAGGATGAGGAGATGATGGAAATAGGATGGGAGAGATGATGGAAAGAGGATGATGGAGATGATGGAAATAGGATGAGGGAGAGATGGAAAGAGGATGAGGGAGAGATGGAAAGAGGATGAGGGAGATGATGGAAAGAGGATGAGGGAGATGATGGAAAGAGGATGAGGGAGATGATGGAAAGAAGATGAGGGAGAGATGGAAAGAGGATGAGAGAGATGAGGGAGAGATTGAAAGAGGATGAGGGAGATGATGGAAAGAGGATGAGGGAGATGATGGAAAGAGGATGAGGGAGATGATGGAAAGAGGATGAGGGAGATGATGGAAAGAGGATGAGGGAGAGATGGAAAGAGGATGAGGGAGAGATGGAAAGAGGATGAGGGAGAGATGGAAAGAGGATGAGGGAGATGATGGAAAGAGGATGAGGGAGAGATGGAAAGAGGATGAGGGAGAGATGGAAAGATGGAAAGAGGATGAGGGAGAGATGGAAAGAGGATGAGGGAGATGATGGAAAGAGGATGAGGGAGATGATGGAAAGAGGGTGAGGGAGATGATGGAAAGAGGATGAGGGAGATGATGGAAAGAGGATGAGGAGAGATGGAAAGAGGATGAGGGAGATGATGGAAAGAGGATGAGGGAGAGATGGAAAGAGGATGAGGGAGATGATGGAAAGAGGATGAGGGAGATGATGGAAAGAGGATGAGGGAGATGATGGAAAGAGGATGAGGGAGAGATGGAAAGAGGATGAGGGAGAGATGGAAAGAGGATGAGGGAGAGATGGAAAGAGGATGAGGGAGAGATGGAAAGAGGATGAGGGAGATGATGGAAAGAGGATGAGGGAGATATGGAAAGAGGATGAGGGAGATATGGAAAGAGGATGAGGGAGATGATGGAAAGAGGATGAGGTAGATGATTGAAAGAGGATGAGGGAGAGATGGAAAGAGGATGAGGGAGAGATGGAAAGAGGATGAGGGAGAGATGGAAAGAGGATGAGGGAGAGATGGAAAGAGGATGAGGGAGAGGTGGAAAGAGGATCAGGGAGAGATGGAAAGAGGATGAGGGAGAGATGGAAAGAGGATGAGGGAGAGATGGAAAGAGGATAAGGGAGATGAGGGAGATGATGGAAAGAGGATGAGGGAGAGATGGAAAGAGGATGAGGGAGAGATGGAAAGAGAAACAGACATACAAAAAACGAATGTCTTAAAACCTGGAATGTCGACGACGCTGAATGTCGTAGTACACAGTGACAACAGCAGGGGTCTAGGCTGGTGGTTTTAGCCAGTTGTCATGACAACAAATGAACATGGCAGAGAAATAATATTTGCTAAACCACGTACCGATCGGGCCAGGTTAGCCTCATTTGTGACAATAGATCGGAATAGGTTAACCTTAGTTGAGACAATAATCCTTGTTTAAGTAAGGTAAAAAAAAATTAAAAAAAAGCCCAAAAAGCGCCAAAATACAAGATGCTTCATTGAATCTTGCTCATCTGGCAGGTCTGCTATTGTACCATACAATGTGTTGTATGTGTGTCGGTTCTCTGCAATCGCTTTTCAAGCCATGAATGGGTGCGGTGTGAATACTGTAACGTCTGCTTGTTTTACGGTAATCCTGTGGAATGGAGGAGATCCCTCAACTAGTAGTCACACAGAATCACCTAGTGCCCTGGTTTCTTACCACACAACAAATCAACTGAAATCATTTCATTGAAAACTTTGATTGTAATCTCTTTGTTGACTTTTTTTGTTCCGTTTGTTGTAATAGATTATCAGGTATTACAACAAACTGTTGGCAGTCCTCTGAACCCAACACACTATTGTTCTCTCTTGATTCAGCATTTTAATAAGCGGTTGTTTTGGATTTAAATGAGTTTGATTTGATTCCAGACCTCAAACCTATATCAGAGCCAGTGGGGAAACTACATTTTACTTTTGTGGTGGATATAATTTGTTTTGGCTTGTGCTGGGTTTAGCCACAAGGGGGAATACTTTGACCAGAAATCATGTCAGAGACTGGTAACTGGGTAAGAGACAGATGGGTGGCCCTAACTCTTTTCAAAGGTGTGTTAAACAAATGCACTAAAGATGCCTTATTATTTATGTATTTAATGTAGGCCTAATAATAGTTAATGGGGCCCCGTGTAGCTCAGTTGGTAGAGCATGGCGCTTGCAACGCCAGGGTTGTGGGTTCGATTCCCACGGGGGGCCAGAATGGGGGGGGGAAATGTATGCACTCACTTAACTGTAAGCCGCTCTGGATAAGAGCGTCTGCTAAATGACTAAAAATGTTTTTTTAAATGTTATCTTTCTTCCCCTCTCCCACATTTCCATCTCTCTCCATCTACCTCTCTTCTCTCAGTACGAGTATAGTTTCCGCACGGAGCACAGCGCAGCAGCGAGGCTGCCCCCCAGTCCCACACGGACCTCCATGGGCTCTGAGGCCTGAGCCTCCCCCCAGCCCCACACAGATCTGAGCCTCCCACTCCCCCTTCCCCCTCCTCCCCTACGGAGAGACCTGAGCCCCCCCCCCCCCCCTCCCGGAGAGACCTGAGGAGAGACTCAGACACTACTACTGAGAACCAGCCCACACAAACCAAGCCAGGGAGAGATAGAGATAGAGAGGAAACTAGGTCTCCCTCTCTCCCTTCGGCCTGCTTCCCTCCACTCCTCCCTGCTTCCCTTCACACCTCCCTGCTTCCCTCCACTCCTCCCTGCCTCCCTCCACTCCTCCCTGCCTCCCTCCACACCTCCCTGCCTCTCTCCACTCCTCCATGCCTCCCTCCACTCCGCCCTGCTTGCCTCCCTCCCTCCACACCTCCACTCCTCCCTGCCTCCCTCCACACCTCCCTGCCTCCCTCCACTCCTCCCTGCCTCCCTCCACTCCTCCCTGCCTCCCTCCACTCTTCCATCCACTCCTCCACTCTTCCATCCACTCCTCCCTGCCTCCCTCCACTCCTCCCTGCCTCCCTCCACTCCTCCCTGCCTCCCTCCACTCCTCCCTGCCTCCCTCCACTCCTCCCTGCCTCCCTCCACTCCTCCCTGCCTCCCTCCACTCTTCCATCCACTCCTCCCTGCCTCCCTCCACTCTTCCATCCACTCCTCCACTCTTCCATCCACTCCTCCCTGCCTCCCTCCACTCTTCCATCCACTCCTCCATGCCTCCCTCCACTCTTCCATCCACTCCTCCCTGCCTCCCTCCACTCTTCCATCCACTCCTCCATGCCTCCCTCCACTCCTCCACTCTTCCATCCACTCCTCCATGCCTCCCTCCACTCCTCCACTCTTCCATCCACTCTCTCATGCTGCCCTCCACTCCTCCCAAACAAAACAATACTGTCATTGAGACAGCTGGAGATGGTCCTTTTTATTTAGCTTGGTCCACTGTCCAAATGGATGGTGCTTTTTATTTAGCTTGGTCCACTGTCCAAATGGATGGTGCTTTTATTTTGAAAAAGAACAAATTAGAACAAACTCCTTTGGTCGCCCCGTTGTTTCTTTTTTGTTTTGAAAGTTCAGTACTGCTTATTGGAAGAAGACCCAGTACAAGACAAAGGGAAGGAAGGAACCACTACATGATAAAGGGACCCGTTGACGCATTAAGGTTTTCACAGACATGTGGTAGAGACGAGCTCCAGTGTGCATTCGGGATGGGAAAGACTTGGGGTCAAAACAACCTTATGGTGGTCTGATTTGGTGGTAAAGGGGGAAGAGTGCCAGGCCTGCCCATTCACCCCATGAACCATCGTGACAGAGGAACCAGTTTAGTCTAGAAAGGCCTTTTTAAAGTTCTGTACCTACTGAGGCACCCACAGAGACTTGTGCTTGTTGGAACAAACGGTGATCTAAAATACCCTATTGGATACAAGCAGTGCACAACCCACTGGTCTGGACTTTGTTCCATTGGTCGTCTGTGGATATTTCTGCATCAACGAGCAGTTTCCCCCCTCCACCTTCTCCCTGTACACTAGATGCAAGCCCAGGGACAGGAGAAGTCAGCTTACATTGTGTTACTGTAAAATAAATGTCCCCAACAATATTGATTTGGACAGTTCACAAACTGCTTTGCAGCGTTGAGAATGTTCTGTTCTCATCATTCTATGTGAGTGTTATTTAGTCATTTCAGTGTTCTTACTCTTTTCCTCAGCTATTCTGTCGAGTTTCAACCACTCCATCAATGTTCTTTCTGGTCTGAGACACTCCTTGGATTAAAAGCAGAACCACTAGTAATGGACTGTTACCGTGGGTGATGTCTTGCCATTGCCCACTGGGAAGATAGCTGGACAACACACCACTATGTATTTTTTTTTTTTTTTTCAAAGCCAGATGTTTGCATCTGTTACCAGTTTCACTGTGGCTTACTCAGTCTTTTGTCATAGTTGTAGTATTTTTTTATCTTTAAAGCTGTATTTTCTATTTCTCGCAGAATGAGTTTGACAGAAACCTACTGCTTTGTTTATAAGGAGCCAGTTACCAATAAGAGTCAGGTTACAATGGGCAGCATTGTGATAGTATTCATTTGCCACTTTCATTTTCTTAATGAACAAAATAGATTTTTAATGTTTTAATTACATGTATAATATTTGCTTTGAACTAAATGTGATGTTCTTGTATCAAGAAGAACACACTTGATAATTTGGGCTCAAGTAACAATGTATTTTGTTTCAGTGTTTCACGCATAAGCTTATATGTGGTCTTCTAAACAGTAAATGCTTTTTTTTGTATTGTCATAAAAAACGAATTGTTGTAATTTAATAAAATGTTCCTGATGTTTTGCCTGTCCACTGGCATATAGGGGGGGTGCTATAACTAATAACACCCTCACCTCCTCAGAACACCGACACTATTCCCTTTAAACCTCTGGGTTGTGTTCACCATATATCAAAATGTTTTGCAACAGGAAACTGAAAGCTGTGTTCAGTTTTAGTACCTTCGGTTTGAAAACGTTTTCTCTCTGTTGAACACGACCCAGCTCACACACTCCAAACTTTCAGGAGACGCGCATCTTCTGCGATTCGTTTTTTCGACACTTTAGTCTGGTACCCAGAGTTTTTTGTTGTTGTTGTTGTTGTTGTCTTATTGCCTCAACTGTGTTACAACAAACTGTGATCAAACCACTAATTGATATTACTTTTAGTTTATTTGCTGTCGCTTGTCATTCTTGCTGTTAGGTCTTTTACCCACACATGCTTGATATTAATGGTATTAATATTGAGAACGTTTTTAGGTTGTTGTTTTTTTGTACCACAGTATTGTCTTAAATGGCATCCAGGGTTGCACCTTTTCAACATAAGCTTTTTAAACACTGCCTTGAAAATGTCAACTCTGGTGAACCTTTCTAGCATTCCTGGTACTGATTATATTCTATCACTGTCGTTTTAAGCAGTAAAAGTCTCAACAGCATTTGTTGAGCTTTTAGGAATTCAATTTCATACATCTTTCTATGCTTGGCAGATATTGTTTCCTTAGAACATCTCTTGGGAACAATTAGGAAGGAATTAGTTAATCAGCTCTTTATTTTCTGTTTGTCTTAATTCCTAATTTAAGCTAAGAAGTATTCTGATCCTTTTCTCACCCAAAATAATTGACCATTACATATCAGTGTTGTATTTTTTTCCGAAAATTGAAATGGTCAATTCAATGTCAAATGTGACATAAAAAAAAAAAAGAGATCCATTTTCTTATTGCACTGCCTATATATTGGAATCATGATAGTAGCTTAGTTAGTTCAACTAGACCAAATGTCCATACAAAACATATGCTTGCAACACTTCCATGCCCATGTTACTGCTTGCTACAACCTGTTTTGTTCTGCCTGCGTCATGGTAAACTAACCTACATCTGTACTCCTACATCCGAACAGTGGTGTGTAAATATCTTCAGATGGTCATGATAAAAATTACATTGTTGTTAACTAATATGATTTGTCTGTGTATTAACATTTTAATAATACTGTTTATTTCAGAGAGGTCAGGTTTTCAGTCCTGCATTGTTTTCAATATGGACTCCTTTTAAACCAACCATGGATTACTTCCAACCATGAGATATACTGTCCAACAAGCTGTAGCTCAGCTGTGATTTGTAGATTTTTTTTATTGTTGTTTTGATTGCAACTTCTCTCCTGGATGGAGTTTGGGTTATCCTACTTTGAATGAGGCTCATCCCACCAGTAAACAAAACTTATTTGACGACGGGAAGCTAACACCATCATATTATCAGTTAAATCCTCAAATTATTAAAAACTAACAATCAACCGACCCAAACAACAGCTCCGTGCTACCGGAGTTAGAGCCTATACAACTGATGTTTCGTTTTTCTTCCGAGAACTCTTAATTTGTAAATGCTTGTAAATTAATTATGGCTCTGAGGATCCTGTGGTTGATAACTGATGTTTAAAGGTCGATTTTGGGCAAAAACGCAAAAAATAACGTATTTAAACTGTATAACTGATCAATGCACCATTACACCAGGTCATTTAATGCTTAAACAAATGGATGAATAAGATATTTGGATACAGAAGTGGCATTTCCTACCGATCTCTACAGCTTCCGTCCAAAAACAAATCCTGTGAAATGACGTCAACACATACTGGAGGAGTTATTGACTAGCTACAAGTGGCTAGCTTAGCTAACGAACTAGCTACGTTTGTCGCGGAGCGCATGACCAGAATGACACATCGACGAACCACCAAAGGCACACACTAGAAAATTGAGAAATAGGCGGAGTTGGACCGTTTTTCATGCCCAAAGTCAGCCTTTAAAGACAAAACCTTGTCTCCCAGGTTCAAAGCCTACTCTGTTATGGTGTCAGACAGTTCAAATCAATATGGGTCCATTAGTGTGGCTGTCATTTTGTATTTATTATCGTGTGTCATTGAGTGTGTTTGCACGTGTTTTTTGTTTGTGTGACACGGAGCACCAACCAAACTACTGGTGACTAATCCACAGGAGCAATGTTTATTTCCCGTTTCTCAGAAGCGTTCTAAATTGGATTCATTTCAACCCACTGCCTCTTCAATACTTCTTCGTTCTATAAATGTTATTTTAGTTTTTTTTGGTGGTCAGGTTCGCTCCCTCAATCATTAGTTATCCGGCAGTGTGCAAACATGCGGGTTCTCTCATCTCAGTGCCACCCCAGTCGTTTTAATGACGACTAGTAAAACAACAGAGAGAGACTTCTTAACTAGCTACTTCAAAACCCACAAGTTACTTTCCTCTCAAGATGTGTAGGCAACAGAAATCTGGCACGCACATCCCACTGTCACCAAATTGTACCTGTAACGGAAGCGTTCGGGGAAGCAATCTGTCCTTTCCTTGGATATTGGCTACTTTTGATCCCATTTTTTTAATTAGATACTTAACATCTTATTAAGAAATTGAATCCGAAACGCTGAGTGCCTGTCATGATGCCATGTACCTGTCAAGACTGCTTTCTTACCTCTGCTGTCTTTGACTTCTGATTTCTCTCCATTTAGTTTTTGTCACCCAAATAGAATCTTCTTTCATCTTATCCGATGTGGGTTGATGCAGAGTCCCATGGAAATGACGTTGAAGTGTGTCTGTTTTAGACTTTGCATGTTGCTAGTATGCCATCGTACTGGGTAGTCTCTACTGGTTTAAGGCTAATGGTACCATGGATTACGTTTGTCAATTGCTTAACATTTACAATGCAGTGGTTTACATGGTATAGGACAATGCCATGATTACCAATATACAAAACCATAGTTATCCATCTATGTTCTAAGTTAATGTTCACAGTTGACTAGTGGGGTTTTTGTGTCTGATCAAGTTTTGACTTCGGAATGCAAACCATCGTCCACACCTGTCAAATTAGTGCATCTCTTCAAAAATGATAACTGTAATTTAAAAAGGAAAAAAAAAAAAAAAAAAGTAGTCATTGTATCATTTGTATTCATTTATTTAACATTGTCGTCTTTAATATTGACAGTAGGGACAAAGTGGTGTGCTTGTTTGTCTGGATTTAACCCATTTTGAATAAAACTTTATTAAAATGGTGGCTGATTTGTCTCTGATTTTAAAACAGGACATATGTTGACTAAATTTAACAATAAGATTACAATGATATCCAGTGCTGTGACTGTTGTTATTCAGCCGACCAGGTGCAACCCACCCCCAGCACACATTATGTATGCAGCCTGAGAGGTAAGTTTTTTCTGTAACGCTTCATGGGGTGTTGTGGTCTTTTGTACACTTCTATAGAGAAAGGTATTGGAATAAAGACTTCACTTCAATTCAACTACATCGGATTACACCTTGCACCAAATTGTACATTGTGGCACTTGTTTAATAAAAAAAAAAAACATGGTTTAAACTATAATTTTGATATCATGGTTGGTCAGTCATTGCATCAGTCCTTGCATCCAGTGCTCTCTATGAATTTGAGTGGTTACTTTTCTCCGGCCCTGTTCCTTTAGCTTTTTACCAAAACAGTGGCGGTTTGACCGCTTTGTTATTGTTTGAACTGCAGCTTTAATATGCCGTCTGAAAGTCGTCTCAATGTCTTCAAACTGAACATGGAGCGGCGGATATCAAAACTATCTACGAAGTACAATGGCATCTCACTTTTACCCTTGTTCCCTACTACTTAACCAGAAGGGTCCCGTCTAGGTAAAGAAATATCTCCCTTTCATCCTCGAGGTTTCTGCTGGTCCCCATGTGAGTCTGATTAGGACGATTGGGTTGTGATGGAGCAAGGTGTGAGCTGATCCCTCCCTCTGATGGGCAGATGTTGAGGAGAGATGACCAGCCAGGCTCCGGCGTTGCCTTCCCTTGGGAATGGCATTTAAGTGGTCGGAGCAGGAAGACAAATGGATTCCTTTCTGGTGAGATCAAAGGAGCGGCCATCGCGCAGACTCCAGGGGAACCTTCCTCCCTAACTAACTACCCCCGAGGAGGGTTGTTGTTTGATGGTTGGGGGGCGATGGAAAGAGTCAGGTTTTGGGGAAGCTTGTTTTATGGCTTGTTTTTTGCTCTCTAAGGACCAGGTTGTTGCTAAGTGCTGCTCCCTCAGGACCAGGTTGTTGCTAAGTGCTGCTCCCTCAGGACCAAGTTGTTGCTAAGTGCTGCTCCCTCAGGACCAGCTTGTTGCTAAGTGCTGCTCCCTCAGGACCAGGTTGTTGCTAAGTGCTGCTCCCTCAGGACCATTTTGTTCCTAAGTGCTGCTCCCTCAGGACCACGTTGTTGCTAAGTGCTGCTCCCTCAGGACCAGGTTGTTGCTAAGTGCTGCTCCCTCAGGACCAGGTTGTTGCTAAGTGCTGCTCCCTCAGGACCAAGTTGTTGCTAAGTGCTGCTCCCTCAGGACCAGGTTGTTGCTAAGTGCTGCTCCCTCAGGACCAGGTTGTTGCTAAGTGCTGCTCCCTCAGGACCATTTTGTTGCTAAGTGCTGCTCCCTCAGGACCAGCTTGTTGCTAAGTGCTGCTCCCTCAGGACCAGGTTGTTGCTAAGTGCTGCTCCCTCAGGACCAAGTTGTTGCTAAGTGCTGCTCCCTCAGGACCAAGTTGTTGCTAAGTGCTGCTCCCTCAGGACCAAGTTGTTGCTAAGTGCTGCTCCCTCAGGACCAAGTTGTTGCTAAGTGCTGCTCCCTCAGGACCAGGTTGTTGCCGGGTGCTGCTCCCTCAGGACCAGGTTGTTGCCGGGTGCTGCTCCCTCAGGACCACGTTGTTGCTAAGTATTGCTCCCTCAGGGCCAGATTGTTGCCGAGTGCTGCTCCGGGCCAGGTTGTTGCTCAGAAAATGAGCGGGATCCATGATGAAGTGGCATTTTGTCTGAAACGACGGTTGAGGGCCAGCAAGTGGAGTTCTTTCCTCTGAGCCACTGTCATGGGAGATGTAATACTTTCTCAGTCAAAAGTTTAATAAGTTGAACTTTTGACTGACAAAGTTGGACTAGTTGCATAAGTAATGATGGAGAAAACATCAACAGCATATAAAAAAAGTTATTGTATGAATGTTTTAAACTTTCAGGCCGGTATTCTGCGTCTCTCTCATTGACATCAATGATTAATTGATGAACCCCCTGAGAGGTTATTGAGTCATGATACCTGAGATCATTCGAGGCAATGCCATTCTTAGTTTTGGGGGGGGGTTTAGAGCGGGACTGTCCGTACATTTGCAAGAAAAGAGTGGACAGGATATGGCCAATCGAAAAGACAGGTGCGCTAACACTGCACACCCTTGGAGGTGCTATGCTTTTTTGACATTTACAGCCCTCTTTCTCCTTTCATCAGAGCCAGATGTACTCAGTAAAGGTCTGAGCATCCACAAGCAGGAATAACCTGCAACTCCCCAAGGGAAACCAGGGCCGCTAACATGGAGAAGCTAACGGTTCAAGGGGGACAGGAGCCAACAGCCCTGTTATTAATGAAAAAGTCAGCGTTGCACAAAGTAAACAGCAATATCTGGCCAGCTAAGAGGCTAAACTTCTCTACTGTTTTTTTTGCTATCACGCTGCAGCAGCATGAAGGACATCCGTGCAGATGTTTTTTGCGATAATGTTTTGCATCGTGCTGTATACCGCAGATGATATATGCAGTTCATCCTATCAATGAGTCTCATTTCAAACTTAAAGGGATAGTTGGTGAAAAATGCCTTCGGAAAGTACTCAGACCCCTGGACTTTTTTACCTTCGGAAAGTATTCAGACCCCTTGACTTTTTCCACATTTTGTTACGTTACAGCCTTATTCTAAAATTGATCAACATTTTTCCTCAGCAATCTACACACAATACCCCATAATGACAAAGCGAAAACAGGTTTTTAGGAATGTTTGCAAATATAAAAAAAAACAGAAATAGCTTATTTACATAAGTATTCAGACCCTTTGCTATGAGACTTGAAATTGAGCTCAGGAGCATCCTGTTTCCATTGATCATCCTTGATGTTCTACAACTTGATTGGAGTCCACCTGTGGTAAATTCAATTGATTGGACATGATTTGGAAAGGCCCACACCTGTCTACAGTTGACAGTGACAGTTGACCACAGTTGACAGTGCATGTCAGAGCAAAAACCAGGCCATGAGGTCGAAGAAATTGTCCGTAGAGCTCCGAGACAGGATTGTGTTGAGGCAAAGATCTAGGGAAGGGTACCAAAACATTTCTGCAGCATTGAAGACACCAAGAACACAGTGGACTCCATTATTCTTAAATGGAAGAAGTTTGGAACCACCAAGACACTTCCTAGAGCTGTGTTTCGGAGGACGCACGGCTCTCGACCTTCACCTCTCCCGAGTCCGTACGGGAGTTGCAGCGATGGGACAAGACTGTAACTACCAATTGGATACCACGAAATTGGGGAGAAAAAATTGTTTTTTAAAAATCTAATAAAAATTCATACATTCAAATAAAATATAAATAAAATACAAAGAGTGAGCGTCGGGTTCTTGGTCACCTACCTGACCAAGGCCCTTCTCCCCCGATTGCTCAGTTTGAACCCTCCCCTAACCTGGACAACGCTGGGCCAATTGTGCGCCGCAACAACAGGGTCTCCTGGTCAAGGCCGGCTGCAACAGAGCCTGGACTCGAACCAGGATCTCTAGTGGCACAGCTAGCACTGCGATGCAGTGTCTTAGACCACTGCACCACTCGGGAGGCCCCGATGGTCACGCTAACAGAGCTCTAGAGTTCCTCTGTGGAGATGGGAGAACCTTCCAGAAAGACAACCATCTCTGCAGCACTCCACCAATCAGGCCTTTATGGTAGAGTGGCTAGACGAAAGCCACTTCTCAGTAAAAGGCACATTCACATAGAAACAAGATTCTCTGGTCTAATGAAACCAAGATTGAAATCTTTAGCCTGAATGCCAAGCGTCACGTCTGGAGGAAACCTGGCACCATCCCTACGGTAAAGCATGGTGGTGGCAGCATAATGCTGTGGGGAGGTTTTTCAGCGGCAGGGACTGGGAGACTAGTCAAGATCGAGGCAAAGATGAATGGAGCAAAGTACAGAGAGCTCCTTGATGAAAACCTGCTCCAGAGCACTCAGGACCTCGGACTGAGGTGACGGTTCACCTTCCAATAGGACAATGACCCTAAGCACACAGCCAAGACAATGCAGGAGTGGTTTCGGGACAAGTCTCTGAATGTCCTTGAGTGGCCCAGCCAGGGCCCGGACTTGAACCCGATCAAACATCTCTGGAGAGACCTGAAAATAGCTGTGCAGCAACACTCCCCATCCAACCTGACAGAGCTTGAGAGGATCTGCAGAGTAGAATGGGAGAAACTCCCCAAATACAGGTGTGCTAAGCTTGTAGCGTCATACCCAAGAAGACTCGATGCTGTGATCGCTGCCAAAGGTGCTTCAACAAAGTACTGAGTAAAGGGTCTGAATACTTATGTAAATGTATTATTTACATTTTTTATTTTGAAATTAGCAAATTTTTTGCTTTGTCATTATGGGATATTGTGTGTAGATTGATACAATTTAATCAATTTTAGAATATGGCTGTAACGTAACAAAATGTGGAAAAAGTCAAGGGGTCTGAATACTTTCCGAAGGCACTGTAGGTACCATGACTTGCATGGGATTTGTGCCACAACTGTTAAAATGTTAGCATTTGGAAACAATGCCAGGAAAACTGAACCAAAGCATGGATTTCTGTCATACCTTGTCCATAGACTGCTTACACAGTAAGGAAACCAATATGTGGTCCTCTGTAGCTCAGCTGGTAGAGCACGGCGCTTGTAAAGCAAAGGTAGTGAGTTCGATCCCCGGGACCACCCATACACAAAAATGTATGCACGCATGACTGTAAGTCGCTTTGGATAAAAGCGTCTGCTAAATGGCATATTATTATTATTATTATTATTATATTATTATTATTATTATATTATTATGTCATTTTGTCATGTGTGTGAACTATCCCTCTAAACTAAAATGTAGTAAGACGTGTTAGGGCCACATACAGTGAGGGAAAAAAGTATTTGATCCCCTGCTGATTTTGTACGTTTGCCCACTGACAAAGAAATTATCAGTCTATAATTTTAATGGTAGGTTTATTTGAACAGTGAGAGACAGAATAACAACAAAAAAATCCTGAAAAACGCATGTCAAAAATGTTATAAATTGATTTGCATTTTCATGAGGGAAATAAGTATTTGACCCCCTCTCAATCAGAAAGATGTCTGGCTCCCAGGTGTCTTTTATACAGGTAACGAGCTGAGATTAGGAGCACACTCTTAAAGGGAGTTCTCCTAATCTCAGCTTGTTGCCTGTATAAAAGACACCTGCCCACAGAAGCAATCAATCAATCAGATTCCAAACTCTCCACCATGGCCAAGACCAAAGAGCTCCCCACGGATGTCAGGGACAAGATTGTAGACCTACACAAGGCTGGAATTGTCTACAAGACCATCGCCAAGCAGCTTGGTGAGAAGGTGACAACAGTTGGTGCGATTATTCGCAAATAACTGTCAATCTCCCTCGGCCTGGGGCTCCATGCAAGATCTCACCTCGTGGAGTAGCAATGATCATGAGAACGGTGAGGAATCAGCCCATAACTACACGGGAGGATCTTCTCAATGATCTCAAGGCAGCTGGGACCATAGTCACCAAGAAAACATTTGGTAACACACTACGCCGTGAAGGACTGAAATCCTGCAGCGCCCGCAAGGTTCCCCTGCTCAAGAAAGCACATATACAGGCCCGTCTGAAGTTTGCCAATGAACATCTGAATGATTCAGAGGAGAACTGGGTGAAAGTGTTGTGGTCAGATGAGACCAAAATCAAGCTCTTTGGCATCAACTCAACTCGCCGTGTTTGGAGGAGGAGGAATGCTGCCTATGACCCCAAGAACACCATCCCCACCGTCAAACATGGAGGTGGAAACATTATGCTTTGGGGGTGTTTTTCTGCTAAGGGGACAGGACAACTTCACCACATCAAAGGGACGATGGACGGGGCCATGTACCATCAAATCTTGGGTGAGAACCTCCTTCCCTCAGCCAGGGAATTGAAAATGGGTCGTGGATGGGTATTCCAGCATGACAATGACCCAAAACACACGGCCAAGGCAACAAAGGAGTGGCTCAAGAAGAAGCACATTAAGGTCCTGGAGTGGCCTAGCCAGTCTCCAGACCTTAATCCCATAGAAAATCTGTGGAGGGAGCTGAAGGTTCGAGTTGCCAAACGTCAGCCTCTAAACCTTAATGACTTGGAGAAGATCTGCAAAGAGGAGTGGGACAAAATCCCTCCTGAGATGTGTGCAAACCTGGTGGCCAACTACAAGAAACGTCTGACCTCTGTGATTGCCAACAAGGGTTTTGCCACCAAGTACTAAGTCATGTTTTGCAGAGGGGTCAAATACTTATTTCCCTCATTAAAATGCAAATCAATTTATAACATTTTTGACATGTGTTTTTCTGGATTTTTTTGTTGTTATTCTGTCTCTCACTGTTCAAATAAACATACCATTAAAATTATAGACTGATCATGTCTTTGTCAGTGGGCAAATGTACAAAATCAGCAGGGGATCAAATACTTTTTTCCCTCACTGTACAAGGATAGGTAGGAATAAAACGGACTGAAAAATAAATTCACTGTATGTGATAGAAATATTGTAATTACAGTAATAGGCCTACAATAGTCCTCAGAGGGGTGGTGGGTTAGTTTGTTGTAAAAAATGGGAAACTACATTTTCCACAAAGAAAAGAGAAATGCTTGTATGCTGCCATTTCATTTCCATGGCAAGGTGTGAGGGGTCTGTGACCTCTGAGTGAGTGAGTGACTCTCTCTGTATTGTATTGTATGTATGTATGTATGTATGTATGTATGTATGTATGTATGTATGTATGTATGTATGTATGTATGTATGTATGTATGTATGTATGTATGTATGTATGTCTGTCTGTCTGTCTGTCTGTCTGTCTGTCTGTCTGTCTGTCTGTCTGTCTGTCTGTCTGTCTGTCTGTCTGTCTGTCTGTCTGTCTGTCTGTCTGTCTGTCTGTCTGTCTGTCTGTCTGTCTGTCTGTCTGTCTGTCTGTCTGTCTGTCTGTCTGTCTGTCTGTCTGTCTGTCTGTCTGTCTGTCTGTCTGTCTGTCTGTCTGTCTGTCTGTCTGTCTGTCTGTCTGTCTGTCTGTCTGTCTGTCTGTCTGTCTGTCTGTCTGTCTGTCTGTCTGTCTGTCTGTCTGTCTGTCTGTCTGTCTGTCTGTCTGTCTGTCTGTCTGTCTGTCTGTCTGTCTGTCTGTCTGTCTGTCTGTCTGTCTGTGTGTGTGTGTGTGTGTGTGTGTGTGTGTGTGTGTGTGTGTGTGTGTGTGATGAGTAAGACAGAAGAGATGGATTGTTAGGATGTTCTATTATCAGTAATTACTCTAAGATTAATGCAATGGTCATCTCAGTCTCCGGACTTGAACCCCATTTGAAAACCTGTGGTTTGAATTGAAGAGGGCAGTCCATAAGTGTATCAAGGATCTGGAAAAAGGATCTGTATGGACTGCTTATTAAACGGGTGACAATAATTTTGACCCTTATCTTTTTTAGATTTGTTTTATTACTTGTTAAACAAAATCTCTTTCTCTGCGCAATTGTATTAGTAAATACTTTTTGGAGCATACAATATAGCAGTGTATGTATTATTATTTTTTGTTCATTATCAAGTGTCAATATTTATGGCCCTGGCTGTACTCACCTGCATGATGCATGTCAAAATGTTCACCATACATCTTACCACAGTAGCAAGGTTAGGAGTGCATTCTGCAGGGATAGAGGGAATGGCTTTGTTTTTTAGTCTATCAAAGCATTGTAATGAGGTTTACTTGTAAACGTATTTTTCTTGTAGGCTAGCGAGTTATCTAATTTATTTAGTGAACTAGTCATCTAATTAAAACCCTTTCTCAATCGTACAATCAGGCCTGTAAGTAATTGTGATTCCTCGTTACCACTGTCATACCGTCGTCATGGAAAGAAAGTGGTGAATTGCTGTCACAAGTTTACAATGAGCTCCAAAGACGTCAGAGTTCAATTAGCTTGCATCTTTTATGGTTGGTGGACTCTTTTTGAAGCTGGCATTTTTCTATTCGTTCCAGAACACAGCAAATCCCCATAGTTTTTCATAAAGAGCAGTCAGTTTAATGTGGAGGGGTTGTCTCCACACAAACCAAGAAACAAAAGGGACAGATATAAGAACTAAACACATGCATGCACCAGCGAAAAGCTAGGGGGGTAAAGGTTATGGAGTTCTAGGGGGTTAAAGGTTATGGAGTTCTAGGGGGGTAAAGGTTATGGAGTTCTAGGGGGGGTAAAGGTTATGGAGTTCTAGGGGGGTAAAGGTTATGGAGTTCTAGGGGGGTAAAGGTTATGGAGTTCTAGGGGGGTAAAGGTTATGGAGTTCTAGGGGGGTAAAGGTTATGGAGTTCTAGGGGGGTAAAGGCTATGGAGTTCTAGGGGGGTAAAGGTTATGGAGTTCTAGGGGGGTAAAGGTTATGGAGTTCTAGGGGGGTAAAGGTTATGGAGTTCTAGGGGGGTAAAGGTTATGGAGTTCTAGGGGGGTAAAGGTTATGGAGTTCTAGGGGGGGTAAAGGTTATGGAGTTCTAGGGGGTTAAAGGTTATGGAGTTCTAGGGGGTTAAAGGTTATGGAGTTCTAGGGGGGTAAAGGTTATGGAGTTCTAGGGGGGGTAAAGGTTATGGAGTTCTAGGGGGGTAAAGGTTATGGAGTTCTAGGGGGGTAAAGGTTATGGAGTTCTAGGGGGGTAAAGGTTATGGAGTTCTAGGGGGGTAAAGGTTATGGAGTTCTAGGGGGGGTAAATGTTGTGGAGTTCTAGGGGGGGTAAAGGTTATGGAGTTCTAGGGGGGTAAATGTTGTGGAGTTCTAGGGGGGGTAAAGGTTATGGAGTTCTAGGGGGGTAAAGGTTATGGAGTTCTAGTCAGCGCCTAATGTTATGGACAGTTACCACTCTTAGTGGTAAAATGAATACATGCAATTGCTCGCTAGATTGCATAATTTATGGGCATATTCAATAGTTTCTCTGTTATTCTGTGAGGTCACTCTCTGATGTGTGTAATTTTAAAGGCCATAACCTTATTCGTCTTGAGGTATGCGTTTGATCGTACTTTTCTCAATGATTATTTTACAATTTTTACAATACAGTGTTTCGTCTGAGGTATATATTTCGTTTTGATATCCTTTTAATAATGTATTGCTTGTTGTGAAATGTCTTGCCTAGAGGCATACAGATGTTGGCTTTGTATCTACATGAAAGGTACGATGATTTGATAATTAACAGAGGATAGTGACAAATGACAGCATAGATTAAGCTAATTAACACTTACAATGCAAGTACAGAGGTAAAAAAAAAAAGTTTTGGGTCATTTAGCAGACACTCTTATCCAGAGCGACTTACAGGAGCAATTAGGGTTAAGAGCCTTGCTCAAGGACACATCGGCAGATTTTTCACCTAGTCGGCTCGGGGATTAGAACCAGCGACTTTTCAGTTACTGGCACAACGCTCTTAACCACTAAGCTACCTGCCGCCCACGAGAGCATTGCCATAGCTCAGACAAGTCAGAAAACCATCAAAGCTGAATTTTCTATCTGGATAGTCCACCCAAATTACAAAATGTCATACAAGGCCAGAATATAGAGTTTGCTTACGTAGCCACTGCTTGTGCTATAGGCATCTGCTAACTTGACTGCCATTTTCCAACTGAAAAAACAAGTTAATACCTGATATTAGCATTTTTCAATTTCATGCCCAATTCATCCCAAAGTTGTCTCTGAAAGGGATGTTTCAATAACTTTGTACTTTGCTCCGTTCATCTTTCCCTCGATCCTGACTAGTCTCCCAATCCCTGCCACTGAAAAACATCCCCACAGGATTATGCTGCCACCACCATGCTTCACCGTAGGGATGGTGCCAGGTTTCCTCCAGACGTGACGCTTGGCATTCAGGCCAAAGAGTTCAATCTTGGTTTCATCAGACCAGAGAATCTTGTTTCTCATGGTCTGAGAGTCATCTGGCCCCTCTACCATAAAGGCCTGATTTGGTGGAGTGCTGCAGAGATGGTTGTCCTGGAAGGTTCTCCCATCTCCACAGAGGAACTCTGGAGCTCTGTCAGAATCACCATCGGGTTCTTGGTCATCTCCCTGACCAAGGCTCTTCTCCCCCGATTGCTAAGTTTGGCCGGGCGGCCAGCTCTAGGAAGAGTCTTGGTGGTTCCAAACGTATTCAATTTAAGAATGATGGAGGCCACTGTGTTCTTGGTGTCTTCAATGCTGCAGAAATGTTTTGGTACCCTTCCCTAGATCTTTGCCTCAACACAATCCTGTCTCGGAGCTCTACGGACAATTTCTTCGACCTCATGGCTTGGTTTTTTTCTCTGACATGCACTGTCAACTGTGGGACCTTATATACAGTGGGGGAAAAAAGTATTTAGTCAGCCACCAATTGTGCAAGTTCTCCCACTTAAAAAGATGAGAGAGGCCTGTAATTTTCATCATAGGTACACGTCAACTATGACAGACAAAATGAGAAATAAAATTCCAGAAAATCACATAGTAGGATTTTTAATGAATTTATTTGCAAATTATGGTGGAAAATAAGTATTTGGTCAATAACAAAAGTTTCTCAATACTTTGTTATATACCCTTTGTTGGCAATGACACAGGTCAAACGTTTTCTGTAAGGTTTTCACACACTGTTGCTGGTATTTTGGCCCATTCCTCCATGCAGATCTCCTCTAGAGCAGTGATGTTTTGGGGCTGTCGCTGGGCAACACGGACTTTCAACTCCCTCCAAAGATTTTCTATGGGGTTGAGATCTGGAGACTGGCTAGGCCACTCCAGGACCTTGAAATGCTTCTTACGAAGCCACTCCTTCGTTGCCCGGGCGGTGTGTTTGGGATCATTGTCATGCTGAAAGACCCAGCCACGTTTCATCTTCAATGCCCTTGCTGATGGAAGGAGGTTTTCACTCCAAATCTCACGATACATGGCCCCATTCATTCTTTCCTTTACACGGATCCGTCGTCCTGGTCCCTTTGCAGAAAAACAGCCCCAAAGCATGATGTTTCCACCCCCATGCTTCACAGTAGGTATGGTGCAACTCAGCATTCTTTGTCCTCCAATCACGACGAGTTGAGTTTTTACCTAAAAGTTCTATTTTGGTTTCATCTGACCATATGACATTCTCCCAATCCTCTTCTGGATCATCCAAATGCACTCTAGCAAACTTCAGACGGGCCTGGACATGTACTGGCTTAAGCAGGGGGACACGTCTGGCACTGCAGGATTTGAGTCCCTGGCGGCGTAGTGTGTTACTGATGGTAGGCTTTGTTACTTTGGTCCCAGCTCTCTGCAGGTCATTCACTAGGTCCCCCCGTGTGGTTCTGGGATTTTTGCTCACCATTCTTGTGATCCTTTTGACCCCACGGGGTGAGAACTTGCGTGGAGCCCCAGATCGAGGGAGATTATCAGTGGTCTTGTATGTCTTCCATTTCCTAATAATTGCTCCCACAGTTGATTTCTTCAAACCAAGCTGCTTACCTATTGCAGATTCAGTCTTCCCAGCCTGGTGCAGGTCTACAATTTTGTTTCTGGTGTCCTTTGACAGCTCTTTTGTCTTGGCCATAGTGGAGTTTGGAGTGTGACTGTTTGAGGTTGTGGACAGGTGTCTTTTATACTGATAACAAGTTCAAACAGGTGCCATTAATACAGGTAACGAGTGGAGGACAGAGGAGCCTCTTAAAGAAGAAGTTACAGGTCTGTGAGAGCCAGAAATCTTGCTTGTTTGTAGGTGACCAAATACTTATTTTCCACCATCATTTGCAAATAAATTCATAAAAAATCCTACAATGTGATTTTCTGGAGAAAAAAAATCTCAATTTGTCTGTCATATTTGACGTGTACCTATGATGAAAATTACAGGCCTCTCTCATCTTTTTAAGTGGGAGAACTTGCACAATTGGTGGCTGACTAAATACTTTTTTCCCCCACTGTAGACAGGTGTGTGCCTTTCCAAATCATGCCCAATCAATTGAATTTACCACAGGTGGACTCCAATCAAGTTGTAGAAACATGTCAAGGATGATCAATGGAAACAGGATGCACCTGATCTCAATTTTAGAGTCTTATAGCAAAAGGGTTGAATACTTATGTAAATAAGGTATTTCTGTTGTTTTACATAAATTAGCAAACATTTCTAAAAACCTGTTTTCACTTTGTCATTATGGGGTATTGTGTGTAAATTGATGAGGAACATTTTTTATTTAATCCATTTTAGAATAAGGCTGTAACGTAACAAAATCTGGAAAAATTCAAGGGGTCTGAATACTTTCCGAAGGCACTGTACAAAGATTAGTCCTCTATCTAGCTAGCTCTATGGTACTGAACTATGTCCCTGTCAATAGAGGACAAACAAGGTAGGAGGAAAAATATTACATTTTGTAATTTGAGTAGATTATCCCTTTAATGACATATAGATAGACTTTCACTGAGGGTATGGATCTTGTATTATTTTAATTAATTTACAAATGCACATATCCCATGCACCAACATCAGTGATCAGTTAGTCTGTTCTTTGTCATATATATATTTTTAAAAAAACATTTATAACTGCAATCTGTTGTACATTCAATCAAATTACCCTGAATGCTTTTTGTTGAAAACCACCAAAACCATTTTAAGACTGTGGCGGGATGATTTTCCATGCTAGTTTAAAGGGTTCTGATGTCCCATCCTCCATTTGGTACAGTAAAGCCAATCACAATAAACTAGCTTGGAGTCCTCTCTCTCTCTCAGTGGATTCATGCTTTACAACCGCTTTGATGACACACAACTGATAAAAACGTAATTGATGGTGATCCGCATGTGGGCCATATCCTAATAAAATCCCCACATCATAGCTGCACCGTACCTAAACACAGTATTGCATGTGAGCAGAACACAGAACACAGAACACAGAACACAGAACACAGAACACATGCCGGAGGCGGCAATATGTCTCTCCTTTGCTCCTGTTTTACAGGGAATCTGTTGTCAGATTAGTCGCTCCCAGCTAATTGTATGACTTCCAAAAACTATTGACTAGGCATCTGTGAAAACCTCTATGACATTTGTCTCTTAAAGAGTGACAATTGAAAAAAACTACTTATCTGGTTGAAAACGGCCTATGTGGCATTGATATGAGTCAAACATTTATTCTAGTGTCAAAATGTACTACAAAGTGTAAATAAGAATTTTGGTCATAAAGTCAGTCTTGTCCAAAGCAGAGATTTGTGAGATAATTAGGAAAAAAGGGTACGTAGCAGTTTTCCTTGGGGTTGGGTTTATTTCAAACCTGCCCACAGCTGGAAGCACCCAAGTAATCATAAATTCGGAGTGCAGTTGCACGCCACCCGATCCTAGTTAGGGACCATCAGTAAATTACATAATGTACCTGGGACAATATTTTCACATTTCAGTAGCTCCAAATTTCAATGACTTTTTATTTTATTTTTATTTCACCTTTATTTAACCAGGTAAGCCAGTTGAGAACAGGTTCTCATTTACAACTGCGACCTGGCCAAGATAAAGCAAAGCAGTGCAATAAAAACAACACAGAGTTACATATGGGGTAAAAAACATAAAGTCAAAAATACTACAGAAAATATATATACAGTGTGTGCAAATGTAGCAAGTTATGGAGGTAAGGCAATAAATAGGCTATAGTGCAAAATAATTACAATAGTATTAACACTGGAATGCTAGATGTGCAAGAGATTATGTGCAAATAGAGATACTGGGGTGCAAAAGAGCAAAATAAATAACAATATGGGGATGAGGTAGTTGGGTGGGCTAATTACAGATGGGCTGTGTACAGGTGCAGTGATCGGTAAGGTGCTCTGACAACTGATGCTTAAAGTTATTGAGGGAGATAAGAGTCTCCAGCTTCAGAGATTTTTGCAATTCGTTCCAGTCATTGGCAGCAGAGAACTGGAAGGAATGGCGGCCAAAGGAGGTGTTGGCTTTGGGAATGACCAGTGAGATATACCTGCTGGAGCGCAGACTACGGGTGGGTGCTGCTATGGTGACCAATGAGCTAAGATAAGGCGGGGATTTGCCTAGCAGTGATTTATAGATGGCCTGGAGCCAGTGGGTTTGACGACGAACATGTAGTGAGGACCAGCCAACAAGAGCGTACAGGTCACAGTGGTGGGTAGTGTATGGGGCTTTGGAGACAAAACGGATGGCACTGTGATAGACTACATCCAATTTGCTGAGTAGAGTGTTGGAGGCTATTTTGTAAATGACATCGCCGAAGTCAAGGATCGGTAGGATAGTCAGTTTTACGAGGGCATGTTTGGCAGCATGAGTGAAGGAGGCTTTGTTGCGAAATAGGAAGCCGATTCTAGATTTAACTTTGGATTGGAGATTCTTTATGTGAGTCTGGAAGTTGAGTTTACAGTCTAACCAGACACCTAGGTATTTGTAGTTGTCCACATACTCTAGGTCAGACCCGTCGAGAGTGGTGATTCTAGTCGGGTGGGCGGGTGCCAGCAGCGTTCGATTGAAAAGCATGCATTTAGTTTTACTAGTGTTTAAGAGCAGTTGGAGGCTACTGAAGGATTGTTGTATGGCATTGAAGCTTGTTTGGAGGTTTGTTAACACAGTGTCCAATGAAGGGCCAGATGTATACAAAATGGTGTCGTCTGCGTAGAGGTGGATCTGAGAGTCACCAGCAGCAAGAGCGACATCATTGATATACACGGAGAAAAGTGTCGGCCCAAGAATTGAACCCTGTGGCACCCCCATAGAGACTGCCATAGGTCCAGACAACAGGCCCTCCGATTTGACACACTGAACTCTATCTGAGAAGTAGTTGGTGAACCAGGCGAGGCAGTCATTTGAGAAACCAAGGCTATTTAGTCTGCCAATAAGAATGCGGTGGTTGACAGGGTCGAAAGCCTTGGCCAGGTCGATGAAGACGGCTGCACAGTACTGTCTATTATCAATCGCGGTTATAATATCGTTTAGGACCTTGAGCGTGGCTGAAGTGCACCCATGACCAGCTCGGAAACCGGATTGCATAGCGGAGAAGGTACGGTGGTATTCGAAATGGTCGGTGATCTGTTTGTTAACTTGGCTTTCAAATACTTTCGAAAGGCAGGGCAGGATGGATATAGGTCTGTAGCAGTTTGGATCTAGAGTGTCACCCCCTTTGAAGAGGGGGATGACCGCGGCAGCTTTCCAATCTCTGGGGATCTCAGACGTTATGAAAGAGAGGTTGAACAGACTAGTAATAGGGGTTGCGACAATTTCGGCGGCTAGTTTTAGAAAGAAAGGGTCCAGATTGTCTAGCCCAGCTGATTTGTAGGGGTCCAGATTTTGCAGCGCTTTCAAAACATCAGCTGTCTGAATTTGTGTGAAGGAGAAGCGGGGGGGGCATGGGCAAGTTGCAGCAGAGGGTGCAGAGTTGGTGGCCGGGGTAGTGGTAGCCAGATGGAAAGCATGGCCAGCTGTAGCAAAATGCTTGTTGAAATTCTCGATTATTGTAGATTTATCGGTGGTGATAGTGTTTCCTAGCCTCAGTGCAGTGGGCAGCTGGGAGGAAGTGCTCTTATTCTCCATGGACTTTACAGTGTCCCAAAACTTTTTGGAGTTAGTGCTACAGGATGCAAATTTCTGTTTGAAAAAGTTAGCCTTTGCTTTCCTGACTGCTTGTGGATATTGGTTCCTAACTTCCCTGAAAAGTTGCATATCGCGGGGGCTATTTGATGCTAATGCTGTACGCCACAGGATGTTTTTGTGCTTGTCAAGGGCAGTCAAGTCTGAGGAGAACCAGGGGCTATATCGGTTCTTAGTTCTGTATTTTTTGAATGGGGCATGTTTATTTAAGATTGAGAGGAAATTACTTTTAAGGAACAACCAGGCATCCTCTACTGACGGAATGAGATCTATATCCATCCAGGATACCTGGGCCAGGTCAATTAGGAAGGCCTGCTCGCTAAAGTGTTTTAGGGAGCGTTTGACAGTGATGAGGGGTGGTCGTTTGACCGCGGACCCGTTACGGACGCAGGCAATAAGGTAGTGATCGCTGAGATCCTGGTTGAAGACAGCTGAGGTGTATTTAGAGGGTATGTTAGTCAGGATGATATCTATGAGGGTACCCATGTTTACGGATTTAGGGTTGTACCTGGTAGGTTCGTTGATAATTTGCGTGAGGTTGAGGGCATCTAGCTTGGATTGTAGGATGGCTGGGGTATTAAGCATATCCCAATTTAGGTCACCAAGCAGTACAAACTCTGAGGATAAATGGGGGGCAATCAATTCACATATGGTGTCCAGGGCACAGCTGGGGGCTGAGGGGGGTCTGTAGCAAGCGGCAACAGTGAGAGACTTATTTCTGGAAAGGTGGATTTTTAGAAGTAGAAGCTCAAACTGTTTGGGCACAGACCTGGATAGTATGATAGAGCTCTGCAGGCTATCTCTACAGTAGATTGCAACTCCACCCCCTTTGGCAGTTCTATCTAGACGGAAAATGTTATAGTTGGGGATGGAAATTTCAGAATTTTTGGTGGCCTTCCTGAGCCAGGATTCAGACACTGCTAGAACATCAGGGTTGGCAGAGTGTGCTAACGCAGTGAATAACTCAAACTTAGGAAGTAGACTTCTGATATTTATGTGCAAGAAACCAAGACTTTTGCGATTACAGAAGTCAGCAAATGATAGCGCCTGGGGAGTAGGAGTGATACTGAGGGCTGCAGGGCCTGGGTTAGCCTCTACATCACCAGAGGAACAGAGGAGGACTAGAATAAGGATACGGCTAAAGGCTTTAAGAACTGGTCTTCTAGTGCGTTGGGTACATAGAATAAAGGGGGCAGATTTCCGGGTGTTATAGAAAAGATTCAGGGCATTATGTACAGACAAGGATATGGAAGGATATGAGTAAAGTGGAGGTAAACCTAAGCGTTGGGTAACAATGAAAGAGATAGCATCGCTGGAGGCATCAATTGAGTCGGTCTCCGCGTGTATAGGGGGTGGGACAAATGAGCTATCTAAGGCAGGTTTAGCTAGGCTGGGGGGTCTACAGTGAAATAGTACAATTAGAAATAACCGAAACAACAATAAACTAACCATGTTTGGGCTGAGGCTAAACATAAACAGGATGTAGTACCGTAAAAAGGAACAGTCCAGCAGACATCAGCTGTATAGCTGAGTTATCATAAGGTCCGGTGGTAAAGCACTAGCGAGTAAGAGGCCACGGCTAGCGTGTGCTAGCGGGCCGGGGCTAGCAGATGGAATCTTCGTGGTTAACGTCGTAACCACATCAGACGATTTCGTCGGCAGACCAGTCGTGTAGGATCGGCGGGGCTCCGTGTCAACACTAGGTGGTCCCGTCCGGTTGACAGAGAGGTAGATAGCCGGGAGATGGGCCTAGCTCAGGATGATTAGCCAGACCACAGCGTCCATTTTGTTGTAGCTAACTGGTAGCGATGAATCCGGAGTTAAAGGTCCAGTGATTCAGTGATTCCGGCGGAAAAACTGATATGTTCTGGGTCGATAACGCGCTGTGCAGACTGGCCGAATATCCGGTGATTAATGTCCAGTGATTAAAATTAATCCCGCAGAAAAAAATCCAATGTTCTGGGTGAAATACCGCTAGCTGTGGCTAATAGCAAGTAGCTAGTTAGCTGGCTAGCTAGTTTCAACTGGAGATTCTAGATTCTAGATAAAGGTAAGTCAATAATAGAATCCGTTCCACATTGAGTGAGGCGGGTTGCAGGAAAGTATATTTTGTAGAAGGATGAAAAGTCTGATAGGGAAATATGTATGAAAAATACAGAAAAAATAGGGTATTTACAGGCTATTTACAGACACACGACAAAAACAGAACTGCACTACTACGCCATCTTGGAAAAAAGTCCAGATTTAACCACAAATCAACCATAAAGTGTAGAAATCCATACAAATATTTAAAGCATTTAATGAGAACTAAAAATGTGTGTAACATGAAATTATTGTCCCGTTTTAAATTGTGTAATATATTGAGGGTCCCTAACTAGCCTCACAGATAGGCTATCCAAAGTCAAACCAACTTTGCCATGGCCGCACACAGGCCAGCTGAAGCTAATTGGCGAAAGAAGTTGGCTAGCTTGCCTAGTCTAGGCGAAGACCAGACGCCAGACCAGATTAAACTGTAGGCCTATCAAGTTATCTAGAAGGGTGAGTGACTGTAACTGTGTACTGTTTTGGCAGAGAGAATGTACAAACGCTTCCCACGTGCGAACACAAACACAACAGACACCACATTAAGCCACGCCTCCATAGATATGTCTTTACACAATGGTCCTCGCTATTCGGGATCCTTGGGACGTCCCTAGCCCATTGAAGTTGACATTTTAAAAATGGTTAAGGTTTATACTATGGGCACCGATTGATAACGAGCAGCTATAGTTCCGGTGCCTGGGTTTTTCTTCACTTGTTTTTCGTCACTGGTCATCTGGACAAATCAAGATTTCGCAGGTGTTAGTATCTTTCGAATTTCGGAAGGGGAGGGGACATTTGGCCCATACACTTGCCCGTAACCATGTTCCTAGCTCGTAACTTTCAAATAGACAGGGTGGAGCTCCTCGTTGTACAATCTCTTCATCTCTTAACATGTATGGACCCAGAACATAAGCGAGCATCTAGCCAATTACACAAGACGTTAGTTCTGGGTTAGCAAGTGACATTGAAAGCCATTTAGGGTGTGTATGGAGGTAAATTATAGGCAATATATCCTGGTACAGGGGAGCTCTTGAACTTGACTCAGGCTAACCTCCAATCACGTGCCTCTAAGCCTCATTAAAGTGGATTCCTTTTCAAAGAGAAAGCATTCCTCTCTAAAGTGAACCAGCCAATGAAGCCCCCAGCAGTAACCAAAAGGCTCATTAAAATGGAGTGGGCTATGGACAGCTAGCATGTGCATTCACATTAGTCTCTCACCTGCATTTCAGTCAGGCTTGCGATATTTTTTATTTCACTGTGGCTAAACAAAAGTGAGAGTCTTGTACATCTGTTTTCATAGTTCATAGTTGATCAACAGCTTTCCATCTTCAAGGACAATTATTTCCAATTATTTTGTGATGGGATTGGGACCCTTGTAATGATTGTTGTTCAGTTGCAGAATACGAATAAGTTTTGATGAGAGAGAGTACTACTAATATGACATCCTGAGAAGTTAAAGCTAGATGTTAATTTTGACCAACATCTTCTGTTTTACGTGCTTGTTTTCATCCACAGTGAAAGCTGTCACACTATACAGTACATTTGCTTTTCTTGAGGATTGGTTAAGGTTGTTCAAGCCTTTACATTAGGTTTTACATGGTTCGACTTGCAACACAAAATGAATGACATGTTGGGTTTTTTTTATCTCCTCTCCTCAGTCTTCGGTGTGACGCTTGAGTCATGTCTCATCAAATAGCAAAACATTTTTACCTGCCATTCAAGTTATTTCTTCTGTTTAGACATTTGAGTATTGCTCTGTATGTAACACTGCAACGTTTCAGATTGAAGTGTAAAGCCTACAAATTCACTCATTATAGTTAAATGTCATATAGTTGGATTGAATCCAGATGTTATGTATGTTATTGTTTAGCATACTTTGAAACAGGCTTAGGCTATAGTCCATGAAAAATAAGTTGTGCAAGGACAAAAGGTTTAATTATTAATTGTCAACATTGATCTAATACATGTATAATGTTATCCTCCATAACATATTTCGGCTGATTTATTTGTACATTAAAACGAACGTTCATTGTAGACTTCTCACAATTCCACAGCACATAAAAGGTTTTATTTACAACCCCCTTAGCTATTATTTCCCGTTTAGTATTAAGAAAACGTTAAGGTAGAAGCCCTACTGTTAAACTTGACTATCTCGTTTTGCGCCCAAGGTTTACAACTCCCAGAGGACAAACAGTAAACACGTTATTTGTCTGCATTGCCTATTGAGAAGAGCCATAAATGTGGTATAGGGACTTGCATACGAGATAATTACTGCAGTTTAAGCAACTAATAGGTGCCCAATAAAGTGAAGTTGTGTACTCAAGGTGTTGATTTAGAGGTCCCTCACATGATCCTATTTTGTGTGTGTGTGTGCGTGCGTGCGTGCGCGTGCGCGCCAATTACATTATAACGTCACTTACCGTTTTTATTTAATATGCAATTGCTTTTCTTAATAATATACTGCGATTGGTTCATACGTTTTTTGGACTATTCAATTAATAAAATGTACCCATTGATTGTTGAAGAAACGTATAATGTGTCAAGAAACGCCTCATGAGCTTAGTTCAACTGTGTACCCCATCAGAACCCAACATATACGTTTGTTCTGTGTACAGATGTAAGTTTGTCAACAATGTAATTGTAAACAAACACTGTATAGCCTCAAAACATGTTTAAAACTATGTTGATATCATGGATGGTTATTCTTTGCATCCATAGCTCTGTCTATGAATTGGATTTGAGAGTGGTTACATTTCTCAACCCCATTCCTCGGCTTTAACAAAAAGTGGTGAGGTGCCCACTTTGTTATTGTTTGAAACGCAGATTGCCCCTTTAAGGTAGAATTACGATTCACAGTGAATTGTTGCTTTGTTTCTCTTTATCACAGGATATCTAGAAAATGTCAAACTTGTAATACTGTAAATGTGTGCATGCACAAACTATAAAGCACAGACCTAATGTTGGAATAGATTAAAAGAAAGGGAAAGGGGGGTACTTAGTCAGTTGTGCAACTGAATGCATTCAACTGAAATGTGTCTTCCGCATTTAACCCAACCCCTATGAATCAGAGAGGTGCGGAGGGGCTGCCTTAATCGACTCCGAAGCTACTTAAAAGTGCAATATTAGATATTCAAGGTAATTGTATGCCTACTTTGAGCGAAAATATTGGGTTTATCTAGTTAGTCTACTGAAAATATAGCCTACAGAATAATTATGTCCGAAGAATTATGTCTAAAATATCTTTAGGCTTTGTTTTCACACCACATTACTAGCACATTTTTTATAAAAATCGATTCATTGCTATTGGTCCTAATCACTTGAACATTATGATAATATAGCTTTGTTAAACAAAAAAACTTTTTTGTAATACAAACTTTTTAATTATTATTTTAGTATTGGAGCGGGTAGATTTGACACAAGACTTAGAAAACCGAACATTCGCTCTTTGCAAACTAAAAGGCTAAATTATAGTATCGTAGGCTATTATAAACCTGAAATGTGGTGATTATTTTTATTTATTATTAATAATACCAAAGATATAGGCAATGCCTCTCGAGAATCAGGTAGGCTAAACTGAATTTCACATGTCCAAATTCCAGATGTAACAGAATTTGGCTTAAACTCAACATGAATCAACTGTTGCAAGTAGACTATATCAAAATGTAGTTTGACTACAGTTTTGAAGTTGACTTAGCCCTTTATATTTATGAACCATAGCAAGGCCAACATTTAAACTGTAAAGCGTGCCGGTTTATAAGGCAATAGGCCTGTTATTATCCGATCATAAAAATGTTTCGTTTATAATGTCAATATGAGAAAATCTCAAGTATTTACACCAAAGGCATGCGTCAAATGTTCAAGCCTGCTCGAGATTTAATCGGAAAAGATGGAATCATGCAATCCTTTCTAGCTATTTTACCTCTCCTGGTTGTAGCTGTTTTTACGAACGTAGGCCTAAAGGTATTGCATATAGCCAAAATTGTGGGTAATGTTATTTATCATTGGTCTTTAAATCGTAAAAATACATAATTTACTTCATTGCACATAATGGCTATTCTTTACAAAATAAAGTATATTTCAACATTATCCTAAATCCGAAATATAATTATTATACTCTACGTTAAACTTTCCAAAAACGAAAAACACCTGTGAAGGCTTCATCACAAACGAACTTCATCGAAGCAATATGGATCCAAATATAGGATTAAAAAGCAGAACATTTTTGTTTGATCCTATCTTGTTGGCTATCACTGGATTTTGCAGTCATCCAACTTGATGGGAAAACTTGTCAGAACTCCAAAAAAAATGATCAAATTATGCTTACCAACACCATCCTTGCTGCTCCTTCTGACACAAGAAGGAAACGTGAAAGTAGGTTCATGCAGGTGTAGGTCGTCTGTTCACATTATTATCCAGCCCCATTATCCAGCCCCATTATCCAGCCCCATTGTCAGTAATATGAAGTGCAAGGAGCACGTGCCACACACCTGTTCAGATTCGCGGGCATTCTGTGAAGCGGACGCATGCATTGCTTAAGAGGCGTTGGGGGGGTTTCACCTGGTGAAAGTGAAATGTAACCTACGAAATTATAATATGTTTTGTTTTCAATTCATGTATAAGGCTACATACTTGATAATAAATTATATTATTTATATTATAAAGTGACTGGACGAGCCTTATGTGTTTTCCATGCCAAGAGTGTTTTGGGTACATTGCTTATTCACATTAGCCCACTGCCTGCTAACCATTAACATGTGATAGATTTAATTGCGTTTCGAAGTATTTTATGGCCGTGGTGCAAGCATTGCTTTTATGAAACACTTCGAAAGCCAATGACATAGTCTCTAACTTCTAACCCAACATTACACTAGGCCTATAGATGGTTAGAAAATGTGAACTCATATAGGCCTAGGCTTATTGGCATAAAAAGACAGACTATGGTAATCATTTCACGTTAGAAGTAGGCCTAGTTTCTAGTTTAGCTGGGCTATCACGTTCAATGACAGTCGTTTTCAACTAAAGAGATCGATATAGCCAAATTCATTCAACGGTTCACCTCAGTTTCGTCATCCTTTTCAATAAGAATGTCAACCAAGCTATTCGATAGAGTATTTGAAGCCATCCATACATTACAACCATTTTTAATCACGAAAATATTTTGCATGCTGTCACTATAGGCTACTGCAGTGACTGAAAATGTAGCTTATTCAACCGCACTGGTGCACTTCTGATCGTAAACACTAGGGGTCAGAATACTCCAAAATATCAAAGCACTGGGGCTTTATAGAAGTCTGAGAACGGTGACAGGGGCAGCACTGGGGCTTTTCAGAAGTCTCAAAGATCATGACGTTTTGACTGCAATCGACTGCAAGTTTCTACAGTTGCTCTTCACCGACTTCATCCTGCAGCCATCGCCTGCATTGTGGGAGGCTCTAAATCAACCAATCATTATAGTGTTTTTGTTTGACCCACCCACATGAACATGACCAAAGAAGTGACTGAAACAGGAACTAACTTTGCACCATTCATGTCGGCTATACATTGGATATGTACAAAATGCATGTGATATTTGAGGCTCTCTCGCCATTTTGCACTGAGCCTTGCTGTTGGAAATCCACATTAGTGTGCTTTCACAGATGCACCTCCCCTAACTTCCAATAGTAGCCTATCCAGCTTCAGCCCCACAGCATAAGGCTAGCCTGTGGCTAAAACCAACACAATCGCTCTCTACTGGCCGTGGTTAACCGCTACCACATACTGTACATGCAACTCCTCCTTTTCTTTCCTAGATTCCTTTCCCCGCTCCCTTTCCTCTATTCCTCCCTCCCTTTTCTTTCCTCCTTTCATAGATTCCGTTCCTCCTTTCCTAGCTTTCTTTCCCTCTTCCTTTCCTTTTCTCTACTACCACTGGTTAATCCCTACCACATGCATGTCAACTCCTCCTTTTCTATCCTAGAATCCTTTCCTCCTTTCCTCACTGCCTTTCCTTTCCTCCTTTCCTAGATCCCTTTATTTTCTTCCTTTCCTAATTTCCTAGCTTCCTATCCTTCCCTAGCTCCTTCCCTATCTCCTTTCCTCCTCTACTAGTCCCTTTCCTAGTTTCTTTCCCTGGGATTAACCACAGCCATTAGAGAGGAAAGGGAGCAAGGAGCTAGGCAAGGAGATATGGAGGTAGGAAAGGAAATGGAGGTATGAAAGGAAATGGAGGTAGGAAATGAGGGAAGGAAAAGGGAGTTAGGAAGTGAGGAAAGAAGGAAAGGAAGATAGGAAAGGGAGTAAGGAAAGGAATCTAGGATGGAAAAGGAATTCACGTGTGTGGTAGGGATTAACCACAGCCAGTAGATGGCGACCGTATTGGTTTTAGTGACAGGCTAGTTTTAGTCACAGGCTATGCTGCGGGGCTGCAGCCGGATGCATCTCACAACTTCAGTCCTTTACTTTATTTGCAGTTGGTTGCTTCAGCCTTAACACTCAAACAAGCCCATATTCTTTACATATTTATTGAGATATTGTGCATGCGCACATGCCATCCTCTTCTCCCTACCCTGTTCTCTCTTACAGGCTAAGCTGTTTGTCCTTTTAGTTTAGGATGCATTTATTCGTATAAAATTAGATTTTCTGATGTTCACTGGAGAGTAGGCAGGCCCATGTTTTCATAACACTGATGCAAGGAGTTAAAGCTACACTTGTTTAGGCTACTCGTTACAAAAGTAATAGGTATTTAATAATTATAATAGGCTAATAATAAGCATAACAATAATAATAATAATACAATGTTATTGTTTCAAAAGTTTTTAGAAAACGTATTTGTCTTCGATATTCTAAGTTTTTGTATTGTTTTGAGGAGTATCTGACTCTGAATCTGAACTCTATCAATCGGAACACAGGCCTCTGGACTATATCATGGGACCTCATGAAGAATGCTGCAATCAGTTCAACTAATAAGCCATAATAATAATAATAATAATAATAATAATAATAATAATAATAATAATAATAATAATAATAATAATAATAAAAAGCCAACAATAGAAAGTCGATTTTTAAAATATGTGATCCTGTCAAGGGACTGTACCCTGGACCGGATACTGTAAGTGTCAGTATAGTAGAGGCCTAATTATCTCCAGCAGAGTTTCTATCCCGATTACACGCTAGACTAGGCTACACTGAGATCTTAACTGTGGAGTGCATGGGGAAGTAGTCCATTTAGCTCAGTGGATCAAAACAAGACCGTAAACCATATTGTCAGTGACCTGTCTGTTCTGTCAGCTCCGTCTTGAATGCCACACTCGTTTCGGTGTGGTCGCTCAAAACATTATTTTTGAAATAGATTTTCTTAGGAAAACAAAGGAGGGGAGGGGATGATGAACCTAATAACTCGCTAGCCCGAGGTACACTGCCCTCGAGGCCGAGACGGGGCAGCTGTAGCCTGATTTATAGCCTCACTTGTCCACTGAGCCACATTCTATTCTCATATATCTCAGAGAATTGTGGGGACACAGATTTTCACGGGAAACATAAAGGCCTATTAGCCTTAATAGTAGACTCTAAGCCTACAATGTTGAATGTAAAACGCTAAGCTATGTTGGAATGGCCATTTATTTTAGGGGGTTGACAATGCAGAATTTTCTTTCACGCTAATTGTCAAATAAATTGATGGTTCGTAACCCAGGCTTCATCTGTACTGTATTTTTATCCCTGCATATATAGTTGGTTTGTTGTTATTATTATTGTTATTATTGTTATTATTATTATTATTATACCCTACAATTTTTGCAACCTCTTGTTGTTGTTTTTGCTGATGAGGAATATACATTATTATTTCGGGGGAAAAATATGTATTATTTTAGCCCTACGTGATTTGTGGGGATTGTGCAATGGCATTGTTTATGCACGTGCAAAGGGCGACAGACGTCAGACCCTTCAGGTAGCCAATAATACGATCAAAACAGGAATAGATACAGTATATAGGCCTTATAAACGTGTATGTAGTCTGGACTAAATAATTAGACCTCCTAAACTACATTCATTGTTTCGCTCTTGACAAATGCAAAAAGTAGCCTAAAAACAGACCTAAGGCAATAAATACCCTTTTATGGAAAAATCACAAAATTAACATAAATCATTATTTAGTCTCGGTTGATTGATTCGTGTTGAGCTGATGCCAATATTATAGCCACCAAATTATCTGTCCGTGGCTTTATTCCTACAAAACGCTTTTCAATCCATTGGCGCACAGGTTGATATAATGAATTCATACAATAAAATATAGGCCTACGAAATAGCCTATACAATCCCTCTTCTAATGTCATAGATAGCCTATAGATTTATATCTGTGAAATGAATTTGTGTGCTTTTTAAGGACAAAGGACACAACTTATGAATATTACATTTTTAGAGCCGATATGATTCAGTGGAATAAAGAAGTGATGAACGGAAAGCATTTCATTTCATTAATCTCCCGTTTTATCTGTGGGTTTATTAATCATGTAGATATGCCATTTTCATATAGCGCGAGAGGGGCCCCCACCGCTACCTACTACCACTTATGAGGGCTCTCCTCCGCGGGTGACTTCCAATTGGTGCAGGCCTTTGTTGTTATCGCGACTAATCGCCAGGTGCGTCGGTTGTGCGAAGTCGGAGGACTTGATGCTTTGCAATAGATAATGCAAGTGTGGCAAAATGATGGCTTGCATAAAATAATAATGACGAATTAATTGTAGGATTTCGTAAAGTATTGACAACACATCATCCTCTGAATGTGGGATATAGACTAACTGCACTTATAGCATAGTAATGAAGTGGTAATAATAATAACAATAATAATAGTAATAATAATAATAATAATAATAATAATAATAATAATAATAGTAATAGTAATAATAAACGAAATTGCTTTAAAATGTATTATCGATATTCCTATAGCATTTCCAAATGGGTCACAGCTGGATAATACCCTTACAGCATCAAAATCTGTTGAATAAAAGCAGACTCAACTTATTCATAATTCCTATAGGCCTACACTCTTAGAAAAAAAGAGTTCCTAAAGGGTTCTTCGGCTGTCCCCATAGGATAACCCGTTTTGGTTCCAGGTAGAACCCCTTTTTGGTTCCAGGTAGAACCCTTTTGGAACCAAAATGGTTCTACCTGAACAAAAAAGTGTTATTCAAAGGGTTCTCCCATGGGGACAGCTGAAGAACCCTTTTAGGTTCCAGATAGCACCTATAAATGATGGCATTGAAGTGCATGTTTGTTCTGGTCCTATACTTAGCCTAAATACTTTGCTTGAAATCACCACAGACACGTAGCCTTGTATTCCGTTTAACTTCAAGGGTTCTCTGATTCTCTTTTGGAGGCGGAACGATTCAGTTCCATGGCACTGAACACACAAACAGTGCGCACCAATAGCATCCCGCAGCAGCAGAATAGTGCAGCTACTGCGAGGGCAAGGGGAGGGCTTCTCTCCAGTTGCCTCAATCTCGGCTTCGCCCTCTTCAAGAGACTATACACTCGGCATGGCACATTAACTTTAGTGCTGACTTTGGAACGAACCCGTCTACTCCACGTCTCTGGATTTACAGCACTTGCTTATTACTTTAATTCCTCGGCAATATTGTTCTTTGGGAGTCAGAGAATTCACCAGAAACTCAACGCTTTGCATCGACGCTAATATTTCCATCCCGCACAATATAGCGACACGCTAAATCAGCCTAAATTGAGCAGGTGACAACCTAAAACCGTTCTTGACAAATATGTTCCTTCGCTATGTCACGATTTAGGCTGTAACTTCAAAAGTTTTCCCTTGAACAAACACCAATAGGCTATTTATCACCGCGCAGTAAAAGTAAAAATCCCAAATCGTGTCTATTAACAACTCTTTCCCTCTGGTTTTTCCTCTGCAAAGAAGTTCAGTGTGCAACAAGGAGGGGTTTGGGGTGGAATAGACCACACTGTCTGTGACCATACATTGTTATGGAAATTGCAACAGGTCTCGAATCATTGGAGAGACGCTTCTCGGCAAGGAATCATTCCGCCTGTTCAAAGATGCTGGACGGTATTAAAATCGAAGATCATTTTAGAACGGGAGCGGCCACTTTGGGCGTGATGATCGGTGAGTTTACGGATGGCTCATATTATCTTTTAATATTCAAAGGTGAAGATATGTACTATTTGGGGGATTTAATGGTTTCATTCTCCTTTTAGTCTCATATGCCATCCTGTGACGGCAAGGCCTTCCTGAACACAACACTTGGCAGGCACCTGTAGCAATAAGCTACAAATAGACACAAGATAGAAATTCAGTTTTCATATGGCCTATTCAAATGATGTATGCTAACCCAACAGTAACTTGAACCTAGCTATTCTCCTGACATCGACGTTAGTGGCAGGTTTAACCGTTGCTTATGCATTATATTTGTGAGTCATTTAGTAAGACACGCCTACTAATATTGTTTTTTCTCCCTACCATTCCAACTTTTTTAGTGAGTAGAAAATCCTCATTATGTCTTTGAATCCGAAAGATACAGAAATTCACATTTTCGTTTATCACCCAGGTGCTGAATGCCATCATCAGGCCGTCTGCGAGGGATGTCAGCGGCCTATTTCCGACCGATTTCTGATGCGGGTCAACGAATCGTCGTGGCACGAGGAGTGTTTGCAGTGCGCGGTGTGTCAACAGCCGCTTACCACAACTTGCTACTTCAGAGATAGGAAACTCTACTGCAAAATTGACTACCAACAGTAAGCACATATATCTTTCTATTTTCATTGGTAATTTGACCATGGTCGACAATCGAGTAGGCTATAACACCAAACTCGTTTACCTTTAGCGCGACGCATTGGCAGAACTCTTTCTCTTCGCATTTTTGTATCAAATATATAGCGGAGCTTTTTATCTTGTACTATCTCTTACACATTTCTTTATCTTGTACTATCTCTTACACATTTCTGTGTTCCATAGCTATGTAGCTCTGTTTAGTTTTTTATCATAGAGCTTGGCAATTGTGCTATGTTTGGGCCTACATACCTACTTCATAATTCTTCGAAATTGCCGTTGGAAACGAACCTAGGTCTAGGCCTATTTGCCAGAGAAGTTATCGATAATGTTAACGATTTAAAACACATTTGTGTGTAATTTTAACAATAAAATATACATAATTTAGGCTATTCAGTTAATTATACATTTTGTTTCATATTGAAGTCATGCGTTATTATTTGAAGGTCTTCTAAATACATTTTGAAATGTCTTCCTAATTGGTTTTAGCCACTGGCAAATATCACATAAATATTTTAGATTTTGTGGTATTGCCATTGAAGTCAAAATCTCAAGGTAAATATTTTGCTCAGTGTGTGTAGAAATGATGGTGAAATAAAATTGTGGTCATGAAATCTAATCAGACAGACTGACGTTTTGAAATGCAGCCAGAGCTGTTTTGACGTGGGGGTTCTATGACTATAAACTATGTCAAACTATATGGGGGAAAAAATAGTCAGATATAAGATCAATAACCTATATTCACTGCATCAATTATACAAAAAATCGTATGTTTTAGATTTTTATATAAGATGATCTTTGCAATATAACATTTCTATATGGTCCGTGCTATCCGGGATCCTTGGGACGTCCCTACCCAATTGAAGTCGACATTTATAATGGTTATGGAAGGGGTTAGGTTTAGGGTAGGGGTTAGGTTTAGGGTAGGGACGTCCCAAGGATAGAACTGACCATTTCTATACCCGTTGTTGAGAAATTCTCTTTTGTATTTTTCATAACGAATTCTGTGATTATTAAACCACCATAATAGGGATATTACTTTTGATCTGTCATTGTCAATAATATTTTATCGAGCTGACAATGACTTTTATTATTACAGACAAAAAACGTGTTATAATACAAATGATAATAATAATAAGTATTAGGCTATAACTATTATAAATGTAATTACTATTTTATAATAATTATGACCTCTTGCTATTACCAGGCTATAACCTTTGTGCAGTTATAGCCTGGTTTTATCATTTTGTAGGTAACATTATGTTGGGTGTCAGTGTTGAAGTAGTGGTGCTGGTGCCATTGTCTGTACTGTGTCAAACTTTGGGGATTTAACATTTAGTTGTATGTTACATGGTCTAGTTGCATGGTCTCAATAGTTACGAGGTAACAGAATGGTAGAAATTATGAAAACGAAAAAACAAATCAGAAAAAAAATAGGACCTAATAATGTGTTAATAGTGTTTGTGTGTAGTGATTGTGTGTGTGTGTGTGTGTGTGTGTGCCTTGCTCTAATCGCCATGGGAAAACACACAGCTATGATATTAGCAGATATACATCATGACATTAGCAGATATACATCATGATGTTAGCGCATATAAATCACGTGTAGTTCTGAGCGGCAGCCTCTTGTGTGGCTGTAATCAGTATATGTGGGGGCCGTGTGTGGACAGTTTGGGCAGTGTGTAGACCGTGGGGTTGTGTTCTTGTTCTCATCTCACTGCACCGTTGCTCTTCATGCCTGTCAGTAAGTTTTAAGGGCTCTTTGTCCGAGGGCTTTTAAACATTGCTACTTCAATCACTGCGACATTATCGCTCCCTGCTAGAAGTCTGGCAAGGAACAATGGGCGACATCCATTGGCTGCGTCTGTCTGCCATTCAGCGGCCTTCCCCCGACATGATGGCAAGCAGTTTGTGGGAACAATGGGAATTTTCATAGCTTCTGCTCGGAATTCCTTCACCTGAGAAACGCACAAATCCAAGGGCTTTGGTGCATGCATGGTTTTCTACCTTAGGTCAAGAGTGGTGTACTAATGTTACTAGAAGCTGTTGATAGTGTTTTGATGATGTAAGTCATGGAGATATGTGAGGGAGGTATTTTAAATGCTTTAGTGGGAAGCTTGCCAGGAATATGAGTGCGCAAATCAGGTGGTCATGATATTTATTTAGATCTATTATTTTTTTATCCACGTGATTTTTTTTTTAATGACCTGCTGTCATATTATTGTGTCATATTTGAGGTTTTGGTAGGCTTTTCTCCTAGAATTTTGTCATTCCATTCCCACATTTGTTCCTATGAGGATGTTGTTGATCGGCTGAAAGATAATGCCTTGAGTCCACCTTCAGCCGTTGTTGCTACTGTGAATATTTGTAGTTTCATTCTGGGGTAATGCGAACAGACCGCTTAGGCCTCAATCAGTCAAAAGTAAATCTGATTTTTCAAAAGTTCATATTTGGGCTTGGTGCCCAAACCATAATGAAACGCTTCAGAGGCCTCTCTTCAAAGTCAAAATCCTCTTTATTGGCAAAAAGTTAACCGACTATCTTTTCTAGCCCTGTAAGTCTCGATTTAGGATTTAAGGTGATTCACACGTTTAATGGAAACCAGTATACTAATAGGCCGACATTGAAAACATGATATTTGAATGTTTCCATTAGTTTTCTACTGGGACTATTTTCTAGAGAAGTAGTTTGAATTGATTACATGTCACCAAAATGTGACATTAAAAAAATTATGTAATCATACAATAAATAATTACAGGATTTTAAACTTAACTTCCAAAACATTCAGATTGCTTATAACAAGAGCTAGAATTTAGAAATATTAATCAGAATAGCTTTATGTTATGCCAATTGTTGCCTTTAAGTTTATTTTTTTCTCCACATGTTGATGCTGAATAAAAAAATAAAAAAATAAAATTGTTTATGTGGGTATTGAAACAAAAACAAATGGGATGATGGATTGTAATAACATTATAGTATGCATTTTGTGTTGTTTTATCCAGTATTTTCCTTTTGTGGTAGTCTAGAGCAGCTAAAAGCAGTGCCCGTCACTGGTCAGGCATGCTAGCTGTGCTCCTGGGGGCCAGTCCGAGAGTGAGCAGGATGCCTCTGCATGTTTAACCCTTTGTTTGGCCTTTCCACTTCAAGACACGCCCCTTTAACGCTCACACGGCCTTGTCCTAGTACACGCAGCATCTCCCAAACACACGACAAGGAAATACACTTATCAATTCTCTCGCCTACAAAAAAAATAGTATTTACTCGCAATGACATAAAAGTATCCACTTAGAGATCTCATTCACACTCATTCTGACTTTTATGGCACTCATTTAAGACACATTAGTCAGACCTAAGGCAAAGCTGGCGTCCCTGACAAGTCGTTGCAGAGAAGGCAGCGGACAACCCACGGTGCACTGTAATGATCTGTAGGCTACTGTAAATCCTAATATTCCCATCCCTCCCCAGCAGACTAAAATTGTTTCTGTGAAAGTTCCCAGAACATTTGTTAGGTCGCGGCAAATGTTCTCATAACACAAAAACTGCCCAGTCGTGGTGATGATTATAGAATGTTTGCATAAAACATTCGCCTGATGTTGCAAGAAGGTTCCTAGAACACATTTAAACTGTTCTTTAAAGGTGCCCAGAATGTTTTATTAGGTTGTGGGAACAGTCTGGTGAGAACATTGTGTGAACATCACAAAATATATGTTCCCAAAACAAACTGTCCAGTTGTGCGGATTATTCTACAATGTTTATTTTAGGGTGCAAAAAACATTCACCTGATGTTACAAGAACATTCCCAGGACACATTTAATCTGTTCTATAAAGGTTCCCAGAATGTTTCATTAGGTTTTGGGAACAGTCTGGTG
This sequence comes from Coregonus lavaretus, assembly GCF_964263955.1. Taxonomy (NCBI): domain Eukaryota; kingdom Metazoa; phylum Chordata; class Actinopteri; order Salmoniformes; family Salmonidae; genus Coregonus; species Coregonus lavaretus. The sequence goes on from NC_139991.1 coordinate 75,497,294, forward strand.
GGAACATTGTGGGGACATAACAAAACATCTAATGTTACAAGAACATTCCCAGAAGCTCTCTTACATCTTCTTCTTTCAGCATATAGCCATGGCCAATCAGGAATTCGATCCTTCCTTTTTAACCTTCTTAGACGTAACTAACTCAGGGAAATACACGGTTATTCACCATCATTTCACCCATCCTCTTTATATACTGTATACTTCTGGACCCATTTTTACAAGGTATCCAAGACTATGAGTGCTGATCTAGGATCATTTTTGCTTTTCAGATCATAAAAAATAAGCCAGGGGGCCCATATCATGCGTCTCAAAATCTAAATTATATCGGGGGCTTTTTAAAAGTCGAACAGTCCATTTTTACACAATGTTTTATTTTTTTGTGAGTCTAAATTCTGCATTTCTGACTGGATTTATAAATCTAGATGAAATAAAGACTTCCTCTCTTTCAGTACAGTATATCTGAGCTTCAATTTCATCTAGTTAAAGAATATGTGGGATTGAACCTGCAGTCAGATCATTAACCCTCTGCGCCAACAGCGGATAGCTGTGGCCTTATGGGTTTTCAGTCGAATATGTTCAATCAGGACACAGAACACAATTTCTGAGTTATTATAAATAAATAAATAGGTCATTTAGCAGACGCTCTTATCCAGAGCGACTTACAGGAGCAATTAGGGTTAAGTGCCTTGCTCAAGGGCACATCGACAGATTTTTCACCTAGTCGGCTCGGGGATTAGAACCAGCGACCTTTCGGTTACTGGCACAACGCTCTTAACCACTAAGCTACCTGCCGCCCTGTACTTGTAACACTATTTTATTATTTTCTTTCTTCATCGCGTGTTGAAAGTCTTAAGAAATGTGATGTTAGTTGGATACGGCTTCCTTTAAATAGCTTGTATTCTTGCGTATTCGTATGCTTTTTAAATACAGATTCAGGACCTTCAAACTAAATAAGAAAACAATTTGATATTTTTCTTAATTTCAAAATGGCAGCAATATGAAGAGGATGGGAACATTTTAATAACTCAGAAATTGTGTTCTGTGTCCTGATTGACCATATTCGACTGAAAACCCACAAGGCCAAAGCTATCCCCTGGTGGCACAGAGGGTTAATGAGGACTGTACAATACAGGTGTCCTGGGAAACCGAACTTAAACAATGTATGAATGCCACCACAACTGAGCATGTTTTGGGAACCTATCTCTTGTAATGTACCCACACTGTTCCCACAACTTAATTACATGTTCTTGGAACCTTTAAAGAAGTCATAAAGGCTTTTCTGTTAACATTCTTGCAACATCAAAGGAATGTTCCAAATATGCCAATTGTCATGTCCCCATAATATTACCACAACCTAATCAAACATTCTGGGAACCTTTAAAGAATAGATGAAATGTGTTCTGGGAACATTCTTGTAACATCAGGTGAATGTTTTCTGTACCCAAAAGAAACATTGTAGAATCATCCGCACAACTGGACAGTTTTTGTGTTTTGGGAACATATCTTTTGTGATTTCCCCACAATGTTCCCACCAGACTGTTTCCATAACCTAAAGAAACATTCTGGGAACCTTTTAAAGAACAAATTAAATGTCTTATAGGAACGTTCTTGCATCATCAGGTGAATGTTTTACACAAACATTCTATAATATTCACCATGAATGGACAGTTTTTGTGTTATGAGAACATTTGCCGCGACCTAACGAATGTTCTGGGAACTTTCACAGAACCTATTTTGGGTTGCTGGAAAAACATTACTGGTACATTGTGTTATTACATTACCTGGAAACCTAATGAGAACTTTTTGGGAATGTTCTGTGGTGGTTGTTACAGATGTTGTGCACAATATTTGTGTGAATGTTAAAGGAACATTCCAAGGATATTTCTTAATTGTTTGTTGAAAAATATAAATATTTTATCAAAAACGTTTTCTGAATTGGGATGTTATCATCCTAATGTTAAATAAAACCCTAAATAGAACTTAATGGGAATTTTAGCTAGGTTTGCTGTGTCGACACCTCCATCCGCTCTGTAAATGGTTTTAATTCACGTGGCTTTTTGTTTTTCGAACATTTTGCTTCATGCTTTTTTGTGTGTTCATTTTGAGCCGCCAAATGATTTCTGACTAATGCCACTATGCTATCTCTCGACCGCACTGTAAGCTTCTGAATATCTTTACACGTTGTGTCAAATGGAACATTCTGTAGCTGTGTAAATGGTAGAGCAGCTTTCTACTCACAGTTGGGTCTACTCGTTAAACTAGTTGTGCAGCTGTTGCAGTGCTAGGCTAATTGCAGTGCTGTTATGTGTCAAATATATTTATTTTCTGGACTTTATACTTGGATAATGTTTGTCAACAGGCTACTTTTGAAAATATGTTTGGTAACGTTATTTCACCTCTGGACATAATGTTTTCTGTGACATTTCTGGGAAGTTGCACCTGGCAACAGAATGATTTGCATGGATTACATGCAACAGCATGGATTGAAACTTTGATGCAATACCTGCATCTTATTCAATATAATAATAATAATAATAATAATAAATAATAATATATGACATTTAGCAAACAATTGTATTTGTGCATACATTTGACATATGGGTGGCCCCAGCGGCAATCAAATCCATGGCCTTTGGCGTTGCAAGCGCCATGCCCTACCTACCTAAGCCTCACAGGACCACATATTTCATTGTATCTTCTGAGAAAAGGGCAGTAAATGTTTATAGTTTTATATGAGCATGAGATGAGACGGTGTGCTGGATTTGGGGGAGAGTAGACAGTGATGTCATTTCAACATAGAATAACACAGAGCTGCTCCAAACCTCACCAAGGCTAACATGTGGGCTCCAGCCAATTGGGGTTTAAGGATGTCTCCCTGGCAACCAGGCGACTATGCAGTGGGCTTTGCGTGACATTTGGAATTCCGTGTGTGTGACTTTGAGAGTCATTTATTTGTTTTCAGAACAAAGGGGGAAACCAGAATAATCCTCTGGAAAATACTTTCAATATCAGTGTTTCTGGTCACCATCTTTCCAGAAGACAAAAGCAGATCCTTCGTTGAGAATACTAGTTGTGGTGCATCTCAATGATTCTCAATGGCTTCATTAATTGTTGTCAATGTTGGATAACATCCCACTATAGAGTTCCAACCTCCATGTACAGCGCCTTCAGAAAGTTTTCACACCCCTTGACCTTTTCCACATTTTTGTTGTTAGGAAGTGGCATTAAAATGGATTGAATTGTCATTTTGTTGTCAATGATCTACACAAAATACTATGTAATGTCAAAGTGGAAGAAAAACTCTATAGCATTTGTAAAATAAATTATGAAAAATAAAACACAAATATATTTTGATTAGATAAGTATTCAACCCCCTCAACACTCAACACATGTTAGAATCGCCTTTGGCAGTGATTACAGCTGTGAGTCTTTCTGGGTAAGTCTCTAAGAGCTTTGCACACCTGGATTGTACAATATTTGCACAGTATTATACAAAATTATTCAAGCTCTATCAAGTTGGTTGTTGATCATTGCTAGACAGCCATTTTCAAGTCTTGCCATAGATTTTCAAGATGATTTAAGTCAAAACTGCAACTAGGCCACTCGGGAACATTCAATGCAATCTTGGTAAGCAACTCCAGTGTATATTTGGCCTTGTGTTTTAGGTTATTTTCCTGCTGAAAGGTGAATTTGTCTCCCAGTTTCTGTTGGAAAGCAGACTGAACCAGGTTTAACCTCTAGGATTTTGCCTGTGCTTAGCTCAATTCTGTTTATTTTTATCATAAAATAAACTCACTAGTCCCTTGCCGATGACAAGCATACCCATAACATGATGCAGCCACCACCATCTTTTAAAATATGAAGTGGTCCCCATCAGTGATGTGTTGTATTGGATTTGCCCCAAACATAATGCTTTGTATTCAGGACATAAAGTTAATTGCTTTGCCACATTTTTTGCAGTTTTACTTTAGTGCCTTATTGCAAACAGAATGCATGTTTTTGAATATTTTTATTCTGTACAGGCTTCCTTCTTTTCACACTGTAATTTAGATTAGTATTTTAGAGTAACTACAATGTTGTTGATCCATCTTCAGTTCTCTCTTATCACAGCCATTAAATTCTGTAACCGTTTTAAAGTCACCATTGGCCTCATGGTGAAATCCCTGAGCGGTTTCCTTCCTCTCAGGTAACTGAGTTAGGAAGGACGCCTGTATCTTTGTAGTGACTGGGTGTATTCATACATCAACCACAGTGTAATTAATAACTTCACCATGATCAAAGGAATGTTCAATGTCTGCTTTTTTATTTTTTTACCCATCTACCAATCGGTGCCCTTCTTTGCGAGGCATTGGAAAACCTCCCTGATCTTTGTGGTTGAATCTGTGTTTCAAATTCACTGCTTGACTTGAACACAACGGATTTAATTCACTGCTTGACCTTACAGATAAGTATATGTGTGTGGTACAGAGGTGAGTTAGTCATTCAAAATCATTTTAAACACAATATTTGCACACAGTGAGTCCATGCAACTTATTATGTGACTTGTTAAGCAACGTTTTACTCCTGAACTTATTTAGGCTTGCCATAACAAAGAGGTTGAATACTTCTTGACTCAAGACATTTTGGATTTTCATTTTTAATGAATTTGTAAAATTTTCAAAAAACATATTTCCACTTTGACGTTATGGGTATTGTGTGTAGGCCAGTGGCAACAAATCTCAATTTAATAAATTTTAAATTCAGGCTGTAACACAACAAAATGTGGAAAAAGCCAAGTGGTGTGAATACTTTCTGAAGGCACTGCATTTTCTGGCTGTGGGGGATCCTGACATGGAAAAACTGTAGCTCCGGACGATTGTAACCCTGGCGATGGAATTCTAGGGGCACTTTCTCCGTTGGGACAGGGCTTGAACCGAATGGATTGAAATACAAGTCTCTCTTCTAGCTGTGTTTATATATCTTCTGCTCAGAAAATATTTCTCAGTTTACAGAGACAACAGAGCAACCATCCTTCTTGAACAGTAAATACAAAATGTAATTAAGAATGAGCTATGGGCTTGAGAGGAAGAGTTATGATTATTATTTGCAGTTTTCTCTGAATGAAATGCCAAATTCATCACTCAATTCAATTCATGCAGATTTGACGGGGCACGTTCGGTTTTAGTAAACCCTCAGCATGTCTTGAGTGGTTGATGCTGAAAAGAGCAAGCAAACACAGTTGTTCAGTCATATACACACACATCCCTTGTGGGTGATGATGATCTTTGTTGTGCTGATGGGGACCTTTTTTTTGTTCGGTGGCCATTAGCGAATCCTTCTTTTTAAATGTTGTTTTTTAATTAACTAGAGCTCAGGACCCCTGTTTATAAACGCTGACTTTAAGATTTTTTGACCTGACTGCATGTTTTTAAGACTACACTATCTTCGATCCCCCCTACGTCTTATCCACCCACAGGGAGAGAAACAATATTTATATATCTACTGTATAAGAGCCTGGTAGGGTTTTACTATTGCCCATCAACCCATATAGGCTCTTTCTTAGGGACTGTTGAGTTCTATGGTTATGTGGAGCTTTTCAGGGATGTTCTCTCTACGTGAAGAGATTAGAGCATCCCCTGTTCTTTTTGGCCAGTTGTCCTGGATTATTAGCAAACACAGAAAGCCCTGAGGTATTTGCACATGTCAGTCTATGGGAGGTTATTTCAGAAAGAGCAAGTGGAGAGCTTTTAGCTGTTAAGTCAAAGAATTACACAGAGTGATTTGAAGAAAAAGTTATTGTTTTATGGTTTTAATGTATATATATATATATATATATATATATATATATATATATATATATTCAGAAGAAAATAGCCCAAGTTAGCAGCTTGTACAATATTGACACGATATTGCTTCAGCTTGCCTGGCCTCTGGCTCAGCAGTGTGTTTGGCGTTGCCTTAGCTTGGGCGTGCTCAGTAAGGAAGTATCTAGTTTCATATCAACACATCCTTCCCAGTCCTACCATCCAAGTATGGTGATGCATTTATCTATCATCCCATAGTACGCATACCTTTCCCTCTGCTGGTTTTATTGATCTGTTTTTCTGCTTCTGCACCGAACGACTCGGTTGTTTTGGACGCCATATTGTTGGTGACAAGATGATCCTCATTTTCCTGATTCAGTTAACAGGATTCATGCATTTTTTTTATTTTAAAGTGCACAAAGTAACATTTTTGTTGACAAATGTTTGTCTGGTCTCCAATTTTTAAGGTCACTCCAAAATTATTAGTAAGTGTCATCCAAAATACTGCGATAGATGTTTACCGAATTTGGCAGTAATGCCTGAGAATCCGCTCGAGAATCCGTTTTTTTTTAACGTTATTCCAGTACGGAACTATTCATAATGACCTTTTGCGCTTTTCTCAAAGTTGTCTGTCACGGAGCACTTAACGAAAGGTTCAGGCCTGAATCCCTGGAAGTCATTTGACGCTTGAAACAACACAGCCTCTTCCTCCCTAAAGGCCTGACAACCTCAATGTGACTGTTTATGTGTTAATAATATAGTTTGAATAGCCCATTCCTGACCCTGTCAGCAAGAGCGATCCATCTCTCGACCCGAGAAAAGGAGTGCCGTGTCATTGAGCAGCTTTGTCACAGATACAAGATGGAGGCATCCACGTAATATTGAGCCAATTATTTTACTGACCCTTATTTTACCAGGTAAGTTGACTGAGAACATATTCTCTTTTACAGCAACGACCTGGCGAAGAGTTACAGGGTGGAGGAGAGGGCATGGATGAACCAACTGAAAGCCGGGGATGATTAGGTGGCCATATTGGGAATTTAGCCAGGACACCAGGGGTTAATTAACACCCCTACTCTTACGATACGTGCCATGGGTTCTTTAGTGACCACAGAGTCAATCATTTTACATTTTACATTTTAGTCATTTAGCAGACGTTCTTATCCAGAGCGACTTACAGGAGCAATTAGGGTTAAGTGCCTTGACTCAAGGGCACAAAGACAGATTCTTCACCTAGTCGGCTCGGGGATTAGAACCAGCGGTTACTGGCACGACGCTCTTAACCACTAAGCTACCTGCCGTCCCCAAATCAACAAGTACATGACGCTCAGCTGGAATGAACAAGATATTCATGAGTTCACTGTCCATTCTTTTCTTCAATTTCACAATCTTGACTGGGAAGTGTGATGTCTTCTGTAGAAACATTGAGCAGGAAAGCAACCCCCGATGACAATGCAAATCTCCTACCTCTGTAAGTCACTCTTACTCACAGGAAAATATGAGTACTATGGCTTGGACCCTCATATCATTCAGCCAACGTGGCGTTCCTGTGAGATCTTCCTGTTCTCTCGGGACGGCCCTTTCGAACACGCATGTGGAATGGAGTCAGGGAGCTAACCTCCTCACTTCCTGTGCGTTATCATCCCCCCCCCCCCCATAGTGGAATGCTTCTCCAAATACAGCGTCCCACCTCTTCTTCCACCGGGGTGTGAGGAGTAGCTGCCACCACTGTGGCAAGTGCTGCCGTGCCGGTGCTGTGTACCCAGAGCCCCGCTCTCGCACCCAGACGCCACATTCTACCAGCGCGTGGGGACATGGGCGCAACCTGACAGAGCACTTTTCCTCCCCCCGCAAGAGTATTTTAAGGAGAGTGATTGCTCCTTGCCCAGAGCCACGTAACTACAAGGTATCTACCGTGCAAAAAACACGAGTGGCATCGCGCATTTGTAAAACGATTCACGATTAATGACAATCCACGATCACCATACAAGCAGAGTGAAGCCACACGTTAACCCATAAGAGATGTGAAAGAGACTGAGTAACATGTTTAACCCCATAAGAGATGTGAAAGAGACTGGTATGAGCTATCACTGATAGCCCCTAACCCCCTGCCCCCCCAACCTTCCTACTTTTTCATATACCCCCTCTTCATCTTCTAATGAGATTAGGTTACAGACCCCATGTTTCCGTAGCGGTTGACTGACACTGATCTGTAATTTTATCCCTAACTGTGACACTAAGCTCCCCTCCACTTTGTCCTCAACGGAGGGCCAACGGAAGACCAGCCTCCTAATCCCCCTATTGTGTCAAGCACGGAGGAAAATGGTGGAAAGAACAGTTCAGAATGGGATGGGGCTCTATAATTACCCCCCCACCCCCCCAACCAACCAAACCCTCCTTGGCCAAATAAGCATGAGAACGATATCCCCCCCCCCCCCCTCCGTGCACTTCAACACCCAGCTCTGCCAAGAGTACTGATTTGGCAAAATTCCCTGAAGTATCTTTTCATCGTTCGGTGTCAAGGCCTTTTTCACATTTCCAGTTTTTTAAAAGTCAGTGGTTGCCCCCCAGTTCTGTCTGTTTTCTTTTCAGTTAGACTCTTTTGTGTCCTGCCTTCATTAATATTGCTTTTAAATTCTAGCCTATATGGCTCTCTTTCTCTCTTCAGGTTGATATAGATATGGTGTACTTGAGTTTACTCTCACTCTCTGTATCATTGTATTTGATGATTTCCTCTATGTTGTATTAATACCATATCTTTGCAGGATTAGTTTTCCGTGTTGAGCATAGTATGGAATGGACACGAGGCATGTTCATAAGCAAAGATACTTTTTTAGAAAAATGTATGCCAACCTCCTCCTCCACGGTTCATTGAAGACCGACAGCGAGAAAGACCATGAATTCAAATGATTTAAGGTAAAAAAATTAATAAATAACGCTGGCGTTGAAGTGGAAGAGGATTTGGATGGTGGTCAACGCTCTGCCGTCACCACATTTGGCAAATATCATGAGAAACACAAAGGCCTTGCCCCCCCACCTGTCGCTTACAGGAATGCCACAGGAAAAGCTCCCCTCGCCGGTTTTCCTTTGAGCCCAGTGCCTTGAAATGGACTGGGAGGTGTAGCTTCAAGATGACATGACGAAATCCTGCCCCTTTTTTCTCTATGGAGCCTCTGCCGTCTGCGTTCCTTCTCCGTATACGGTCCCATACTCTCGTTTACGGTCCTGGGCATCGTACATTCCTCTGTGTGCTCACCCTGGTTGGTAATGTTTCCACCCATGGGAGGGATTTTATGGGGGAGTTTATTTACTTATCCAAGTGTTTTTGGAAGTCTGTTAGGGCAAAAGATCAGATGCGCTGAAAACAAATCTCATTAATCTAAAAGTCCCATCAGGTAGCCTGATTTCAGATGTGTCAAGTAAAACGGGATAATGAGGGAAATCGTTCATTCTTGCAAAGCATGTAAATTGTTTTAAACAAACTATTATATTGAATCTGACTATCCACAATAATTGTATTATTGCGTGCATGTAACCGTACTCAATGACTTCCTCTCAGTCAGACGTAATGTGGAGGTTGCAGACAGTCTATGGGCCCCCCCCCCCCCCCCCCCCCCAGACTCCTCCGCGTTGAGCTTAAATTCTTCATAATGTCAATTTAGGAGCAAACGTATTGAGAAAATATGTAGTTGCAAAATCTCTTATCATACGTCATTATAGCACTTCAGATTCAAATAAAGAGAGGTTAAGGAGTCTTAAGGAGGAATTTTTATTGTGAAATCCTTTAGCCTTTTTAGAAAATCATCAGCGCAGCCGCAGACTTTACATGACTAGAGATGATATACGGCCTCTGACGCCTTTAACTGTATATACCAGTATATCTTTACGGTCTTAAATGTGTAGATTTCTGCACAAAGCGTCTCATTGCGACCTCAGACACTCCACTTTATCTCCCTACTGTCTGGGAACGTGTTCCTCCCTGTTACATAAGACGATAAAGCCTGTCAGTGAAACTGTGGAGCCTCTTTAAATGTTTCGCTATCTGCCCCTCTGTCCAAGCCAACCATAATTCATTAGTAAACGAGAAGGCATGCGGGGTGTCACATTGTAAAAAATTAACAGCTTTGTTTTATTAGAAACCAGAAGATCTAGAGTGTTCTCCATCTATCAAAGGGAAGGACTAGTACTAGAGAGTAAATCCAGGACCCGGGCACAGCAGGCTGTCGGGAACTCTAAATATGCTCCATCCCTCTCGGAGTGCGAAGCAGGGGGATAAAACGCTCAGTAAACCCAAAGAAACAACACTGGGACCAGCAAGAGCTGCTTAAAACCCTCCCTGTTTGGGTATTGCAGAGCTCCTTAAAACCCTCTCTGTTTGGGTATTGCAGAGCTCCTTAAAACCCTCTCTGTTTGGGTATTGCGGCTGATCGCCGACCACTCTCATGGCAAGAAAAACAACCCTCAGTGAACATTTAGCAGATAGGGTTTCATCGCCTCCCGAGCCTCTTCAGTCAACCCTTGCCCCGACACCGCTCCTCCTCCCCTCTCGCCCCATGCTCCTCTATCTAAAGTGATTTGTGCTACAGGTCATCTGACCCAATGGAGCTTGAAAAAGAGGCAGAGTTTTTATTGAGCAGATCTAAATAAATAGAGCTGCATAAGGAGGGAGGGGCTTGGTGTCCATGGTTCATATAGGGAGGGAGGGGCTTGGTTTCTATGGCTCGTATAGGGAGGGGCTTGGTGTCTGGTTCGTATAGGGAGGGAGGGGCTTGGTGTCTATGGTTTGTATAGGGAGGGAGGGGCTTGGTGTCTATGGCTCGTATAGGGAGGGGCTTGGTTTCTATGGTTCGTATGAGTTCTGTAGGACTAAGTGCTGCTCCAGCGATGACAGCTGTTGTTAGGCTGTGTAACAAGCCTGGCCTCTTCTTAGTCCACAGACAAAATGTGTTTTCCCTGAATGCTCACAGGAGGAATATGCAACCTGACAGTTGTGAATAGTGTATTAGGGTGTATCTTCCATGTTATGTATAGAGGTTAATTAAGGATACATGTGTAAAAGGTTTTTCAAGACTTTAAAGGAATGGCTTTAGCAATGAAAAATGCTGTTTATGGAATCCTGTTTGCCATTTTGTTGACTTAGGTATCTAATATGAATCTTCACTTTCTTAGTATCTTTGCATCTTAAATACTAACTTGTCGTGCACTTTGCCTCTTACTGCATAAGAACAAAAATTATTAGCCCAGGTTCAGTGCTCTGAATGATTTAGATGCAGATAACATATTGCTCTTCCTTGGCACGCTTCTAAGTCTCTCCCCAGTGACCTCAAAACACCTTACTTGGCATGAAAAGGAGATCAGCCAGTAGTAGGTTAGGAGGCTGGAAGTGGAGCACATCTCTGTCCACGCATCCTTTATAAATAGCAACCTAGCCTTGCTCTGTTAGATTCGGAGGTTGTACGTGGAAACTGATATGTACAGGAGAAAAAGCCAGTTGATGGAGACGTGCGTGTTTTCATCACACCCCTCCCTTTTCGAAGGAACCCTCTGTGGTCGACCCCCCCCCGGGGGGGCGGGTCCACGTGGGCTTGGAGGGTTGGGCGGTTTCAGACGCATGCCGAACATTCTAAATGGATGATGTGAATGTGGTGCCAACGTGGGCGGCTGCTGGCTCCCATGCCCTGGCTCCAGCAGGTGGACACGGATCCTGGCGTTTAAGTAGGATCAAAGTATTAAAGCCTATGCACCCTTTATTCACTCCTACAATAACTTCCACTCGCTTATGCTTTTTAATAAAAAAAACAAATGTAATGTCTTTCCTGCCACTCTTGGCTCAGTCTTCATTCGTTTCGAGCGTCAATCTTATTGCATGAAATTTCATTTTTCGAATTGAAGGGCTCCTGTTTAGGTAGCATTCAGCCCTTACTGTTTATGTAGAATTCAGCCCTTCTTACTGTATTTAGACCCTATCTCTGGCGGTACGTACTGGTCAACTCCCCCTGTGCTGGTCAACGCCCCATGAGCGGGTGACTTCGGACTCCCAGCATGCAAACGGAGCCTTGCTTGCGGCCCCACCGGTGGATGGCAGTCTGTCTCAGTGGGTTGTCTCTTGCCCCAGCAGTAGGTAGTGCTCAGGGTAAAGCGATACCCCCCCCCCCCCCCCCCCCCCCCCCCCCCCACACACACACACACACACACACTCCACAAACAACCACCCGCAGGCTGGGCCCCAGAAACCCGAGCTGCCGTTTAGCGTTCTCATCCCAGCAGGAGTGGCACTGCTGCTTTGACACGGCCCATCGGGGGAGCTGGCGAGGGGGCAGAGGTGCGCTCAGGCCTTCCGCTGGGCTCGGCGCCTGGGATGTCTCGAAACACAGAGCCTCTCCATGCCTGAACACATGGAATCTCCTACTCTGCGCTATGTCCACTTGGCTGATCTGGACACTGTGTAAAGGTTCCTTCCTGGTTGACCTGAGGCCCCGCTGCCACTGCTCGATATGGTGTGAAGTATCACCAGCTTGGTGCTGAAATCGTTATTGTGAACTGACTGATCTCCACATAACTACGGTATTGGAAGGGTTGGCTCTGACAGAAAAACTGCAGCCTGTTTTTTGGGCCCTCTCTTTTGCTGCATTGTTGCCTTTTATTAGCCATTATTTCAATGATCTTTAACGCTTGTCAGGTACCTATAAAACTTTACAGTACTCTTCTTCGGGGGGGGGCAAGTATCTCTTTACACTCCATAAGCATGATAATGGCCTGACATTGCATCTGAACTTTGCTCTGGAAGACGGATAATTCAATTTCCTCTTGTTATTGTTTTTTTGCTTACCCAGTATCCCATTGCTTCCTTGTGTGGTGTCTCCCCAAATATTTTCCCTTGACTCTGTTGTGATTTACAGTGTCTCTCTCTGTAGTTGGATATTGTTTGCAGTCATGTAAGACTTGAGGGATGGCCTTTGCTTTACTTTGACTTCACCGTTGATCTGTAAATCATTAAGACAGCAAAAACATATGATTGCATGTACAGTAGGATGATGGCGCCTGTTTGAGTTTATTGATTGTTGCTCACAGATAAAACTGAAGAAATTTGGAATTTACATCATTAAAAAAATAGCTAAAAAAAACCTCACTTAAAATACATAGTACATTTTGAGAGATTTAAACATCAAACTCATTCCTTTTTTTCATTTGAGGCAAAATCACTTGACAGCTCAGTTGTTTTCCTCCACCTCTGCTGTATGGTTAGAAATGAGTCCTGTGTATTCACTATGAGCAGCTCCACACCCCTCAGGTTGGAATGGCATGTTTGTGTTAGTGAAGGTGCTGTCAGCCTGGACCGGGCGGCCGGGAGGGTTTTCGAGAGCAGGCGCGACCACGACACCCTCTCTCCTCACCGCATTGCCACCGCACCCGTGGCTGACACAGCCGTGCAGGAAAAAAGGGTGTCCATCACCCTCCCATACACACACTCCCATACACACCCACCAATACACGCCAGGTCGACTTAACAGGTCGTCTTAACAGGTCGTCTTAACAGGTCGTCTTAACAGGTCGACTTAACAGGTCATCTTAACAGGTCGACTTAACAGAGTCATCCAATCAATACTTTTTTTTTGATGACAGGATCTCTATGTAAAACAGATACAAACATTTTCCCCAAGACCTGATTTTTAACAGATGTTATAATAACAAAATGTAATAATAAAAATAGTAATGTAATAATATGTCAAAATGTAAAACCACATTTGGTCAGTGAGCCTAAAGGCGTCCGCATGCTTCCCAGCCGGAAACAATTAGATAGAGTTCGTGCATATATTTTGTGACGTTTTTTGTTCGTTTTGGACTTCGGTGAGGGTGTTTCTGGCTGTCCGGGCACACAATCTTTTTTCTGTAGGCAAGCCGAAGTTCGGAGCCGAGGTCTATGCCACTTCGTCAGTGATTGGTCAACAGTAGGTGTTTCTTCAATAAAGGCTTTGTTGTCATTCAACGAGAGACGACTCATTTTCATGCAATATTTTTCATTGAATACTGCGCCAAACATCTGAGTCGCGCAATTTTACATCTAACTAAGATCTCTTTGGCAAAAAACATCAAAATTAATGACAGATTTCTTGAGCTATTTTAGATTAATTCTGACTATTTTGAGGGAGCTACAGTGTCTCAAAAAGGATAAACAGTACTATTGCTGCTTTTTTCTCGTTTTTCAGGCAAAGGTATTTTAAGGGAGTGTGCCAGCCGAACTGAAGCACTAAATAGTTCTACAACCACCTCTGCTGAAAATGCATGGTGGGGGTTTTAAACCCTGATGAACAAATGTTTCATTTGTTTACACGCTGTTAGCAATGTCTAATCAGACGCTAAGCTAATTATGAAAATCAGAGTCGAGAGTGATGATCATTAGCATGTGTTATAGAGGTGCAGAAATATGATGAATTCTTCTGACTCAGTGACTGTCATTTCCCCCCCATGACGCATCCCCAGCTTCCCGTATGTACTGTCAGGCGACGTAGCGTTAACCCTATTATTTGGTTGATTTATTTCTCATGTTGTGTCCTCCCTCTGTGACTCTACTGAGCCTGTTATTACTGCCCCCCGTCACCCGTGCTAACACGTCTCCACTCATTTTCAATAATTCTCTGTTTATCATTTTATTTTGTTTGGCGAGACCGTTTGTTTTTACGTCATTGACAGGCAGGCAGAGCCCAACAAATAGAGCTGTTTTGTCGCGTGGACCTCGTAACCGTCAGATTTATGACGCATCCCAAGGGTGGGAAACCATGTTACTGAGAAAACAGTTTGTTGTATTGTTGTTTTAATTATTTCTATTGCTGTAGACAACTGGAAGGAAAATAAGAAACAGATCCTATGGGGTTTGAGAACAAAAGAGAAACTTCACCGTTGATCTATGTATTTCTCTCGTTGGTCCGTCATGTCCTTTTTCTCCATGTCCAAGCCTTGATCAGACCACAGCTCGGTTTGAGTTTTTAGGATCAGATTTGACGTGTCTCGCTTCTAACAGCAAACAGTATGTTTTTCAGTTGTAAGCTGTACATTTGGCATAAGGCTGTGTGGTTCTACAGTTGAATTACTGATTAAAAATCAGAGTAACAATTGTATTTGCAGAAGCTCGTCTTACTCGGACACCGTTCTCTTCCAACAAATAGTTGAGAGTGGTTTCTAATTGTTTTGGCTTTAAACTTCGTTCTTGTTGCTGTTTCACAATTGTCCCACCAATTCCTTGTTTTAACCGTTTCCACGGATGGAGAAGGCTTGACTGTGCATTGGATCCATCAGTGTTGTGTTGACTCTGTGATTTGCTCAAGTGTGTGTCTAGAGAACCATGCAAATCAAATCACTTATGGGTCCTTCTCCAACAATGCAGAGAGAAAGATAGAAAAATAATAGAAGGATAATAACACAACAAATCCACAATTAGTAAAGATAACTTGGCTATATACACGGGGTACCAGTACAGAGTCTATGATAACTTGGCTATATACACGGGGTACCAGTACAGAGTCTATTATAACTTGGCTATATACACAGGGTACCAGTACAGAGTCGATGATAACTTGGCTATATACACAGGGTACCAGTACAGAGTCTATGATAACTTGGCTATATACACGGGGTACCAGTACAGAGTCTATGATAACATGGCTATATACACAGGGTACCAGTACAGAGTCGATGATAACTTGGCTATATACACAGGGTACCAGTACAGAGTCGATGATAACTTGGCTATATACACAGGGTACCAGTACCGAGTGTATGATAACTTGGCTATATACACGGGGTACCAGTACAGAGTCTATGACAACCTGGCTATATACACGGGGTACCAGTACAGAGTCTATGATAACTTGGCTATATACACAGGGTACCAGTACAGAGTCTATGATAACTTGGCTATATACACGGGGTACCAGTACAGAGTCTATGATAACTTGGCTATATACACAGGGTACCAGTACAGAGTCTATGATAACTTGGCTATATACACAGGGTACCAGTACCGAGTCTATGATAACTTGGCTATATACACGGGGTACCAGTACAGAGTCTATGATAACTTGGCTATATACACGGGGTACCAGTACAGAGTCTATGATAACTTGGCTATATACACGGGGTACCAGTACAGAGTCTATGATAACTTGGCTATATACACGGGGTACCAGTACAGAGTCTATGATAACTTGGCTATATACACATGGTACCAGTACCGAGTCTATGATAACTTGGCTATATACACAGGGTACCAGTACCGAGTCTATGATAACTTGGCTATATACACGGGGTACCAGTACAGAGTCTATGATAACTTGGCTATATACACAGGGTACCAGTACCGAGTCTATGATAACTTGGCTATATACACGGGGTACCAGTACAGAGTCTATGATAACTTGGCTATATACACATGGTACCAGTACCGAGTCTATGATAACTTGACTATAAACACAGGGTACCAGTACAGAGTCGATGATAACTTGGCTATATACACAGGGTACCAGTACCGAGTCTATGATAACTTGGCTATATACACGGGGTACCAGTACAGAGTCTATGATAACTTGGCTATATACACGGGGTACCAGTACAGAGTCTATGATAACTTGGCTATATACACGGGGTACCAGTACCGAGTCTATGATAACTTGGCTATATACACAGGGTACCAGTACCGAGTCTATGATAACTTGGCTATATACACAGGGTACCAGTACCGAGTCTATGATAACTTGGCTATATACACAGGGTACCAGTACCGAGTCTATGATAACTTGACTATATACACAGGATACCAGTACCGAGTCTATGATAACTTGGCTATATACACAAGGATAGAATCACCTCCCCTACCTGATAGAATCACCTCCCCTACCTGATATTATCACCTCCCCTACCTGATAGAATCACCTCCCCTACCTGATAGAATCACCTCCCCTAACTGATAGAATCACCTCCCCTACCTGATAGAATCACCTCCCCTACCTAAAAGAATCACCTCCCCTAACTGATAGAATCACCTCCCCTACCTGATAGAATCACCTCCCCTACCTGATAGAATCACCTCCCCTACCTGATAGAATCACCTCCCCTATCTGATAGAATCACCTCCCATATCTGATAGAATCACCTCCCCTACCTGATATTATCACCTCCCCTACCTGATAGAATCACCTCCCCTACCTGATAGAATCACCTCCCCTAACTGATAGAATCACCTCCCCTACCTGATAGAATCACCTCCCCTACCTGATAGAATCACCTCCCCTACCTGATAGAATCACCTCCCCTACCTGATAGAATCACCTCCCCTACCTGATAGAATCACCTCCCCTACCTGATAGAATCACCTCCCCTAACTGATAGAATCACCTCCCCTACCTGATAGAATAACCTCCCCTACCTGATAGAATCACCTCCCCTACCTGATAGAATCACCTCCCCTATCTGATAGAATCACCTCCCCTACCTGATAGAATCACCTCCCCTACCTGATAGAATCACCCCCCCTACCTGATAGAATCACCTCCCCTAACTGATAGAATCACCTCCCCTACCTGATAGAATCACCTCCCCTAACTGATAGAATAACCTACCCTACCTGATAGAATAACCTCCCCTACCTGATAGAATAACCTCCCCTACCTGATAGAATCACCTCCCCTACCTGATAGAATCACCTCCCCTACCTGATAGAACATCCTCCCCTACCTGATAGAATATCCTCCCCTACCTGATAGAATCACCTCCCCTACCTGATAGAATCACCTCCCCTAACTGATAGAATCACCTCCCCTAACTGATAGAATCACCTCCCCTAACTGATAGAATATCCTCCCCTACCTGATATTATCACCGCCGTTACCTGATAGAATCACCTCCCCTACCTGATAGAATATCCTCCCCTACCTGATATTATCACCTCCCCTACCTGATATAATAACTTCCCCTACCTGATAGAATCAACTCCCCTACCTGATAGAATCACCTCCCCTTCCTGATAGAATCACCTCCCCTACCTGATAGAATAACCTCCCCTACCTGATAGAATCACCTCCCCTACCTGATAGAATCACCTCCCCTAACTGATATAATCACATCCCCTACCTGATAGAATCACCTCCCCTACCTGATAGAATCACCTCCCCTACCTGATATTATCACCTCCCCTACCTGATAGAATCACCTCCCTTACCTGATAGAATATCCTTCCCTACCTGATAGAATATCCTCCCCTAGCTGATAGAATCACCTCCTCTACCTGATCAAATCACCTCCCCTACCTGATAGAATCACCTCCCCTACCTGATATAATCACCTCCCCTACCTGATAGAATCACCTCTGCTACCTGATAGAATCACCTCCCCTACCTGATATTATCATCTCCCCTACCTGATATTATCACCTCCCCTACCTGATAGAATCACCTCCCCTACCTGATAGAATCACCTCCCCTACCTGATAGAATCACCTCCCCTACCTGATAGAATCACCTCCTCTACCTGATAGAATCACCTCCCCTACCTGATATTATCATCTCCCCTAACTGATATTATCACCTCCCCTACCTGATAGAATCACCTCCCCTACATGATAGAATCACCTCCCCTACCTGATAGAATCACCTCCCCTACCTGATAGAATCACCTCCCCTACCTGATATTATCATCTCCCCTAACTGATATTATCACCTCCCCTACCTGATAGAATCACCTCCCCTACCTGATATGATCACCTCTCCTACCTGATAGAATCACCTCCCCTACCTGAGAGAATCACCTCCCCTACCTGATAGAATCACCTCCCCTACCTGATAGAATCACCTCCCCTACCTGATAGAATC
Source organism: Coregonus lavaretus (assembly GCF_964263955.1). Classification (NCBI taxonomy): domain Eukaryota; kingdom Metazoa; phylum Chordata; class Actinopteri; order Salmoniformes; family Salmonidae; genus Coregonus; species Coregonus lavaretus. The sequence continues at coordinate 75,515,937 of NC_139991.1, forward strand.
ACCTCCCCTACCTGATATTATCACCTCCCCTACCTGATAGAATCACCTCCCCTACCTGATAAAATATCCTTCCCTACCTGATAAAACATCCTCCCCTAACTGATAGAATCACCTCCCCTACCTGATAAAATCACCTCCCCTAACTGATAAAATCACCTCCCCTACCTGATAGAATCACCTCCCCTACCTGATAGAATCACCTCCCCTACCTGATAGAATCACCTCCCCTACCTGATAGAATCACCTCTGCTACCTGATAGAATCACCTCCCCTACCTAATAGAATAACCTCCCCTACCTGATAGAATCACCTCCCCTACCTGATAGAATCACCTCCCCTACCTGATAGAATCACCTCCCCTACCTGATATTATCACCTCCCCTACCTGATAGAATCACCTCCCCTACCTGATAGAATCACCTCCCCTACCTGATAGAACATCCTCTCCTAACTGATAGAATCACCTCCCCTACCTGATAAAATCACCTCCCCTAACTGATAAAATCACCTCCCCTACCTGATATTATCACCTCCCCTACCTGATAGAATCACCTCCCCTACCTGATAGAATCACCTCCCCTACCTGATAGAATCACCTCCCCTACCTGATATTATCATATCCCCTACCTGATATTATCACCTCTCCTACCTGATAGAATCACCTCCCCTACCTGATAGAATCACCTCCCTACCTGAGAGAATCATCTCCCCTAACTGATAGAATCACCTCCCCTACCTGATAGAATCACCTCCCCTAGCTGATAGAATCACCTCCCCTACCTGATAGAATCACCTCCCCTAACTGATCAAATCACCTCCCCTACCTGATAGAATCACCTCCCCTACCTGATAGAATCACCTCCCCTACCTGATAGAATCACCTCTGCTACCTGATAGAATCACCTCCCCTACCTGATAGAATCACCTCCCCTACCTGATAGAATCACCTCCCCTACCTGATATTATCATCTCCCCTAACTGATATTATCACCTCCCCTAACTGATAGAATCACCTCCCCTACCTGATAAAATCACCTCCCCTAACTGATAAAATCACCTCCCCTACCTGATAGAATCACCTCCCCTACCTGATAGAATCACCTCCCCTACCTGATAGAATCACCTCCCCTACCTGATAGAATCACCTCTGCTACCTGATAGAATCACCTCCCCTACCTAATAGAATAACCTCCCCTACCTGATAGAATCACCTCCCCTACCTGATAGAATCACCTCCCCTACCTGATATAATCACCTCCCCTAACTGATAGAATCACCTCCCCTACCTGATATTATCACTGCCGTTACCTGATAGAATCACCTCCCCTACCTGATAGAATCACCTCCTCTACCTGATAGAATCACCTCCCCTACCTGATATTATCACCTCCCCTACCTGATAGAATCACCTCCCCTACCTGATAGAATATCCTTCCCTACCTGATAGAACATCCTCCCCTAACTGATAGAATCACCTCCCCTACCTGATAAAATCACCTCCCCTAACTGATAAAATCACCTCCCCTACCTGATATTATCACCTCCCCTACCTGATAGAATCACCTCCCCTACCTGATAGAATCACCTCCCCTACCTGATAGAATCACCTCCCCTACCTGATATTATCATATCCCCTACCTGATATTATCACCTCTCCTACCTGATAGAATCACCTCCCCTACCTGATAGAATCACCTCCCTACCTGAGAGAATCACCTCCCCTAACTGATAGAATCACCTCCCCTATCTGATAGAATCACCTCCCCTACCTGATAGAATCACCCCCCCTACCTGATAGAATCACCTCCCCTAACTGATAGAATCACCTCCCCTACCTGATAGAATAACCTCCCCTAACTGATAGAATCACCTCCCCTAACTGATAGAATCACCTCCCCTAACTGATAGAATCACCTCCCCTACCTGATAGAATAACCTCCCCTAACTGATAGAATCACCTCCCCTACCTGATAGAATCACCTCCCCTAACTGATAGAATCACCTCCCCTAACTGATAGAATCACCTCCCCTAACTGATAGAATATCCTCCCCTACCTGATATTATCACCGCCGTTACCTGATAGAATCACCTCCCCTACCTGATAGAATATCCTCCCCTACCTGATATTATCACCTCCCCTACCTGATATAATAACTTCCCCTACCTGATAGAATCAACTCCCCTACCTGATAGAATCACCTCCCCTTCCTGATAGAATCACCTCCCCTACCTGATAGAATAACCTCCCCTACCTGATAGAATCACCTCCCCTACCTGATAGAATCACCTCCCCTAACTGATATAATCACATCCCCTACCTGATAGAATCACCTCCCCTACCTGATAGAATCACCTCCCCTACCTGATATTATCACCTCCCCTACCTGATAGAATCACCTCCCCTACCTGATAGAATATCCTTCCCTACCTGATAGAATATCCTCCCCTAGCTGATAGAATCACCTCCCCTACCTGATAGAATCACCTCCCCTAACTGATCAAATCACCTCCCCTACCTGATAGAATCACCTCCCCTACCTGATAGAATCACCTCCCCTACCTGATAGAATCACCTCTGCTACCTGATAGAATCACCTCCCCTACCTGATATTATCATCTCCCCTACCTGATATTATCACCTCCCCTACCTGATAGAATCACCTCCCCTACCTGATAGAATCACCTCCCCTACCTGATAGAATCACCTCCCCTAACTGATAGAATCACCTCCCCTACCTGATAGAATCACCTCCCCTACCTGATATTATCATCTCCCCTAACTGATATTATCACCTCCCCTACCTGATAGAATCACCTCCCCTACATGATAGAATCACCTCCCCTACCTGATAGAATCACCTCCCCTACCTGATATTATCATCTCCCCTAACTGATATTATCACCTCCCCTACCTGATAGAATCACCTCCCCTACCTGATATTATCACCTCTCCTACCTGATAGAATCACCTCCCCTACCTGAGAGAATCACCTCCCCTACCTGATAGAATCACCTCCCCTACCTGATAGAATCACCTCCCCTACCTGATAGAATCACCTCCCCTACCTGATATTATCACCTCCCCTACCTGATAGAATCACCTCCCCTACCTGATAAAATATCCTTCCCTACCTGATAGAACATCCTCCCCTAACTGATAGAATCACCTCCCCTACCTGATAAAATCACCTCCCCTAACTGATAAAATCACCTCCCCTACCTGATAGAATCACCTCCCCTACCTGATAGAATCACCTCCCCTACCTGATAGAATCACCTCCCCTACCTGATAGAATCACCTCTGCTACCTGATAGAATCACCTCCCCTACCTAATAGAATAACCTCCCCTACCTGATAGAATCACCTCCCCTACCTGATAGAATCACCTCCCCTACCTGATAGAATCACCTCCCCTACCTGATAGAATCACCTCCCCTACCTGATATTATCATATCCCCTACCTGATATTATCACCTCTCCTACCTGATAGAATCACCTCCCCTACCTGATAGAATCACCTCCCTACCTGAGAGAATCACCTCCCCTAACTGATAGAATCACCTCCCCTACCTGATAGAATCACATCCCCTAGCTGATAGAATCACCTCCCCTACCTGATAGAATCACCTCCCCTACCTGATAGAATCACCTCCCCTACCTGATATTATCATATCCCCTACCTGATATTATCATATCCCCTACCTGATAGAATCACCTCCCCTACCTGATAGAATCACCTCCCCTACCTGATATTATCATCTCCCCTAACTGATATTATCACCTCCCCTAACTGATAGAATCACCTCCCCTACCTGATAAAATCACCTCCCCTAACTGATAAAATCACCTCCCCTACCTGATAGAATCACCTCCCCTACCTGATAGAATCACCTCCCCTACCTGATAGAATCACCTCCCCTACCTGATAGAATCACCTCTGCTACCTGATAGAATCACCTCCCCTACCTAATAGAATAACCTCCCCTACCTGATAGAATCACCTCCCCTACCTGATAGAATCACCTCCCCTACCTGATATAATCACCTCCCCTAACTGATAGAATCACCTCCCCTACCTGATATTATCACTGCCGTTACCTGATAGAATCACCTCCCCTACCTGATAGAATCACCTCCCCTACCTGATAGAATCACCTCCCCTACCTGATATTATCACCTCCCCTACCTGATAGAATCACCTCCCCTACCTGATAGAATATCCTTCCCTACCTGATAGAACATCCTCCCCTAACTGATAGAATCACCTCCCCTACCTGATAAAATCACCTCCCCTAACTGATAAAATCACCTCCCCTACCTGATATTATCACCTCCCCTACCTGATAGAATCACCTCCCCTACCTGATAGAATCACCTCCCCTACCTGATATTATCATATCCCCTACCTGATATTATCACCTCTCCTACCTGATAGAATCACCTCCCCTACCTGATAGAATCACCTCCCTACCTGAGAGAATCACCTCCCCTAACTGATAGAATCACCTCCCCTACCTGATAGAATCACCTCCCCTATCTGATAGAATCACCTCCCCTACCTGATATAATCACCTCCCCTACCTGATATAATCACCTCCCCTAACTGATAGAATCACCTCCCCTACCTGATATAATCACCTCCCCTACCTGATATAATCACCTCCCCTAACTGATAGAATCACCTCCCCTAACTGATAGAATCACCTCCCCTACCTGATATTATCACCGCCGTTACCTGATAGAATCACCTCCCCTACCTGATATCATCACCTCCCCTACCTGATATAATAACTTCCCCTACCTGATAGAATCATCTCCCCTACCTGATATTATCACCTCCCCTACCTGATAGAATCAACTCCCCTACCTGATAGAATCACCTCCCCTACCTGATAGAATCAACTCCCCTACCTGATAGAATCACCTCCCCTACCTGATAGAATCACCTCCCCTAACTTATAGAATCACCTCCCCTACCTGATATTATCACCGCCCCTAACTGATAGAATCACCTCCCCTAACTGATAGAATCACCTCCCTTACCTAATAGAATCACCTCCCTTACCTGATAGAATCACCTCCCCTAACTGATAGAATCACCTCCCCTAACTGATAGAATCACCTCCCTTTCCTAATAGAATCACCTCCCTTACCTGATAGAATCACCTCCCCTAACTGATAGAATCACCTCCATTAACTGATAGAATCACCTCCCCTACCTGATAGAATCACCTCCCCTACCTGATAGAATCACCTCCCCTAACTGATAGAATCACCTCCCCTACCTGATAGAATCACCTCCCCTACCTGATTGAATCACTGCACCTACCTGATAGAATCACCGTCCCTACCTGATATTATCACCGCCCTTACCTGATAGAATCACCTCCCTTACCTGATATTATCACCTCCCCTACCTGATATTATCACCTCCCCTACCTGATAGAATCACCTCCCCTACCTGATAGAATATCCTCCCCTACTTGATAGAATCACCGCCCCTACCTGACAGAATCACCTCCCATACCTGATAGAATCAACTCCCCTAACTGATAGAATCACCTCCCCTACCTGATAGAATCACCTCCCCTACCTGATAGAATCACCGCCCCTACCTGATATTATCACCGCCCTTAGAATCAACTCCCCTAACTGATAGAATCACCTCCCCTACCTGATAGAATCACCTCCCCTACCTGATATAATCACCTACAATACCTGATAGAATCACCTCCCCTACCTGATAGAATCACCTCCCCTAACTGATAGAATCACCTCCCCTACCTGATATAATCAACTCCCCTACCTGATAGAATCACCTCCCCTAACTGATAGAATCACCTCCCTACCTGATATAATCAACTCCCCTACATGATAGAATCACCTCCCCTAACTGATAGAATCACCTCCCCTACTGGATAGAATCACCTCCCCTACCTGATAGAATCACCTCCCCTACTGGATAGAATCACCTCCCTTACCTGATATTATCACCTCCCCTACCTGATATTATCACCTCCCCTACCTGATAGAATCACCTCCTCTACCTGATAGAATATCCTCCCCTACCTGATAGAATATCCTCCCCTACCTGATAGAATCACCGCCTCTACCTGACAGAATCACCTCCCATACCTGATAGAATCACCTCCCCTACCTGATAGAATCACCTCCCCTACCTGATATTATCACCGCCCTTAGAATCAACTCCCCTAACTGATAGAATCACCTCCCCTACCTGATAGAATCACCTCCCCTACCTGATATAATCACCTACACTACCTGATAGAATCACCTCCCCTACCTGATAGAATCACCTCCCCTACCTGATAGAATCACCTCCCCTACCTGATATAATCACCTACACTACCTGATAGAATCACCTCCCCTACCTGATAGAATCACCTCCCCTAACTGATAGAATCACCTCCCCTAACTGATTGAATAACCTCCCCTAACTGATAGAATCACCTCCCCTAACTGATATTATCACCTCCCCTACCTGATATAATCACCTCCCCTACCTGATAGAATCACCTCCCCTAACTGATAGAATCACCTACCCTACCTGATAGAATCACCTCCCCTACCTGATAGAATCACCTCCCCTACCTGATAGAATCACCTCCCCTACCTGATAGAATCACCTCCCCTAACTGATAGAATCACCTCCCCTAACTGATATTATCACCTCCCCTAACTGATAGAATCACCTCCCCTTTCTGATAGAATCACCTCCCCTACCTGATAGAATCACCTCCCCTACCTGATATTATCACCTCCCCTACCTGATATTATCACCGCCCTTACCTGATATAATCACTTCCCCTACCTGATAGAATCTCCTCCCCTACCTGATATTATCACCTCCCCTACCTGATAGAATCACCTCCCCTACCTGATAGAATCACCTCCCCTACCTGATAGAATCACCTCCCCTACCTGATAGAATCACCTCTGCTACCTGATAGAATCACGTCCCCTACCTGATAGAATCACCTCCCCTACCTGATAGAATCACCTCCCCTACCTGATATTATCATCTCCCCTAACTGATATTATCACCTCCCCTAACTGATAGAATCACCTCCCCTACCTGATAAAATCACCTCCCCTAACTGATAAAATCACCTCCCCTACCTGATAGAATCACCTCCCCTACCTGATAGAATCACCTCCCCTACCTGATAGAATCACCTCCCCTACCTGATAGAATCACCTCTGCTACCTGATAGAATCACCTCCCCTACCTAATAGAATAACCTCCCCTACCTGATAGAATCACCTCCCCTACCTGATAGAATCACCTCCCCTACCTGATATAATCACCTCCCCTAACTGATAGAATCACCTCCCCTACCTGATATTATCACTGCCGTTACCTGATAGAATCACCTCCCCTACCTGATAGAATCACCTCCCCTACCTGATAGAATCACCTCCCCTACCTGATATTATCACCTCCCCTACCTGATAGAATCACCTCCCCTACCTGATAGAATATCCTTCCCTACCTGATAGAACATCCTCCCCTAACTGATAGAATCACCTCCCCTACCTGATAAAATCACCTCCCCTAACTGATAAAATCACCTCCCCTACCTGATATTATCACCTCCCCTACCTGATAGAATCACCTCCCCTACCTGATAGAATCACCTCCCCTACCTGATATTATCATATCCCCTACCTGATATTATCACCTCTCCTACCTGATAGAATCACCTCCCCTACCTGATAGAATCACCTCCCTACCTGAGAGAATCACCTCCCCTAACTGATAGAATCACCTCCCCTACCTGATAGAATCACCTCCCCTATCTGATAGAATCACCTCCCCTACCTGATATAATCACCTCCCCTACCTGATATAATCACCTCCCCTAACTGATAGAATCACCTCCCCTACCTGATATAATCACCTCCCCTACCTGATATAATCACCTCCCCTAACTGATAGAATCACCTCCCCTAACTGATAGAATCACCTCCCCTACCTGATATTATCACCGCCGTTACCTGATAGAATCACCTCCCCTACCTGATATCATCACCTCCCCTACCTGATATAATAACTTCCCCTACCTGATAGAATCATCTCCCCTACCTGATATTATCACCTCCCCTACCTGATAGAATCAACTCCCCTACCTGATAGAATCACCTCCCCTACCTGATAGAATCAACTCCCCTACCTGATAGAATCACCTCCCCTACCTGATAGAATCACCTCCCCTAACTTATAGAATCACCTCCCCTACCTGATATTATCACCGCCCCTAACTGATAGAATCACCTCCCCTAACTGATAGAATCACCTCCCTTACCTAATAGAATCACCTCCCTTACCTGATAGAATCACCTCCCCTAACTGATAGAATCACCTCCCCTAACTGATAGAATCACCTCCCTTTCCTAATAGAATCACCTCCCTTACCTGATAGAATCACCTCCCCTAACTGATAGAATCACCTCCATTAACTGATAGAATCACCTCCCCTACCTGATAGAATCACCTCCCCTACCTGATAGAATCACCTCCCCTAACTGATAGAATCACCTCCCCTACCTGATAGAATCACCTCCCCTACCTGATTGAATCACTGCACCTACCTGATAGAATCACCGTCCCTACCTGATATTATCACCGCCCTTACCTGATAGAATCACCTCCCTTACCTGATATTATCACCTCCCCTACCTGATATTATCACCTCCCCTACCTGATAGAATCACCTCCCCTACCTGATAGAATATCCTCCCCTACTTGATAGAATCACCGCCCCTACCTGACAGAATCACCTCCCATACCTGATAGAATCAACTCCCCTAACTGATAGAATCACCTCCCCTACCTGATAGAATCACCTCCCCTACCTGATAGAATCACCGCCCCTACCTGATATTATCACCGCCCTTAGAATCAACTCCCCTAACTGATAGAATCACCTCCCCTACCTGATAGAATCACCTCCCCTACCTGATATAATCACCTACACTACCTGATAGAATCACCTCCCCTACCTGATAGAATCACCTCCCCTAACTGATAGAATCACCTCCCCTACCTGATATAATCAACTCCCCTACCTGATAGAATCACCTCCCCTAACTGATAGAATCACCTCCCTACCTGATATAATCAACTCCCCTACATGATAGAATCACCTCCCCTAACTGATAGAATCACCTCCCCTACTGGATAGAATCACCTCCCCTACCTGATAGAATCACCTCCCCTACTGGATAGAATCACCTCCCTTACCTGATATTATCACCTCCCCTACCTGATATTATCACCTCCCCTACCTGATAGAATCACCTCCTCTACCTGATAGAATATCCTCCCCTACCTGATAGAATATCCTCCCCTACCTGATAGAATCACCGCCTCTACCTGACAGAATCACCTCCCATACCTGATAGAATCACCTCCCCTACCTGATAGAATCACCTCCCCTACCTGATATTATCACCGCCCTTAGAATCAACTCCCCTAACTGATAGAATCACCTCCCCTACCTGATAGAATCACCTCCCCTACCTGATATAATCACCTACACTACCTGATAGAATCACCTCCCCTACCTGATAGAATCACCTCCCCTACCTGATAGAATCACCTCCCCTACCTGATATAATCACCTACACTACCTGATAGAATCACCTCCCCTACCTGATAGAATCACCTCCCCTAACTGATAGAATCACCTCCCCTAACTGATTGAATAACCTCCCCTAACTGATAGAATCACCTCCCCTAACTGATATTATCACCTCCCCTACCTGATATAATCACCTCCCCTACCTGATAGAATCACCTCCCCTAACTGATAGAATCACCTACCCTACCTGATAGAATCACCTCCCCTACCTGATAGAATCACCTCCCCTACCTGATAGAATCACCTCCCCTACCTGATAGAATCACCTCCCCTAACTGATAGAATCACCTCCCCTAACTGATATTATCACCTCCCCTAACTGATAGAATCACCTCCCCTTTCTGATAGAATCACCTCCCCTACCTGATAGAATCACCTCCCCTACCTGATATTATCACCTCCCCTACCTGATATTATCACCGCCCTTACCTGATATAATCACTTCCCCTACCTGATAGAATCTCCTCCCCTACCTGATAGAATCACCTCCCCTACCTGATATTATCACCTCCCCTACCTGATAGAATCACCTCCCCTACCTGATAGAATCACCTCCTCTACCTGATAGAATCACCTCTCCTACCTGATAGAATCACCTCCGCTACCTGATATAATCACCTCCCCTACCTGATAGAATCACCTCCCCTACCTGTTAGAATCACCTCCTCTAACTGATAGAATCACTGCCCTTACCTGATAGAATAACCTCCCCTACCTGATAGAATCACCTCCCCTACCTGATAGAATCACTGCCCCTACCTGATAGAATCACTGCCCTTAGAATAACCTCCCCTACCTGATAGAATCCCCGCCCCTACCTGATATTATCACCGCCCTTAGAATAACCTCCCCTAACTGATAGAATCACCTCCCCTACCTGATAGAATCACCGTCCCTACCTGATATTATCACCGCCCTTACCTGATAGAATCACCTCCCTTACCTATTATTATCACCTCCCCTACCTGATATTATCACCTCCCCTACCTGATAGAATCACCTCCCCTACCTGATAGAATATCCTCCCCTACCTGATAGAATCACCTCCCCTACCTGACAGAATCACCTCCCATACCTGATAGAATCACCTCCCCTACCTGATAGAATCACCTCCCCTACCTGATATTATCACCTCCCCTACCTGATATTATCACCGCCCTTAGAATCAACTCCCCTAACTGATAGAATCACCTCCCCTACCTGATAGAATCACCTCCCCTACCTGATAGAATCACCGCCCCTACCTGATATTATCACCGCCCTTAGAATCAACTCCCCTAACTGATAGAATCACCTCCCATACCTGATAGAATCACCTCCCCTACCTGATAGAATCACCGCCCCTACCTGATATTATCACTGCCCTTAGAATCAACTCCCCTAACTGATAGAATCACCTCCCCTACCTGATAGAATCACCTCCCCTACCTGATATAATCACCTACACTACCTGATAGAATCACCTCCCCTACCTGATAGAATCACCTCCCTTACCTGATATTATCACCTCCCCTACCTGATATTATCACCTCCCCTACCTGATAGAATCACCTCCTCTACCTGATAGAATATCCTCCCCTACCTGATAGAATATCCTCCCCTACCTGATAGAATCACCGCCTCTACCTGACAGAATCACCTCCCATACCTGATATTATCACCTCCCCTACCTGATATTATCACCTCCCCTACCTGATAGAATCACCTCCTCTACCTGATAGAATATCCTCCCCTACCTGATAGAATATCCTCCCCTACCTGATAGAATCACCGCCTCTACCTGACAGAATCACCTCCCATACCTGATAGAATCACCTCCCCTACCTGATAGAATCACCTCCCCTACCTGATATTATCACCGCCCTTAGAATCAACTCCCCTAACTGATAGAATCACCTCCCCTACCTGATAGAATCACCTCCCCTACCTGATATAATCACCTACACTACCTGATAGAATCACCTCCCCTACCTGATAGAATCACCTCCCCTACCTGATAGAATCACCTCCCCTACCTGATAGAATCACCTCCCCTACCTGATAGAATCACCTCCCCTAACTGATAGAATCACCTCCCCTAACTGATATTATCACCTCCCCTAACTTATAGAATCACCTCCCCTTTCTGATAGAATCACCTCCCCTACCTGATATTATCACCTCCCCTACCTGATATTATCACCGCCCTTACCTGATATAATCACTTCCCCTACCTGATAGAATCTCCTCCCCTACCTGATAGAATCACCTCCCCTACCTGATATTATCACCTCCCCTACCTGATAGAATCACCTCCCCTACCTGATAGAATCACCTCCTCTACCTGATAGAATCACCTCCCCTACCTGATAGAATCACCTCCGCTACCTGATAGAATCACCTCCCCTACCTGATAGAATCACTGCCCTTAGAATAACCTCCCCTACTTGATAGAATCCCCGCCCCTACCTGATATTATCACCGCCCTTAGAATAACCTCCCCTAACTGATAGAATCACCTCCCCTACCTGATAGAATCACCTCCCCTACCTGTTAGAATCACCTCCTCTAACTGATAGAATCACTGCCCTTACCTGATAGAATAACCTCCCCTACCTGATAGAATCACCTCCCCTACCTGATAGAATCACTGCCCCTACCTGATAGAATCACTGCCCTTAGAATAACCTCCCCTACCTGATAGAATCCCCGCCCCTACCTGATAGAATCACCTCCCCTACCTGATAGAATCACCTCCCCTACCTGATAGAATATCCTCCCCTACCTGATAGAATCACCTCCCCTACCTGATAGAATCACCTCCCCTACCTGATAGAATATCCTCCCCTACCTGATAGAATCACCTCCCCTACCTGATAGAATCACCTCCCCTACCTGATAGAATCACCTCCCCTACCTGAAATAATCACCTCCCCTACCTGACAGAATCACCGCCCCTACCTGATATTATCACCTCCCCTACCTGATAGAATCACCTCCCCTACCTGATAGAATCACCTCCCCTAACTGATAGATTCACCTCCCCTAACTGATAGAATCACCTCCCCTAACTGATAGAATCACCTCCCCTACCTGATAGAATCACCTCCCCTAACTGATAGAATCACCTCCCCTACCTGATAGAATCACCTCCCCTACCTGATAGAATCACCTCCCCTACCTGATAGAATCACCTCCCCTACCTGATAGAATCACCTCCCCTACCTGATAGAATCACCTCCCCTAACTGATAGAATCACCTCCCCTAACTGATATTATCACCTCCCCTAACTGATAGAATCACCTCCCCTACCTGATAGAATCACCTCCCCTACCTGATATTATCACCTCCCCTACCTGATATTATCACCGCCCTTACCTGATATAATCACTTCCCCTACCTGATAGAATCTCCTCCCCTACCTGATAGAATCACCTCCCCTACCTGATATTATCACCTCCCCTACCTGATATTATCACCTCCCCTACCTGATAGAATCATCTCTGCTACCTGATAGAATCACCTCCCCTACCTGATAGAATCACCTCCCCTACCTGATAGAATCACTGCCCTTAGAATAACCTCCCCTACTTGATAGAATCCCCGCCCCTACCTGATATTATCACCGCCCTTAGAATAACCTCCCCTAACTGATAGAATCACCTCCCCTACCTGATAGAATCACCTCCCCTACCTGTTAGAATCACCTCCTCTAACTGATAGAATCACTGCCCTTACCTGATAGAATAACCTCCCCTACCTGATAGAATCACCTCCCCTACCTGATAGAATCACTGCCCCTACCTGATAGAATCACTGCCCTTAGAATAACCGCCCCTACCTGATAGAATCACCTCCCCTACCTGATAGAATCACCTCCATTAACTGATAGAATCACCTCCCCTACCTGAGAGAATCACCTCCCCTAACTGATAGAATCACCTCCCCTACCTGATAGAATCACCTCCCCTAACTGATAGAATCACCTCCCCTACCTGATAGAATCACCTCCCCTACCTGATAGAATCACCTCCCCTACCTGATAGAATCACCTCCCCTACCTGATAGAATCACCTCCCCTACCTGATAGAATCACCTCCCTTACCTGATAGAATCACCTCCCCAACCTGATAGAATCACCTGTCCTACCTGATAGAATAATCTCCCCTACCTGATAGAATAATCTCCCCTACCTGATATTATCACTTCCCCTACCTGATAGAATCACCTCCCCTACCTGATAGAATCACCTCCCCTACCTGATAGAATCACCTCCCCTACCTGATAGAATCACCTCCCCTACCTGATAGAATAATCTCCCCTACCTGATATTATCACCTCCCCTACCTGATAGAATCACCTCCCCTACCTGATAGAATCACCTCCCCTACCTGATAGAATCACCTCCCCTACCTGATAGAATCACCTCCCCTACCTGATATTATCACCTCCCCTACCTGATAGAATCACCTCCCCTAACCGATAGAATCAAATACTGCGAGCGGATAATGTGGTTCATTTCATTTTCGACGCTTCTGAGAACAATTTGTCACTCTGGCAGTTGGTTTGAAAAGTTAATATTATGGAAGTGGGGGAGCATGTATGACGTGACGGGGGGGGGGGGGGTAATGTTGGCGTGACACCCCAGAGGGGGGTAATATTGGTGCGCCGGGCCTGCGGCTGGACAGTCGGGGTCGGGCCGCCTGACTCCTGTCTGTGTCTCATTTGCAGGCGAGGTGCGTGTGACCAGAGCACTGTGATATTATGTCAGCTCTGCAGGCTCTGAGGGAAGGAGGGGGGGGGGGGGGGGGTGAAATCCCTCTTCTCTCTCTCTCTCACACACACACTCTCAATCATGGTTTCAGACACACAGGCAAATAGACACACACACATACACACACACATGCACAGTGAATCAGAGGACAGCAACTGCCTGCTCTGACAAGAAACGTGTTTGCCAGTCCGATTTGGCAGATCCTATTTTTTTTCTCTCCCTGCTTTCTCCTTTAATCATTTTATTAGTGCCGTGGGCCTCTCCTGGGAGCCCGGCCGGCATTTAGCAGTCTGAGACGGCACACAGGACCCAGAGGGGTTGTCCAAGCCATGCCTGCTCTGAACCGCCAACATTATTAGCTTCTCTCCCTCTCTCATAGGAGCACCTCCCTCACTCCTTCTGCTCTCTCTCTCTCTCTCTCTCTCTCTCTCTCGCTCTCGCTCTCTCTTTCTCTCTCTATGCGTCTCTCGCTCTCTCTCTCTCGCTCTTGCTCTCTCTTTCTCTCTCTCAATGCATCTCTCTCTCTCTCTCTCTCTCTCTCTTTCTCTCTCTATGCGTCTCTCGCTCTCGCTCTCTCTATGTGTCTCTCTCTCTCTCTCTCTCTCTCTCTCTCTCTCTCTCTCTCTCTCTCTCTCTCTCTCTCTCGCTCTGTCTCTCTCTCTCTCTCTCTCTCTCTCTCTCTCTCTCTCTCTGTCTTCCTCTCTCTATCTGTCTCTCTCGCTGTCTCTCTTTCTCTCTCTCTGTCTCCTCTCAATTCAATTCAATTTTCAATTTCAATTTAAGGACTTTATTGGCATAGGAAACATATGTTAACATTGCCAAAGCAAGTGAAGTCGACAGTAAACAAAAGTGAAATAAACAATAAATATTAACAGTAGACATTACACTCAGAAGTTCCAAAAGAATAAAGACATTTCAAATGTCATATAATGTACAGTTGAAGTTGGAAGTTTACATACACTTAGATTGGAGTCATTAAAACTCATTTTTCAACCACTCCACACATTTCTTGTTAACAAACTATAGTTTTGGCAAGTTGGTTAGGACATCTACTTTGTGCATGGCACAAGTAATTCTTCCAACAATTGTTTACAGACAGATTATTTCACTTATAATTCACTGTATCACAATTCCAGTGGGTCAGAAGTTTACATACACTAAGTTGACTGTGCCTTTAAACAGCTTGGAAAATTCCAGAAAATGATGTCATGGCTTTAGAAGCTTCTGATAGGCTAATTGACATAATGTGAGTCAATTGGAGTTGTACCTGAGGATGTATTTCAAGGCCTACCTTCAAACTCAGTGCCTCTTTGCTTGACATCATGGGAAAATCAAAAGAAATCAGAAAAAAATGGTAGACCTCCACAAGTCTGGTTCATCCTTGGGAGCAATTTCCAAACGCCTGAAGGTACCACGTTCATCTGTACAAACAATAGTACGCAAGTATAAACACCATGGGACCACGCAGCCATCATACCGCTCAGGAAGGAGATGCGTTCTGTCTCCTAGAGATGAACGTACTTTGGTGCGAAAAGTGCAAATCAATCCCAGAACAACAGCAAAGGACCTTGTGAAGATGCTGGAGCAAACAGGTACAAAAGTATCTATATCCACAGTAAAATGAGTCCTATATCGACATAACCTGAAAGGCCGCTCAGCAAGGAAGAAGCCACTGCTCCAAAACCGCCATAAAAAAGCCAGACTACGGTTTGCAACTGCACATGGGGACAAAGATTGTACTTTTTGGCTAAATGTCCTCTGGTCTGATGAAACAAAAATAAAACAGTTTGGCCATAATGACCATCGTTATGTTTGGAGGAAAAAGGGGGAGCT
This sequence comes from Coregonus lavaretus, assembly GCF_964263955.1. Taxonomy (NCBI): domain Eukaryota; kingdom Metazoa; phylum Chordata; class Actinopteri; order Salmoniformes; family Salmonidae; genus Coregonus; species Coregonus lavaretus. Next base: position 75,532,191 of record NC_139991.1, read on the forward strand.
TGCAAGCCAAAGAACACCATCCCAACCGTGAAGCACGGGGGTAGCAGCATCATGCTGTGGGGGTGCTTTGCTGCAGGAGGGACTGGTGCACTTCACAAAATAGATGGCATCATGAGGAAGGAAAATTATGTGGATATATTGAAGCAACATCTCAAGACATCAGTCTGGAAGTTAAAGCTTGGTCGCAAATGGGTCTTCCAAATGGACAATGACCCCGAGCATACTTCCAAAGTTGTGGCAAAATGGCTTAAGGACAACAAAGTCAAGGTATTGGAGTGGCCATCACAAAGCCCTGACCTGAATCCTATAGAACATTTGTGGGCAGAACTGAAAAAGCATTTGCGAGCAAGGAGGCCTACAAACCTGACTCAGTTACACCAGCATTGTCAGGAGGAATGGGCCAAAATTCACCCAACTTATTGTGGGAAGCTTGTGGAATGCTACCCGAAACGTTTGACCCAAGTTAAACAATTTAAAGGCAATGCTACCAAATACTAATTGAGTGTATGTAAACTTCTGACCCACTGGGAATGTAAAAGCTGAAATAAATCATTATCTCTACTATTATTCTGACATTTCACATTCTTAAAATAAAGTGGTGAACCTAACTGACCTAAGACAGGGAACCTTTACTAGGATTAAATGTCAGGAATTGTGAAAAACTGAGTTTAAATGTATTTGGCTAAGGTGTATGTAAACTTCCACTTCAACTGTATATTATACAGTGTTGTAACAATGTGCAAATAGTTAAAGTACAAATGGGAAAATAAATAAACATAAATATGGGTTGTATTTACAATGGTGTTTGTTCTTCATTGGTTGCCCTTTTCTTGTGGCAACAGGTCACAAATATTGATGCTGTGATTGCACACTGTGGTTTTTCACCCAGTAGATATGGGAGTTTATCAAAATTGGGTTTGTTTTCGAATTCTTTGTGCATCTGTGTAATATGTGTCTCTAATGGTCATACATTTGGCAGGAGGTTAGGAAGTGCAGCTCAGTTTCGACGTCATTTTGTGGGCAGTGTGCACATAGCCTGTCTTCTCTTGAGAGCCAAATAGCTCTCTTGTTTAGGGCCAAATAGCATTCTAGCTCTTTTCTGGATTTTGATAGTTAGCGGGTATCGGCCTAATTCTGCTCTGCATGCATTATTTGGTGTTTTTCATTGTACGCAGGGGATATTTTTGCAGAATTCTGCATGCAGAGTCTCAATTTGGTGTTTGTCCCATTTTGTGAATTATTGGTTGGTGAGCGGACCCCAGACCTCACAAGCATTTTCTTTTTTTTTTTTTTTTTATACTATTTTTCATACCCCCGTGGGAATCGAACCCACAACCCTGGCGTTGCAAACGCCATGCTCTACCAACTGAGCTACATCCCTGCCGGCCATTCCCTCCCCTACCCTAGACGACGCTGGGTCTCCCAGTCATGGCCGGCTACGACAGAGCCTGGATTCAAACCAGCTAGCACTGCGATGCAGTGCCTTAGACCACTGTGCCACTCGGGAAGTGAGTGAAGGGCAATGGGTTCTATAACTGATTCAAGTATTTTTAGCCAGATCCTAATTGGTATGTCGAATATTATGTTCCTTTTGATGGCATAGAAGGCTCTTCTTGCCTTGTCTCTCAGATCGTTCACAGCTTTGTGGAAGTTACCTGTGGCGCTGATGTTTAGGCCGAGGTATGTATAGTTTTTTGTGTGCTCTAGGGTAACGGTGTCTAGATGGAATTTGTATTTGTGGTCCTGGCAACTGGACCTTTTTTTGGAACACCATTATTTTAGTCTTACTGAGATTTACTGTCAGGGCCCAGGTCTGACAGAATCTGTGCAGAAGATATAGGTGCTGCTGTAGGCCCTCCTTGGTTGGTGACAGAAGCACCAGATCATCAGCAAACAGTAGACATTTGACTTCAGATTCTAGTAGGGTGAGGCCGGGTGCTGCATACTGTTCTAGTGCCCTCGCCAATTTGTTGATATATATGTTGAAGAGGGTAGGGCTTAAACTGCATCCCTGTGTCACCCCACGGCCCTGTGGAAAGAAATGTGTGTGTTTTTTGCTCATTTTAACTGCACACTTGTTGTTTGTACATGGATTTTATAATGTTGTATGTTATTTAGGCCGAGGTATGTATAGTTTTTTGTGTGCTCTAGGGCAACGGTGTCTAGATGGAATTTGTATTTGTGGTCCTGGCAACTGGACCTTTTTGAAAACCATTATTTTTGTATGTTTTTCTTCCAACACCACTTTCCATCAATTTCTATAGCAGACCCTCATGCCAAAATGAGTAAAAAGCTTTTTTGAAATCAACAAAGCATGAGAAGACTTTGCCTTTGTTTTGGTTTGTTTGTTTGTCAATTAGGGTGTGCAGGGTGAATACGTGGTCTGTTATTTGGTAAAAAGCCAATTTGACATTTGCTCAGTACATTGTTTTCACTGAGGAAATGTACGAGTCTGCTGTTAATGATAATGCAGAGTATTTTCCCAGGGTTGCTGTTGACGCATATCCCATGGTAGTTATTTGGGTCAAATTTGTCTCCACTTTTGTGGATTGGAGTGATCATTCCTTGGTTCCAAATATTGGGGAATATGCCAGAGCTAAGGATGATGTTAAAAAGTTTAAGTATAGCCAATTGGAATTTGTGGTCTGTATATTTTATCATTTCATTGAGGATACCATTAACACCACAGGCCTTTTTGGGTTGCAGGGTTTGTATTTTGTCCTGTAGTTCATTCAATGTAATTGGAAAATCCAGTGGGTTCTGGTAGTCTTTAATAGTTGATTCTAAGATTTGCATTTGATCATGTATATTTTTTTGCTGTTTGGTCTTTGTTATAGGGCCAAAAAGATTGGAGAAGTGGTTTACCCATACGTCTCCATTTGGATCGATAGCTCTTTGTGTTGTTGTTTGTTTAGTGTTTTCAAATTTTCCCAGAAGTGGTTAGAGTCTAAGGATTCTTCAATTACATTGAGCTGATTTCTGACATGCTGTTCCTTCTTTTTCTGTAGTGTATTTCTCTATTGTTTTAGTGATTCACCAAAGGAGCACCTTTCCTGCCTTATTCTCTCTGTGCTCTCTGTCCCTGGAGAGAATGATTGAGATGAGGAGGAGTCTGGGCTGCTTGATGTTTAGGAGGCAGAGAGCGGCCCGTCGTGTAACAGTAATTACTCCATTGATATTCCTTTCGCAATTACGCCACCGTAATTTGCATAAATCCCTGCTCCCTTTTTTTCCGTGGGACGAATGTCTGTAATCTCTTTTGGGTTCGTTCACAGCATATATTATGTATGGCACTGGGCTTTCTGTTTCCCTCTCTGCCTCTCTCTCCCTCTCCATCTCTCTCTCTCTCTCTCTCTCTCTCTCTCCTCTCTCTCTCTCTCTCTCTCTCTTCTCTCCTCTCTCTCTCTCTCTCTCTGCCTCTCTCTCCCCTCTCCATCTCTCTCTTTCTCTCTCTCTCTCTCTCTCTCTCTCTCTCTCTCTCTCTCTCTCTCTCTCTCTCTCTCTCTCTCTCTCTCTCTCTCTCTCTCTCTCTCTCTCTCTCTCTCTCTCTCTTTCTCTCTCGCTCTCTCTCTCTCTCTCTCTCTCTCGCTCTCTCTCTCTCTCTGTCTCTCTGCTTCTCTCTCCCTCTCCATCTCTCTCTCTCTCTCTCTCTCTCTCTCTCTCTCTCTCTCTCTCTCTCTCTCTCTCTCTCTCTTCTCTCTCTCTCTCTCTCTTTCTTTCTCTCTCTGCCCCTCTCCATCTCTCTCTCTCTCTCTCTCTCTCTCTCTCTCTCTCTCTCTCTCTCTCTCGCTCTCTCTCGCTCTCTCTCTCTCTCTCTCTTTCTCTCTCTGCCTCTCTCTCGCTCTGTCTCTTTCTCTCTGTCTCTCTATGCATCTCTCTCTCTCTCTCTCTCTCTCTCTCTCTCTCTCTCTCTCTCTCTCTCTCTCTCTCTGCCTCTCTCTCTTTCTCTCTCTGTGAGCGCACTTTGTCAATACACATGATTGAGATTGAACAGAGCTGACACCGGGCCTCCGCTGACAGGCATCACAGATACTTTTGTGATGTTTTAAACCTGTCAGGGCAGTGAAAGGGCTCGGTTTTCTAGAAGGAATGGCAAGTATCAGAAGTTGGCAACCAACACCGTTCTCTCAAATGTTGTGATCGATATGGTGTAGTACATTATGGGCCCTCCTGTGCAGGCAGGTAGCCTAGCGGTAAAAGCGTTGGGTCAGAATCCGAAAGGTTACTGGTTCAAATACCAGAGCCGACAAGGTGAAGAATCTACCGATGTGCCCTTGAGCAAGGCACTTAACGCTAATTTGCTCCGTAAGACTATGGCTGACCCTGTAAAACAACACACCTATCTGGTGTATGTAACAATAAAACATATATTTTTGGGGGGGGTGTCGTGTGTACACATGTAAATAAGCTGATTTGAATGTGTGAATGCTAATTTGGGAGTCTCCACACTTTGATAGTTAAGGTTACATTTGATATTTTATGAAATGTTGATAATTGGAATGTGGGTTTTTCCTTTTAGATTTTTTAACCCCTTCTCACGACATAAACAGTGATACGTTTGTCACTGTGTTGTTTCTTTTGTCCGGCTCCATCAATAAGCATCTGTCAGCCTGAGGCGTCTCATTGGTCACCGGGGAGAGTGCGGTGCTTCCGGGAATCGCCCCCCCCCCCCCTTCACTGAAACCAAATTGAAGGTAGTGTCGAGGCTTCTCCACTCCCCATTTCTCATCCCCTGATCTAATTTGCAATCTGGTAGTTTATTGTTCGCCGTTTTATTGTCACTCGAGTGGCTGGCGGGCAAATTCCATTCCCTCCCATGACTCTCTCAAAGATCATTAATGTTGTTAGCACCTTGGTATAGATGAGACAGGACCATCCCAATGAATCCTAATGGGAGGTTTGTTTGTGTGCTGTATGGGAGAATGGATTTTTGAATCACAGTGTAGTAGGATAGAGGGATTTGACAATCTACACATCAATCTTTCTGGCATGAATAGTTTTTCAATACTGTTTTTTAAAAACTATTTTCCATAAATGTTTTATGGTTTACATACAGACATGCTTCACTCCTCATTTTGAACCATTGAATGTAATATCAGTCATATAATCTATCCTGTTGCCTATCAGTCATATAATCCTGTTTATTATCTATCCTGTTGCCTGTCAGTCATATAATCCAGTTTATTATCTATCCTGTTGCCTGTCAGTCATATAATCCAGTTTATTATCTATCCTGTTGCCTGTCAGTCATATAATCCTGTTTATTATCTATCCTGTTGCCTGTCAGTCATATAATCCTGTTTATTATCTATCCTGTTGCCTGTCAGTCATATAATCCTGTTTATTATCTATCCTGTTGCCTGTCAGTCATATAATCCTGTTTATTATCTATCCTGTTGCCTGTCAGTCATATAATCCTGTTTATTATCTATCCTGTTGACTATCAGTTATATAATCCTCATAACCAGTGAGTTCTGTGTGGGTAGCATTGATTCTATTGTCATTGTGTTACCAATACACTGTTAGGGTAAGCACGCTATGTGGGTGATAGCAATTGTGTGTGTGTGTGTATGCAGTGGCGGCTCCTGAAAAAATTCTCAGGGGGGGCAATTTTTCTGATGATTTAGGTGACCTACACACATTAAAAAAAAGATATGTCCAGCAACAACATGAAGACAGGGGCAGCATATAAGTCAATACTGATATACACATTACTTGCTTCAAAAAGGCCTCATGGTTGAATTGGAAATATGTGCACCTGAGCATAATTCACAACAAGCAAGCAGGAGCTTTTGATAGAGGCTACTGAAAACATTGATGCAAGTTATTGGTAATAATAAATTTTTATAGACTTCCATATTCTGCCCTCTTGTATAGATTTGTGAAAATGAACAGTGATAGACATTTTGCCTGAAAACAGAATTTGAAAATAATTTATAGAAAAGGTAAACACAGCTATCTGTATGGCTTTGTAAAAATGAACAACCATATTCTGGCCAATTGTATAGATTTGTAAATATGAACAACCATATTCTGGCCAATTGTATAGATTTGTAAAAATGAACATGAACAGATTATTATTATTTTTTTACTTTTTTAAAAATGAAAAATAACTATTTTAAACAACATCAACTGTGAACTGATTTGGGCGTGTGTGTGTTAAAGAGACAGACAGGGAGGGACAAAGAGAGAGAGAGGCTACATTACTTGTACTGAAACTGTTCTAGCTTGCTGCATGATCAAATTCAGCTGATGCGCATAGCAATGCACGTAATGGGCATTCTTGAAATGCTCACGCACCTTTTGCTGCACACCAGCCTTCTCTCCCCTCATCACACTGGCTCCATCGTAAGCTTGCGCAATGAGTTTGACTTTCTCGTCGTCGGCAAAAAGACCGTTCAGTCTCTCCAAAAGCACACTGGCGATTGAGACTGAGGTTGATTCCGAGATGGGAAGGAACTCAAAAAAGCGCTCCTGCACTTTGTGGTTGCTATCTATGTACCTCAGCACAAGCACCAGCTGTGTCTGTGTAGAAACGTCCGTGGTCTCGTCAGCTTGGATAGCTACGAAGTTCGCCGACTTCACCTCCTCCACAATATGTTCCCTCATGACCGCTAGCATACACTCCAGTAGCTCGTTTTGAATGGTCTTTGATGTGCCCTTGAAAACTTTAGCATTTTTAAGATGGTCATCAAACACCTCATCTAATTGTGCCACAAAGTTGACAAGTCCAAGAAAAATACCAGGGTTGGTGGAGCCCTCAGTTTCATCTTTGCCTCGCAAAGCTAGCCATCTTGACAGTTGTACGTGAATTGATTGACGCTGCTACCCGCTCTTTTCTTAGTTATGTTCATGGTTACTTATGTTACGTATGACGAAAGCGCGTAAGTGCAAGCCCTCCCGGAACCCATAGAGATTGTATTGAAAGCTCTGATATTTGAAAAAAAAAAGATTTTACATGATAGTCTATGAGAGACTCCTGGGCGATTTTCAACCTGACTGAAATCGCCCCAAAAGGGGCGGGGCCATTTGAAGCACGCCTTTAGCCTGATTGGACATTTAGTGGCAGATCAGACGTCTAGATTAGAACACTGATAACTACTGTTGCCGTGATATAATTGATTAGAAAAAAAATCCCTTCCTTTTCCCGTTTGGCAGTGCGTCGCCCATATCGCCCTAATGAACACACCGCCCCTGTGTGTATGTGTGTGTGTGTGTATGTGTGTGTGTGTGTGTATGTGTGTATGTGTGTGTGTGTGTGTGTGTGTGTGTGTGTGTTTGTGTGTCTACATGCTTGCTAGATGATGATAGTATGAGAACCTTGCCCATGTCCTCTACAGAGAGGCCTGTCAGGAAAGTAAGTGGTCACACCTGGTCCACCCCTGTAGAGAGACTAGAGGCTGATGCCTGGTCCACCCCTGTAGAGAGACTAGAGGCTGATGCCTGGTCCACCCCTGTAGAGAGACTAGAGGCTGATGCCTGGTCCACCCCTGTAGAGAGACTAGAGGCTGATGCCTGGTCCACCCCTGTAGAGAGACTAGAGGCTGATGCCTGGTCCACCCCTGTAGAGAGACTAGAGGCTGATGCCTGGTCCACCCCTGTAGAGAGGCTAGAGGCTGATGCCTGGTCCACCCCTGTAGAGAGGCTAGAGGCTGATGCCTGGTCCACCCCTGTAGAGAGACTAGAGGCTGATGCCTGGTCCACCCCTGTAGAGAGACTAGAGGCTGATGCCTGGTCCACCCCTGTAGAGAGACTAGAGGCTGATGCCTGGTCCACCCCTGTAGAGAGACTAGAGGCTGATGCCTGGTCCACCCCTGTAGAGAGACTAGAGGCTGATGCCTGGTCCACCCCTGTAGAGAGACTAGAGGCTGATGCCTGGTCCACCCCTGTAGAGAGACTAGAGGCTGATGCCTGGTCCACCCCTGTAGAGAGACTAGAGGCTGATGCCTGGTCCACCCCTGTAGAGAGACTAGAGGCTGATGCCTGGTCCACCCCTGTAGAGAGACTAGAGGCTGATGCCTGGTCCACCCCTGTAGAGAGACTAGAGGCTGATGCCTGGTCCACCCCTGTAGAGAGACTAGAGGCTGATGCCTGGTCCACCCCTGTAGAGAGACTAGAGGCTGATGCCTGGTCCAGGGACTGTGAAGATGCTCTGAAATGTGACTGGACTTGTATACAGACTAGAGGCTGATGCCTGGTCCACCCCTGTTAGAGATGGTACCTGATGATAGGTTGGGGGTGTGAATCATCACTATCCATGGGGAGGTGAATCATCACTATCCATGGGGAGGTGAATCATCACTATCCGTGGGGAGGTGAATAATCACTATCCATGGGGAGGTGAAGCATCACTATCCATGGGGAGGTGAATCATCACTATCCATGGGGAGCTGAATCATCACTATCCATGGGGAGGTGAAGCATCACTATCCGTGGGGAGGTGAAGCATCACTATCCATGGGGAGGTGAATCATCACTATCCATGGGGAGGTGAATCATCACTATCCATGGGGAGGTGAAGCATCACTATCCGTGGGGAGGTGAATAATCACTATCCATGGGGAGGTGAAGCATCACTATCCATGGGAGGTGAATCATCACTATCCATGGGGAGGTGAAGCATCACTATCCATGGGGAGGTGAAGCATCACTATCCATGGGGAGGTGAATCATCACTATCCATGGGGAGGTGAATCATCACTATCCATGGGGAGGTGAAGCATCACTATCCGTGGGGAGGTGAATCATCACTATCCATGGGGAGGTGAAGCATCACTATCCATGGGGAGGTGAAGCATCACTATCCGTGGGGAGGTGAATAATCACTATCCATGGGGAGGTGAAGCATCACTATCCATGGGGAGGTGAATCATCACTATCCATGGGGAGGTGAAGTATCACTATCCATGGGGAGGTGAAGCATCACTATCCATTCCAGCCAAATGAACGGAATTACATGGAGACAGAACCATAAACATGAAATTAATACGATGAAAATACATTTGACTTTGCTCATATGACTTGTCCTCACTTTACTACTAACCTTAAACCGCATTGAAGTTGAGACTGCATGACCTTAACCCGCTTTGATCTTGAAACTGCATGACCTTAACCCGCTTTGAAGTTGGAACTGCATGACCTTAACCCGCTTTGAACTTGAGAATACTTGACCTCAGCCCGCTTTGAACTT
>NC_139991.1:75541580-75591918 GCF_964263955.1 Coregonus lavaretus
TAACCGCTCGCTCAAGCCGTCCCCGGGGACCGAAGTGAAGGCATCTTTTTGATTTGGTTAATTTGTCCCTGCAGTTAGTAATTATAGCTAGGTGCTGACCTGTGATACGGATGCTAAGCTACGGTGCTCCTGACTCTATAGTAGTTACCCTTTTACTCACTCTAATTGTGAGATCATTTCTGAATTTGCAATAAGAGTGGATTTAAATTGAGAGTGAATTGTAACTGTGAGCTTTTTGTAAAGTCCCTTCAGGGACCAACTACCCTTTTTCTTGATCTGTTTCGCCAATGTCTGAAAACCTCACTGAGAAAGAGAACATTTTCATTGTTGTTGTTCGTTGATGTGAGTCCTCCAGAATGCAGGAGAAACGGTCAAACGGGAACATTGAGATCCGTCCATGAGAAATTGTCAAACGGGAACATTGAGATCTGTCCAGGAGGAATGATCAAACAGGAACATTGAGATCTGTCCAGGAGGAATGGTCAAACGGGAACATTGAGATCTGTCCAGGAGGAATGGTCAAATGGGAACATTGAGATCTGTCCAGGAGGAATGATCAAACAGGAGCATTGAGATCCGTCCACTCAAGGTGTTCTTGAAGATCAATCCAGCCCTTCTATTCATGACCGAATGATCTTTGGTTCATAAAGTTCCAACTTTTCATCTTCCTGAAACTGCAGAAGTTTACAAGAGAACTGTCTGTGTAACCTGGTTTGAACATTTCCAGTAGACTGTGTTGTCTCATACACACATGAGAGGACTGGATTGGGATGTGGCATATCTGAAGGATCCTTTGATAAGGGCGCTGCTGTTTGAAAAGCAGTGGAAAAATCTGTTGCCCGTCTTGTATTTGTCAAAGCCGTCCATACGGACGACCGCAATGCAGCATTTTCCATAAAGAACCATCTTGGTCCAGTAATATCCCAGATCTAAAAGAAAACCCCATTTGAAGCTACTGCAGCATTTAATGACAACCTTGGCCACTTTGTAGTGCACACATGTTCACTCATTAGGTGGATGTGGAGGGAGCGGTCGGAAAAGGTTCCCGTTTCCCCCCAGTCTGCTGTTGCACCCTGGGAGCAGGCCTCGGAGTCTGCTGTTGCCCCCTGGGAGCAGGCCTCGGAGTCTGCTGTTGCCCCCTGGGAGCAGGCCTCGGAGTTCATTATAGCATCAAAGAGACATTGAAAAGAGTGGGGGGAAAAGAATTGTTGAGAAGGGTTAACAAAAAATAATTGCACTGAAAATCACTCACTCAACACGGACAGCATCTGCTTATCAAATACGTTTTAGTTAGCGTCAGCAAGACCACTAGAAAGGTGTCCCTCTACCAATGATGACCATAACAGAGTGCAGCCACTGTCTGCTGGCTTTCTCTCATATTTTGACTTGTCAACATAATGGTCCACTGACCTCTCATGGCTTGCGTCCCAAATGGCACCCTGTTCCCTATAAAAGTTGACACATTTTGACCAGAGCTCTATGGGCCCTGGTCAAAGGGAGTGTCTATAGGCAATAGGGTGCTATTTGGGACGCAGCCTTGGTTTCTCTCTCTTTCCTCTTTCTCTGCGGTAAGACAGTGCTGTCCGCTGTCTGTCTCCAGATGGAGCCTACAGGAGAATCAGAGAGATCTCAGTAGTCAACTGGACATGCCTTCAGAAATGGAGCATTCACAGATACTGTATTGCCATCCATAACATTCTATAGCCGTTCGTACGTACGGTCACGTTAGGACCTTGCATAGCCACCCATAACCTGCATGAGGACCCATCATAGGTAGTCTGACACTTTCTTAATAATACATATTTAATATATAATAATAATAATAATAATAATAATAATAATAATAATAATAATAATAATAATAATAATAATATTGGTTATGCATTAAGTTACATCTTATATCTTTACTTGATGAGAAAGTTTGAACCATGATATATGTATTTATATACTTATGCTGGTTTTGAGAAGGCCATTCTTAACCCTTAACACCAAAACAAATCATGACTATTTAATTCCTAAGGTCTTCAATCTTGAGAGAAAAAGGCACACAAATAAACGAGAGAGAGAGAGAGAGAGAAACAGAGTGAAAGAGAGAGAGAGTGATTGAGAAAGAGACAGACCGAGAGAGAAAGAGAGAGAGGGAGATTAAACGTTGAGATGAAAAGCCAGAGAGAAAGCAATGATCTCAGCGGGGAGTCTGTTGTCGGCCATCCTTGAGGATTAACTCTCCATTCCCAAACAGAGACTGACTAGAGACAGCCAGACTCCTCGTGTAGAGAGAGAAGGGGCTGGGTAGCGTCCTGTGTCAATATTGATGCTGCTGGGACGTTGGGGCAAACCTGGTGGTGGGAGGCTACCGAGACCAATTCTCAAGCCAAATATCTAATGTGTGTGTGTGTGTGTGTGTGTGTGTGTGTGTTAGCCGAGCAAACACGACAATGTTATGCCTCTAACTTCATCAAAATGAAGCCTAGTTATGGCACTCAACTTGCTTCAGAAACAAGCGATGGGGATTTAATATCAGTGAAATCGTGTGGGTGGGTGGGTGGGTGGGTTGGTTGGAGGATGGATAAGGATCTATATCAATCCTGGACACAAACAAATACACAGACATCAGACGAACAACTAACAGGACCTATGTTGACTTGTGTGTCCTGGTTAATACTTTAGTCACCATCACTGTGTGTCCTGGTCAGTACTTTAGTCACCATCACTGTGTGTCCTGGTCAATACTTTAGTCACCATCACTGTGTGTCCTGGTCAATACTTTAGTCACCATCACTGTGTGTCCTGGTCAATACTTTAGTCACCACCATCACTGTGTGTCCTGGTCAATACTTTAGTCACCATCACTGTGTGTCCTGGTCAATACTTTAGTCACCACCATCACTGTGTGTCCTGGTCAATACTTTAGTCACCATCACTGTGTGTCCTGGTCAATACTTTAGTCACCACCATCACTGTGTGTCCTGGTCAGTACTTGTATGCTGTATATACAGTACTGTTACATTGTGAGCCAGTTCCAGTGATTCAAAAGGTTGATTGTATCCCTTTACTACATGTTCCAGAAAGCAGGCTCAACGAGTTAGCCAGCTAACTGTCCCCAAAACTCTGAAATAACTTCCTTTTTGAGAAATATAGACTTGAAATTGGAATTGGATAATTGACTCGACAACCAACAACCCATAATTAAGCTCGACTTCTGATAGGTCACCTTCACTGCATCATGAATGTGTGGTTAGGAGCCTCTGCAGAGTCATTAGACCAGCTCTGGGTTAATGTAGGAGCCTCTGCAGAGTCATTAGACCAGCTCTGGGTGAGGGAGATGCAACCAACTTCCCTTTTACGTCAGCCCGAGCCCCCTCCTCGCTCATACAGACAAGGCAGGCTCACCCTCCCCCTCAAAGACGCGATTCCTTCAGAGGCCAAACTTGGAAAGGTATTAAAGTGGGATTAGCTTCCCCCACAGTGCAGTGCTTGTGTCATTCAAAGGGCTCTGTTTTGGAGAGCCGACCCTGTTTGATTGTGACTAGCAGCAGGAGTCTGAGTGAGGGGGCCATGCACAGAGAAGAGGTGGGTTTAACCCCCGATCTATACACACACACACACACACACACACACACACACACACACACACACACACACACACACACACACCCCAGTCCAGCGTTCACTGTTCATTCCCCTTCTTCAGTTCTTCAGCTTTACTTCTCCTACCAGCTTCAGTGAACCTCTCTCTCCTCTCGGGCCCCCGCGCCCCTCCTGGAGAGGGTGGGGTGGGTCGGTTGCCATAGCGGGAGCGTCACGCATGGATATTCCGAACCGACCCCGTTGAGAATGGAGCTCAGGGGCCCCCAACACTGGGGCAAAAGTCTGGATTAAACTCCGGAACAATGCCGGACAGAAAGATTTCTCAAGGGACAAATGGGAATTACAGGCCCCGTAATAATGCAAGGTGACAGAGAGAGGAAGTGGGAAAATAATGTCCTACAAGATTAGATTAGATTAGCCAGTTTGGTAAAAGGACAAGAGAAGAAGAGAGAGAATGGAAAGCAGACTGATAGAATGATAGAATGGAAAGCAGACTGATAGAATGATAGAATGGAAAGCAGACTGATAGAATGATAGAATGGAAAGCAGACTGATAGAATGATAGAATGGAAAGCAGACTGATAGAATGATAGAATGGAAAGCAGACTGATAGAATGATAGAATGGAAAGCAGACTGATAGAATGATAGAATGGAAAGCAGACTGATAGAATGATAGAATGGAAAGCAGACTGATAGAATGATAGAATGGAAAGCAGACTGATAGAATGATAGAATGGAAAGCAGACTGATAGAATGATAGAATGGAAAGCAGACTGATAGAATGATAGAATGGAAAGCAGACTGATAGAATGATAGAATAGAAGCCAGACTGATTCCATCCGGATGGGAGGTTGTAACACTTCCCTGAGTTGTATGGAAGTCACCGTTCTAACCTTTCACCCTTTAATTCCATTTGATTTGGCTGACTGGGATTCTGATATGACTTTGGCCTGATTGTGACAGCATGCATATGTAACCGATGTGAAATGGCTAGCTAGTTAGCGGTGCGCACTAGTAGCGTTTCAATCGGTGACGTCACTCGCTCTGAGACCTTGAAGTACTTGTTTCCCTTTGCTCTGCAAGGGCCGCGGCTTTTGTGGAGCGACGGGTAACGGTGCTTCGAGGGTGACTGTTGTTGATGTGTGCAGAGGGTCCCTGGTTCAAGCCCAGGTAAGGGCGAGGAGAGGGACGGAAGCAACACTGTTACACATAGTCCCATCCTTAAGGGCTATACTTTGTAAAGCCTTTGTCAAGAGAAGATTTGTAAGCTATGAGAATGAACTAGGGCTGGGCAGTATACCGTATTTGACTATATACCGGTATTGATGCACCGGCCGGTTTGTTTTTTTACTTTACCTTCTATAACGGTATTTGAATGTTTGGTTTGTGAAATGTGATACGCCATGTGTAACATCCATTTTTATAGTTTACTTCGCTACTTGAGTCATCTCTCTCCGCTCTCTCTCTCTCCATGCCGCTTTCCACACAGACCTAGCCCCGCCCCCTGTCACTCAAGGACCTAATTTGTTGTTCCTCGACCACAAGACACTTGCGTTCAGTCTGCATGGTCAGTGCAGCACATGCAACAATGTTGATGAAAACGACGCTGTTTTCACTTTGCTTCTTAATACGAATCCACTAGTGTTCTGTAATTACACTATTAGTTTGTGTTTCTTACATCTGCAAACAGCTAGTTTTTTTTTTTCATAGCAAGTTGAGCCTAAATATTGTTAGCCTCTAATTGTTAGCCGCTAATGCTAATCGCTAATACTGAGTCAGAGCAAACGTAGCTAGCTATACAACCTGATAATACCAGGGATGGTGTAGACCTACATCACCGTGTTTGTGCAACAGTATCTTCTAAATCAAAGAGTAATACGTGAAGCAAGAATATGTTAGCTATGAAGCTAAGAGAGAACATTCAATGTAGCCAAAGATTATAGGGTCCCCTAGGAAACACTTATAAACACTTTGGTTCCTACCCTGTCACAATAACTCCTCCCTGGCATTTTAATTCGTTGTCATATCAAACACTGTATTCAAAGTGCCCACTATTATATTATAAATATAGAATTAGAATAATCATTTTATTTCCATGATTCCAACAGTTCACCCAAGTGTTTTGCTCTAAATCACAAGTCAAATCGCAATTGCAACATTTGGTAAATGTTTGCCCATATCGTTACAGCCCTACGTGGCAGTGTGGAAATGATCTCAAATGAGTGCAATAAATGCAGTAAATGCAGAAATGTATGAAAATGCTGAAAATCATGTTTGGGTTTAAGTTGAATTGAACAGTATAAAACAATCAGAATGGAGAAAGACACATTTGAAATCACTTAGAGTGTGTGTGTGTTGCCACCCTAGGGTCTTGCACGACTCATAAAGCAAATTTAGAACTTTTAAAAACATAAAATACCGTCAAATACCGTCAAATACCGTCAAATACCGTCAAATACCGCCAAATACCGCCGAATACCGTCAAATACCGTCCAATTTGTTTTAAATACTGTGATATGATATTTTGCCCATATCGCCCAGCCCTAGAATGACCTGTAGAAGAAAGCATTTTAATTAGGTTCTCTAGCTCTCTTTATTACCCTCTCTCTCCCTCTCTTGTATTTTATTTCTCTCTCCCAGCCCTTCTCTCCAACCTCCCCCTCTCTCTCTCTCTCTCTCTCTCTCTCTCTCTCTCGCTCTCTCTCTCTCTCTCTCTCTCTCTCTCTCTCTCTCTCTCTCTCTCTCATACCCTTGGCGTATCCATCAGCCCTGAGGTGCTGTGATTCGGGGGCAGTGATTATTACAGATGCTGAGCGCGTTATTAAACAAAGTCTCTGCGGTCATTATCATACGAAGGAGCCGCCACGAGGCAGACGTCAGAGCCGGTTGTAATCCACACACACCATGGGGCATCCACCCTCAGCCCTGTCCCACCCCGGGCCTCGCTGGGGCACCTGCCTGTAATATTCATGAAGCAGGATAATTGGTTTGGGACTCGGGACAGCATGGAGCAGCAGCTGCCTGTGGGAGAGGCGGCTGGTAACAGCATGTTCTGTAGTTGTAAGGAAGCCAGGACTCTGGCAATTGTTACTGAGTGGACTATCCTGGCTAAATAAATCAAATGTAATTAAGTTCAATGTAGACTTAGTAGTACCAGACATGCTACTATCTGTGGGAAACAGGGGGACCATTTACCCCCATATTGTATTTGTGTTATGAAGTTTTATTCCAACACGTCAAATTGGTGTCAGAAGTGGGATCCGATGTTTCAGGTTGTATAGATAACTGTTTGGTCAAATGTTTTGCACATGGGATCATTTTATCCCTGTTAATTTTTTTAAATGTTATAGATGATTGGTTGTCAAGATGTAATAGAGATTAGTGCCAGTACTAGTCACAGGCCATTGTGGGCCTAATGCTTTCTGTTCTATAGAGCACTTTGGCTTTTCAGATGTGTCATCAAACCCGGATCGTAGATTAAAGATTATTACTGAACGGTTTCTGCCAACGCCTGCTGCATCCATCCCTACGATCTTCAGTCTGCTCTTCCCAACGCCTGCTGCGTCCGTCCCTAGCCTGAAAACCCGACGTTGAATTGCATTGGATTCAACATCGGGCATAAATGAGCGTTTGGATCAGGAAGGTTTCCTCTCACGACCTCTACAAGTCAGAATGTTTAATACAATTTTAACGTACTTTACCAGTTGCCCGTGTGGTTGGTCCTTTTGGCGATAGGAATGTGAGACAATATATCCACAGGAAACTATAATTACAGCAACTTTTCAAAGCGTTGGTAGTGAGTTCAGATTTTTATCACCTGAAGCATGCGCAAAAGATGAAAAAGCATGCACGAGACGCATGCATACCTGCCGAGCAACATGGTTCTGCGCTTCAGGTGATAGAAATCCGAACGCACTACCAGCACTTTCAAAAGTTGATGTAATTATACTTTCCTGTGGATATATTGTCTCACATTCCTACCGCGAAAAGGACCAACCGCACGGACAACCGGTAAAGTAAGTTAAAATATAATTGTATTCAACATTCTGGCTTGTAGAGGTCGTGAGAGGTTACGTTCCTGATCTTCAATCTGCTCTTCCTGAATCACCACCTGAATCTGAAGTTAGGATTTGCCCTACTTTGGGAAAGATCTGAGCTCTGATGCACATAAGCAGGTGAAACGTCTGCGAACGCCCCGTTTCCACGGCGATGATGGGCATCTCATGCGATCGGCAACAGACGTGCTGCTTTTGCTTATCGATCCTCAATCAGCTAGTCCGTCTGGCATAATCCCTCATGACAATCCCTCTGTCTTTTCTCGCTGGTATTTATGTGGTTCATCACCGTCACGTCTTCTCTCTGTTGACTGTCCCGTGTGGAAGTGTATGGCAGTCTGCTCCCCTTGTCTGGTCTTGTCTGGCTCAGGCTGTGAAAGAGCTGCAGATATCGGGTTGTCCAGCAACTATCCCACTAGCTAATGCAGCTTTGTCCTACTGTAACTGCAACAAGTCCTTTTATAGATCTAATTCTGTTTATACCGTTGTTCAGGCTCAAATGTTTTATAGACCATGTTGTATCTGGAGGGGTATTGCTACATTTGGGTTTGAGGCATCACCTCCCTCTGAGTCATCGTATGTGGTTCGTCCCAAATGGCACCCTATTCCCTATACAGTGCACTACTTTAGACCAGGGCCCATAGTGCACTATGTAGGAAATTGGGTGCCATTTTGGGACTCACACATGATGACCCGAAAATATTATGTCCTGCTACGATGGCATTTTTTGAGACTTCAAAGGTTCAAAGAACAAACATAAGTGGTGGTGGTGGTGGTGGTGGTGGTGGGGGGGATTGCGGTATGCTGCTACTGCTGCCCACCCATCAGGGAGCTGGCCTTGTTGCGATGCAAATGGAGCATCTCGAATCATTTAACACTCTGCTTCCCCCTAAACCCCCCCCGAAGGCCCTCCCCGTTTCCCAACCACTGACTGCCCACAATCAGTCTCAAGCGGAGCATTGGCGGGGGGCGTTCGGCTGCGCTTTTACAGTTGAGCGGGTGTCAAAAGGCTAAGGGGTCGCAGTGGCTAGCCTGCTCAGCTAGCCAAGCGCAGCCTTAGGGGGTAGAGGGGCAGAGCCCCAGTCCTACTCTGTCACACATAGCAAACACACTGGGATTTTATTAACTGAATTTTAAATGGGAAATTAACTAAACCTTTTTTTGACACTAGTCCAAATGTTTGTTTGGCTGATTTAGTTCAAATTCAGTTACATTTTTATTTTAGATCCTACAGGAACAAGTATAAAATCTGACATTTATGATTGACATTAAACATGCAGTAAATAGTAGAAATAATTGTACAGCTTAGAACAATATATCTGTAGTTGTTGCAACCATTTGGTCGTCACAAATACATTCTAGACTACTCCAACAATCTGTCCCAACTCTGGTCTCACCACCACCTATCCTCCTCCCACTCTTGTCTCCCCAGGCTGTTTGCCACCAAGTGCAGTGGGTGCCTGGAGAAGATATCTCCCACTGAGTTTGTGATGCGTGCCCTGGAGAGCGTGTATCACCTGGGCTGTTTCTGCTGCTGCGTGTGCGAGAGGCAGCTGTGCAAAGGAGACGAGTTTGTCCTCAAGGAGGGCCAGCTGCTCTGCAAGAGCGACTACGAGCGGGAGAAGGAACTGCTCAGCTCCATGAGCCCTGATGCCTCAGATTCAGGTAAAAGGCAAAGATACAAGGACAACTCTCATTTTTACATTTACATTTTAGCTCTCCTTACACACATTTTTCCTCTGTCCCTCCCTTCTGTCCATTTGGTTGTTAATTTTTCCTCCTAGTCATGTGTGTAGGTAGGGATTTTGTGTTCCTCTACCGAGGAAGTATTTTAAGTGGTATTGAGTGGCGCAGTGGTCTAAGGCATTGCATCGCAGTTGCTAGCTGTGCCACTAGAGATCCTGGTTCGAATCCCGGCCGCGACCGGGAGACCCATGGGGCGGCGCGCAATTGGCCCAGGGTAGGGGAGGGAATGGCCGGCAGGGATTTGGCTCAGTTGGTAGAGCGTGGCGTTTGCAACGCCAAGGTTGTGGGTTCGATTCCCACGGGGGGCCAGTATAAAAAATAAAACATAAAAAATGTATGCACTCACTAACTGTAAGTTGCTCTGGATAAGAGCGTCTGCTAAATGACTAAAATGTAAATGTACCGAGGTAGTATTAAGTGCTATCGAGGTAATATTAAGTGCTACAGAGGGTAGTATTAAGTGCTACAGATGGAAGTATTTTAAGTAGTATTACGTGCTACCGAGGAAGTATTTTAAGTAGTATTAAGTGCTACCCGAGGAAGTATTTTAAGTAGTATTACGTGCTACCAAGGAAGTATTTTAAGTAGTATTACGTGCTACCAAGGAAGTATTTTAAGTAGTATTAAGTGCTACCCGAGGAAGTATTTTAAGTAGTATTACGTGCTACCAAGGAAGTATTTTAAGTAGTATTAAGTGCTACAGAGGAAGTGCTAGAGAAAGAGGGAGAGAGAGAGTTTATAACAAAGTATATTTTCCCTGGATATGATGAAATTGATGTTTCTGTGGTGCTGTGGTCCTGTTCCACAGACAGTGGTGCTGTGCCCCTGTTCCACAGACAGTGGTGCTGTGGTCCTGTTCCACAGACAGTGGTGCTGTGGTCCTGTTCCACAGACAGTGGTGCTGTGGTCCTGTTCCACAGACAGTGGTGCTGTGGTCCTGTTCCACAGACAGTGGTGCTGTGGTCCTGTTCCACAGTGGTGCTGTGGTCCTGTTCCACAGACAGTGGTGCTGTGGTCCTGTTCCACAGACAGTGGTGCTGTGCCCCTGTTCCACAGACAGTGGTGCTGTGGTCCTGTTCCACAGACAGTGGTGCTGTGGTCCTGTTCCACAGACAGTGGTGCTGTGGTCCTGTTCCACAGACAGTGGTGCTGTGCCCCTGTTCCACAGACAGTGGTGCTGTGGTCCTGTTCCACAGACAGTGGTGCTGTGGTCCTGTTCCACAGACAGTGGTGCTGTGGTCCTGTTCCACAGACAGTGGTGCTGTGCCCCTGTTCCACAGACAGTGGTGCTGTGGTCCTGTTCCACAGACAGTGGTGCTGTGGTCCTGTTCCACAGACAGTGGTGCTGTGGTCCTGTTCCACAGACAGTGGTGCTGTGGTCCTGTTCCACAGACAGTGGTGCTGTGGTCCTGTTCCACAGACAGTGGTGCTGTGCCCCTGTTCCACAGACAGTGGTGCTGTGGTCCTGTTCCACAGACAGTGGTGCTGTGGTCCTGTTCCACAGACAGTGGTGCTGTGGTCCTGTTCCACAGACAGTGGTGCTGTGCCCCTGTTCCACAGACAGTGGTGCTGTGGTCCTGTTCCACAGACAGTGGTGCTGTGGTCCTGTTCCACAGACAGTGGTGCTGTGGTCCTGTTCCACAGACAGTGGTGCTGTGGTCCTGTTCCACAGACAGTGGTGCTGTGGTCCTGTTCCACAGACGTGCGAGCTTCCCCTCCTATCTGTTCCTCTGGTTCTTGCTTTTTCAAAATAATGATGCAGCTTGCCAAACCAGTATGGTTAGTAGCACCATATGGTTAAGATACACATTTTCTGCACGGTATCCTCACAAACTGTATCTATTCTGCTTTTATACAGTGATGATGACATCGATCCCATGACTTCAACTACTGTATGGAACTGTTGAAGAGATGGGCACTTGGTCAAAAGTAGTGCACTATATAGGAAATAAGATGCCATTTGGGATACAGATATTATTAAAACCAGGGAGCTTAATTTTAAAGTATTGTGAATGTGTGTGTTTAATCAACAATTAAGGTAATTGATATTAAATACATGATCGGAGTTAAACATTTGGCTAAATGGAAGAAGTTGAGAGTTGACTAATAACAATAAGGAAGTTCTGGAAATGATGAGTCATAGGGGATCCATTGAACAGACGATCTTCCATTATATACTCTAGTGTGGATACGGGTAATTTGAAACAGTGGAGAGCGGTCAAAGAAACGGCAATGCTGTTTCAGTTCTGTCAACAACATCTGCTAGAACTCCACTGAAACACACAATGTCCAGATGACTGTTGTCTTCGTTTTTATCCAAAGAAGGCAAGACTTAAATCACCAGACAAGTGTAGACAAGCTCACCCATGCCTATCAATGCACAGTATATCAATATTGATTATTTCCCATACGGTTCTATAATAGTTTCCTCTGCACATTTATTTTAAAGAAAAATCTGCTGCTGGATGTAGTAGTCAAGGGTTAGTCGTCATTTGTGTTGCGTTTAGAAAACCTGTTCAACAATGTTTCAAATGACAATGCTTTTTTGGTTGTATTTCCTTTTGCAGAGAAGAGTGAAGCTGAGGAGCTGGACGGGAAGCCTGAGAAGGGCTCTGGCAGCCAGGGGAAGGGCAGTGACGACGGGAAAGACCCTCGCCGGCCCAAACGGCCGCGCACCATCCTGACCACCCAGCAGAGGAGAGCCTTCAAGGCGTCCTTCGAGGTGTCCTCCAAACCCTGCCGGAAGGTGACCACTCTGCCTTACCGTCTGACGAAACCTTACAGATCCTATAATTTACTAGAGGAGATGATGTCATAGACCTCCATAGCTCTAGTATGTTCCAATAATGGCAGCCATGTTAGTCAGGAATAGATTAAATTGAACTGAATTTAATACTGTGTCTTAAACAACCATGAACTTTAGAGCCCCATCTCAATTTAGGCTTTTCCTGCTACTATTATTGTGTCTTACCAAATAACAATGTGTCTACCACTTCTAGAAGATACTACTAAGATATTACTACTTAAATATCGAAATAAAATGTCATTAAGAATTTAAACAAGTATATTCAGACACATCATTTTATCGACCATCAAAAAGTATACTGCATTTTAAATACTTTCTGCTACCTCTGACTCCCTGTATAAGCATGCGTTACAAGAGGGGGGTTTTAAACGTGTCTGTTTTGACCCCCCCCCCCAGGTTAGAGAGACGCTGGCGGCAGAGACAGGCCTGAGTGTCCGTGTTGTCCAGGTCTGGTTCCAGAACCAGAGAGCCAAGGTGAGATTTACTGAACGATATCTAAGGGAGAAAAAAAAATACACTCTAACGGCTCCAATGCGATCACTTTAATAAACCAACATTTCAACAGTCAAGTTGCAATGATCATGGTTTTTAGAGCACTTTGATGGTACCCTATTCGGTGTCCCCATGTGGCACTAGCTATTTCTCTACACAGTGAACTATATGGCCCCCAAAAGGGCTCTGGTCAAAAGTAGTGCTCTATATAGGGAATAGGGTGCCATTTGGGACGCAGGCTAAGATTCACTGAAATATGAGCCATATTGTCTATACATGTTGGTCAAACGTTTGCGTCTGTTACTAACCAGCATTGTGTTTTATTTGTAGATGAAGAAGCTAGCCCGAAGGCAACAACAACAACAGGAACAGCAGAACTCCCAAAGGCTAGGCCAAGGTAGGCTGCTCTAGTTGTGTCTATGGTGTGTGTGTGTGTGTGTGTGTGTTTTGTGTGTGTGTGCGCATGCGTGTGCACGTGTGGTTGCATATGTGTGTGTGTGTGTGTTTTCTGTGTTTTGTGTGTGTGCTCAAGAGGGGAACTGGCTGGGCAGGTCTTCTGCCTTATGATGAGGCTTCACTGGAACTAGACTACTCCTAGAAGACCTTATGATGAGGCTTCACTGGAACTAGACTACTCCTAGAATACCTTATGATGAGGCTTCACTGGAACTAGACTACTCCTAGAATACCTTATGATGAGACTTCACTGGAACTAGACTACTCCTAGAATACCTTATGATGAGACTTCACTGGAACTAGAATACTCCTAGAATACCTTATGATGAGGCTTCACTGGAACTAGACTACTCCTAGAATACCTTATGATGAGGCTTCACTGGAACTAAACTACTCCTAGAATACCTTATGATGAGACTTCACTGGAACTAGACTACTCCTAGAAGACCTTATGATGAGGCTTCACTGGAACTAGACTACTCCTAGAATACCTTATGATGAGTCTTCACTGGAACTAGACTACTCCTAGAATACCTTATGATGAGGCTTCACTGGAACTAGACTACTCCTAGAATATCTTATGATGAGGCTTCACTGGAACTAGACTACTCCTAGAATACCTTATGATGAGGCTTCACTGGAACTAGACTACTCCTAGAATACCTTATGATGAGGCTTCACTGGAACTAGACTACTCCTAGAATACCTTATGATGAGACTTCACTGGAACTAGACTACTCCTAGAATACTTTATGATGAGGCTTCACTGGAACTAGACTACTCCTAGAATACCTTATGATGAGACTTCACTGGAACTAGACTACTCCTAGAATATCAGCAAAGTCACAGTTGAGTAGAACTCTCACACAAGGCAAGGCCAGAGAGACTCCGTATCAAGCGTCTCAGAGTTGGAGTGATGATCTAGGAACAGGTCCCCGTTGTCCGTATAATATGATCTTAAAGGCAAAACTGACCCTAGATCAGCGCTCTTACTCTGAGACGCTTGACAGATACTGCCTAACAGCTTTAAGAGAGGTCACACCACTTCTCAACTGAAGCCATCCGTCCATCCATAGACAGCCAATCTGATCTCACAACAGACCACCCGACAACCTCAATTCTCCCTTCACTTTACTTTTAAAATGTCCCTGACCAGGGTGAGACATGACAGGGGTCATTCCAGTGGTGAATGGTCCTGACCAGGGTGAGACAGGACAGGGGTCATTCCAGTGGTGAATGGTTCTGACCAGGGTGAGACAGGACAGGGGTCATTCCAGTGGTGAATGGTCCTGACCAGGGTGAGACAGGACAGGGGTCATTCCAGTGGTGAATGGTCCTGACCAGGGTGAGACAGGACAGGGGTCATTCCAGTGGTGAATGGTCCTGACCAGGGTGAGACAGGACAGGGGTCATTCCAGTGGTGAATGGTCCTGACCAGGTTGAGACAGGACAGGGGTCATTCCAGTGGTGAATGGTCCTGACCAGGGTGAGACAGGACAGGGGTCATTCCAGTGGTGAATGGTTCTGACCAGGGTGAGACAGGACAGGGGTCATTCCAGTGGTGAATGGTCCTGACCAGGGTGAGACATGACAGGGGTCATTCCAGTGGTGAATGGTTCTGACCAGGGTGAGACAGGACAGGGGTCATTCCAGTGGTGAATGGTCCTGACCAGGGTGAGACATGACAGGGGTCATTCCAGTGGTGAATGGTCCTGACCAGGGTGAGACAGGACAGGGGTCATTCCAGTGGTGAATGGTCCTGACCAGGGTGAGACAGGACAGGGGTCATTCCAGTGGTGAATGGTCCTGACCAGGGTGAGACAGGACAGGGGTCATTCCAGTGGTGAATGGTCCTGACCAGGGTGAGACAGGACAGGGGTCAAAGCCAGGCTTCAGTCCCATGATGTGTTATTATTACCCACTATCCAATATCCCCCAGAGCCCTGACCCGTACACCTTCCACTCCCACTACCACCACTGTTTGCGATATTACTGTGCGCGTGCGCGTGTGTGGGTTTGTACGTGTGTGCGTGCGTGTACGTGCGTGCGTGCGTGAGGTCACTGCCCAGTATCAAACTCCCAACCCAGCAGATTTGTGACAGAAACTCACTGTTTGAATTAAGGGTAGCAGTATCTATAGACTATTATAGACCGGGTGGTTCCTCTTCTGGCTTAATTGCTTAATTATAAACCGGGTATATATCCTCCTAGGGCCTTATTGCTTAATTATAAACCAGGTATATATCCTCCTAGGGCCTTATTGCTTAATTATAAACCGGGTATATATCCTCCTAGGGCCTTATTGCTTAATTATAAACCGGGTATATATCCTCCTAGGGCCTTATTGCTTAAATATAAACCAGGTATATATCCTCCTAGGGCCTTATTGCTTAAATATAAACCAGGTATATATCCTCCTAGGGCCTTATTGCTTAATTATAAACCAGGTATATATCCTCCTAGGGCCTTATTGCTTAACTATATGTATATAGCGTCGCAGTATACAACACATAATTCAACTTGTACATTTGCGCTTTAGGATAAAAATTGCTAAATAATGTAGACGCTGAAAGTGCTAAGAAGCATCCAGGTGTTTTGTCTCCATATTTAACCTAGTATTGATTCCGTGCTAATTTTTTGTTTATATTCTGGATTTTTATTCCTTCGCCTTTTTGATATTGAATATTGTTGAGATGTTTAAAGATTGTTGCAAAACTGATGTCATTTGGGTGTTAGTGTTGATTAGAATCAAATCAAATCAAAGCCAGGGGTTATCAAGTGTGAGGTAGTGTGTTGGTGTTATCAGCTCGGCTCCCCACGGCTGTGGTGCTTTATCGAGGACAGGATATGAGAGACGGAGTAGATAAGTGCTCAGCGCCTCCGAAAGTACAAGTCATGCCGTTTGCGAATGGGCTGCCATGTCAATAATGTGATCTAATAACCATGGGTTTATAACCACCTCAGTCACCCAGTGTAGTTAACTAAATCAGCTATGGGACTTTAATAACCGCCTCAGTCACCCAGTGTAGTTAACAAAATGAGCTCTGGGACTTTAATACGTGTTGAAGTTGTGACTAAGCGCATTTAGTGTGAACTGAGAACCTTTCAATCCAAACGGAAAACTTTGGAAACTGCGTACACAAGCACTTCTCCTCACACACACACACACATGTTAGTGTTTTTAAATCTACAGTCCCTTCGGAAAGTATTCAGACCCCTTGACTTTTTCCACATTTGTTACGTTACAGCCTTATTCTAAAATGGATAAAAAAATAATAATCCTCAGCAATCTACACACAATACCCCATAATGACAAAGCGAAAACAGGTTTTTAGACATTTTTGCAAATGCATTACAAATAAAAAATGGAAATAGCTTATTTACAAAAGTATTCAGACCCTTTGCTATGACACTCGAAATTGAGCTCAGGTGGATCCTGTTTCCATTGATCATCCTTGAGATGTTTCTACAACTTGATTGGAGTCCACCTGTGGTAAATTCAATTGACTGGACATGATTTGGAAAGGCACAGACCTGTCTATATAAGGTCCCACAGTTGACCAGTGCATGTCAGAGCAAAAACCAAGCCATGAGGTCGAAGGAATTGTCCGTAGAGCTCAGAGACAGGATTGTGTCGAGGCACAGATCTGGGGAAGAGTACCAACAAATGTCTGCAGCATTGAAGGTCCCCAAGAACACAGTGGCCTCCATCATTCTAAAATGGAAGAAGTCTGGAACCACCAAGAATATTCTCCAAACTGACCAATCGGGGAGAAGGGCCTTGGTCAGGGAGGTGACCAAGAACCCGATGGTCACTCTGACAGAGCTCCAGAGCTCCTCTGTGGAGATGGGAGAACCTTCCAGAAGGACAACCATCTCTGCAGCACTCCACCAATCAGGCCTTTATAGTAGAGTGGCCAGACTGAAGCCACTCCTCAGTAAAATGCACATGACAGCCCTCTTGGAGTTTGCCAAAAGGCACCTAAAGACTCTCAGACCATGAGAAACATGATTCTCTGGTCTGATGAAACCAAGATTGAACTTTTTGGGCGGAACGCCAAGCGTCACATCTGGAGGAAACCTGGCGCCATCCCTACGATGAAGCATGGTGGTGGCAGCATCATGCTGTGGGGATGTTTTTCAACGTCAGGGACTGGGAGACTAGTCAGGATCGAGGCAAAGATGAACGGAGCAAAGTACAGAGAGATCCTTGATGAAAACCTGCTCCAGAGCGCTCAGGACCTCAGACTGGGGCAAAGTTTCACCTTCCAATTGGAACAATTTAATCAGTTTTAGAATATGGCTGTAACCTAACAAAATGTGGAAAAAGTCAAGGGGTCTGAATACCTTCCGAAGGCACTGTATGTAAATTGTGAAGTATTTTGTCTGTAGTGTCTTACATTTTAGTCATTTAGCAGACGCTCTTATCCAGAGCGACTTACATCAGCAATTAGGGTTAAGTGCCTTGCTTAAGGGCACATCGACAGATTTTTCACCTAGTCGGCTCGGGGATTAGAACCAGCAACCTTTCGGTTACTGGCACAACGCTCTTACCCACTAAGCTACCTGCCGCCCTAGTTATCTTCGTTATATGTCGGACCCCAGTAGGACTAGCTGTCGCCATGGGGCTCCTAATAAATCAAATCAAATCACTGGAGAGCAGGTTGTAAGAATAGGTCAATAGGTCAAGGACAGAAGAGATATTCTGTTTCCACACACATTCACCTGTGTGTCTCTGTCCCCTCCAGAAGTGATGTCAGGTCGGATGGAGGGTCTGCTGAGTTCCTACACCCCACTGGGCCCCCCTCAGCAGCAGCAGCTAGTGGCTATGGAGCAGAACGGCTACAGCACCGACCCCTTCCAGCATGGACTTACCCCGCCACAGATGCCCGGAGACCACATGAACCCATACGGTGAGGTCAGCGGCACAGAGTCAAGTCACACAGACAGTGTACACACACACACACACACACACACACACACACACACACACACACACACACACACACACACACACACACACACACACACAGTGGTCTAATTAGCTTGGTCACATTATGAATCATGTAGGCACACTGTATACTAAGAATAACATAGCATGGCTGAATACACAGTGCCCTGTGAGATAATTCCCCCCCCCACCCCTGACATCAGGTAGTTGTATAGGTGTGTAGCATATTGTACAATTGGCCTAAAGATTCCTGTCTGTTTGGTGAATTGGTATCCTGTATACCAATGCTCTTGGATGGTCTTCAGGCTACAGCTTTGTCCAAACCATCACCACTGTCGCCTCTCCTAACACTCACCCAAATGATGTCATCCTTCACAAAAACCCTTGGTTCTTACGACCCATATCCCCCCCCCCCCACACACACACACACACACACACTCGTACTGGTTTTATTGCTGCGATGGCTAACCAATAATGTGTGTGTCTGATTAAAAATGTATGGGCCATCAAGCTGTCTCTCTCCTGATGTAACGGTGTCATTTAGATCCAAAGCGCCCAATAAAGCCAGCAACGCCCAGGAGAAAAGACTCCTCGTCGTTGCAATTAAACACTGGTGCCATGGACTGAGAAAGAACACACACACCATGCACGCACGCACGCACACACACACACACACACTCTCTGGTTCTGTTCCCACAGTGTACCCGTAACACTCATTATTTTCTGTTCTGTGCCATCTTTATTGAGGCTTTGGAAGCACTTTGATTCAGGTGGCAATAGGTGCAATCAGAGATTTCAGCCCACACACTCCCCATTAACAGAGAACGTTCATCCCAGCTGATTTAACGTTATTGCCATGGCCAAACCACAAACATTAACTGTGTTTTTTGTGGGGTTGGGGGGCTTTTGGGATTGTTCTTTATCAGTTTTGTTTTTCTGTGTAAACAGCTCCCTCCCCCTGTCTGTTTATTTATTTGAGCAACTAGTTCACATAGCCGTACTCATAGCTCTGTTTGTCTTCTCAAACAGGAAACGACTCCATTTTCCACGACATCGACAGCGACACGTCCCTCACCAGCCTCAGCGACTGCTTCATGGCGGCGTCCGACATTGGCTCCCTGCAGGTGCGGGTGGGGAACCCCATCGACCGTCTCTACTCCATGCAGAGCTCCTACTTTGCCTCCTGAAAGTCGACCCCGAACCGAAGGGGGGTTGGGGATGGAGAGAGGGAGAGAGGGAGGGAGCGGGGGGGGGGCGGGTGAGGGGATACTCAGTACACAACTGTACAGCCATAAAACAAGGTTTTAGCCTCAAGAAAATAACAGAAGGGGAAAAACGGAAAGCTACCATGCAAATAAACAATAACCTCCACTGGCTTGTAGCCAGGAACTAAGAGAGCAGGACAAACTTGAAGACATAATTGGACACTTTTTCTTTCCCCTTTGTATTGGAGAAGCAGTGGGAGTTTAAACTACAACATGGTTAAAGAACGGTATTGGAGTGATTTCTGCGGGATGTTTGTAAAAACGAATGTCATTGCTCTCTATGCTCAGAAAAAGACTTATTTAAGTCCGCATTTGTATATATATAAGGAAATGGGAATATTTGTTTGACCTGAATTCTAAAAGGGGAAAATGTGTATGTATTATAGTCCAAGTCACTGATTTTGAAACGTCAGTAAACCAGTAGAGGAGTAAAGAGTCATCCAGCTCTGTGACAAGCTTTATCACAGGGAACCTTCTCTGAGCATGTGTCCAAGTGAACCTTTCCTAAAAGCATACACTAAAAAAAACAATGTACAAGACCAAATTGGTATATTGCGATGTACAAAGTTGGTAGATGTTGTTCATGTTTCTTTATCAACACTACAACAACAAGCATAAATAATTTTTGATAATATACGTTTAGCCGTTAAGCTTCTTGGATGTGTGATATTAAGGAGAGTTTGTGAACGACGTAGAGGATTAAAAACATATTTTGTTTTGTTTGTGTGTTTGTTTGTATATAATATATGTGGAACATTCTCAAAAACCAAGCAGTTTTGCATGTTGAAATGGACAACAATCTATTTATTAAAGGACAACATGCTAAGTGTGTACTTCAAAAATGGAAAAGCTTTATTTAAAAAAGGCAAAGATCCCAGTGTAACGTAGTGAGAAGAAGAAGCATTATAATTCATTTCCAAGTCCTTTGATTATGACATTTATAGTAGTATTTTTTTGTTGTGAAAATTAGGCTGTAAATTAGTATCACTGTGCTATTTATTTGTCACGAGCTCACCGAGACCTTGTCGAGATTTGCATTTTTATTGCTACAATTTGCTAAATTACCAAAGTTTATTGGTACTACAAATAAACTCTGAAAAAAACCCAGTTCCTATTTCTTGTCTTCCTTAATATTCTTCTTACATGATTTTCAGTGATACTGGATACTGAGAACTAGACATTTAAATTCATAACCAAAAATATACAAATAAAGACCATTACATGTAGGCCTATTCACAGTCCATGGAATTCTATATAATCATTCATGTGAAAAATGCAAATACATTGTTTCTGCACCATATATTGTGCAAAAAGACAAAGCATATCTTTCAGTTCAGGTATTTAACCAGCAAACACTAACATTAGAAGGGTACTTTGGTGAAAAAGAGCACAGTTTGGGGGATATGGCATGTACAGTGCCTTGCAAAAGTATTCATCCCCATTGGCATTTTTCCTATTTTGTTGCATTACAACCTGTAATGTAAAATGATTTTTATTTGGATTTCATGTAATGGACACACACAAAATAGTCCAAATTGGTGAAGTGAAATGAAAAAAAATGACTTATTTCAAAATATTCTAAAATATAAATAAAGGAAAGGTGGTGCGTGCATATGTATTCACCCACTTTGCTATGAAGCCCCTAAATAAGATCTGGTGCAATCAATTACCTTCAGAAGTCACATAATTAGTTAAATAAAGTCCACCTGTGTGCAATCTAAGTGTCACATGATCTGTCACATGATCTCAGTATATATACACCTGTTCTGAAAGGCCCCAGAGTCTGCAACACCACTAAGCAAGTGGCACCACCAAGCAAGTGGCACCATGAAGACCAAGGAGATCTCCAAACAGGTCAGGGACAAAGTTGTGGAGAAGTACAGGTCAGGGTTGGGTTATAAAAAAATATCAGAAACTTTGAACATCCCACAGAGCACCATTAAATCCATTATTAAAAAATTGAAAGAATATGGCACCACAACAAACCTGCCAAGAGAGGGCCGCCCACCAAAACTCATGGACCAAGCAAGGAGGGCATTAATCAGAGAGGCAACAAAGAGACCAAAGATAACCCTGAAGGAGCTGCAAAGCTCCACAGCGGAGATTAGAGTATCTGTCCATAGGACCACTTTAAGCTGTACACTCCACAGAGCTGGGCTTTACGGAAGAGTGGCCAGAAAAAAGCCATTGCTTAAAATAAGCAAACACGTTTGGTGTTCGCCAAAACCATGTGGAAGACTCCCCAAACATATGGAAGAAGGTACTCTGGTCAGATGAGACTAAAATTTAGCTTTTTGGCCATCAAGGAAAACGCTATGTCTGGCGTAAACCCAACACCTCTCATCACCCTGAGAACACCATCCCCACAGTGAAGCATGGTGGTGGCAGCATCATGCTGTGGGATGTTTTTCATCGGCAGGGACTGGGAAACTGGTCAGAATTGAAGGAATGATGGATGGCGCTAAATACAAGGAAGTTCTTGAGGGAAACCTGTTTCAGTCTTCCAGAGATTTGAGACTGGGACGGAGGTTCACCTTCCAGCAGGACAATGACCCTAAGCATACTGCTAAAGCAACACTTGAGTGGTTTAAGGGGAAACATTTAAATGTCTTGGAATGGCCTAGTCAAAGCCCAGACCTCAATCCAATTGAGAATCTGTGGTATGAACCCATCCAACTTCAAGGAGCTGGAGAAGTTTTGCCTTGAAGAATGGGCAACAATCCCAGTGGCTAGATGTGGCAAGTTTATAGAGACATACCCCAAGAGACTTGCAGCTGTAATTGCAGCAAAAGGGGGGGGGGGGGGGGGGGTGAATAGTTATGCACGCTCAAGTTTTCAGTTTTTTTGTCTTATTTATTGTTTGTTTCACAATAACAAATATTTTGCATCTTCAAAGTGGTAGGCATGTTGTGTAAATCAAATGATACAAACCCCCCAGAAATCATTTTAATTCCAGGTTGTTAGGCAACAAAATAGAAAAAATGCCAAGGGGGGTGAATACTTTCGCAAGCCACTGAAGAGGCAAACCGGATGGACAACATGAAAATGATCGGAGAGGTTGAGGGTAGAGGAAGTTCAGGAGTAAAAAACAAACAAAATTGAATTATTGTAAAATTGACTGTGTCCATAAAATGTATATAGTTTGTATAAGCTGGAAGTAAAGGCCTAAGCGTTGTTGTTCACTAGCTTACTCCAATTAGGTGGTGGGGTTGGAAAGTAATAAAGGAAAAATAATTGTTTTTAAAGGATATGTATATATATATGTATGTATGTGTATGTGTATGTATGTATGTATGTATATATATATATATATATGCGGAGAAAAAACATATGGGGGATTGTAAGTGATACATACAATTCCATTGATGGAAGTTACAATCTATCTGCAATATATGTATGTATGTGTATATATGTGTATATATATATAAACCCCCTAAAAAATAGAAACTAAAAAACAAATAATGACAAAAACAAAAACAAAAAACAGGGGTAATAACAAATAACAGATCAATGACAAGGTGCTCTGTTCCCCCACAGTGGTTCTCTGACCCAGGTCACCCTGAGAGGCCTTAAGAGAAATTATGGCACCCAGACATGTTGTGGTACCCGTGGGGCCTTGTATAATGAGGACAGGCTAATAGCTGCCTCTACAGGGAATGATCGCTAAAAGATGAGCCTTCTCATAAGCCCCTCACGGACCAACTGTGGGCAGGGAACCGGCAGCGTTTGATCACTCACTAGGGAACCCGGGGGGGCAGAGAGGTCAGGACAGCTGTTTATTAAACTCACTTTGTAATGGTGGTCTCGTGAGGACCGTAAACTAGCCCACGACAACGCCTCGTGTTGAGGCCCTCTGTGGCCAGGCTAGGCTAGGCTAGGTTTAGTTCATTGGGATCCCCATTAGCTACAGCACATGCAGCAGCTACTCTTCCTGGGGTCCATTAGCTACAGCACATGCAGCAGCTACTCTTCCTGGGGTCCATTAGCTACAGCACATGCAGCAGCTACTCTTCCTGGGGTCCATTAGCTACAGCACTTGCAGCAGCTACTCTTCCTGGGGTCCATTAGCTACAGCACATGCAGCAGCTACTCTTCCTGGGGTCCATTAGCTACAGCACATGCAACAGCTACTCTTCCTGGGGTCCATTAGCTACAGCACATGCAGCAGCTACTCTTCCTGGGGTCCATTAGCTACAGCACATGCAGCAGCTACTCCTCCGGGGGTCCATTAGCTACATCACATGCAGCAGCTACTCTTCCTGGGGTCCATTAGCTACAGCACATGCAGCAGCTACTCTTCCTGGGGTCCATTAGCTACAGCACATGCAGCAGCTACTCTTCCTGGGGTCCATTAGCTACAGTACATGCAGCAGCTACTCTTCCTGGGGTCCATTAGCTACATCACATGCAGCAGCTACTCTTCCTGGGGCCCATTAGCTACAGCACATGCAGCAGCTACTCTTCCTGGGGTCCATTAGCTACAGCACATGCAGCAGCTACTCTTCCTGGGGTCCATTAGCTACAGCACATGCAGCAGCTACTCTTCCTGGGGTCCATTAGCTACAGCACATGCAGCAGCTACTCTTCCTGGGGTCCATTAGCTACAGCACATGCAGCAGCTACTCTTCCTGGGGTCCATTAGCTACAGCACATGCAGCAGCTACTCTTCCTGGGGTCCAAATAAAACGTACAAATACATGACAAAGTAAAGAACAGTAATAGACAAGAGCAACATAAAATACTACATTAAATTCAAAATAAAAAATAAAATAAGAGTTATATATAGGAAACACACCGAGATAACAAAAATACTAGTTACACACTATTTGAATATATATACAGTACCAGTCAAAAGTTTGGACACCTACTCATTCAAGGGCCTTTCTTTATTTTCACTATTTTCTACATTGTAGAATACTACTGAAGACATAAAAACTATGAAATAACACATATGGAATCATGTAGTAACCAAAAAAGTGTTAAACAAATGTAAATGTAAATTGTAAAACAAAAAAGATGAACGGAGCAAAATACAGAGAGATCCTTGATGAAAACGTGCTCCAGAGCGCTCAGGACCTCAGACTGGGGCGAAGGTTCACCTTCCAACTGGACAACGACTCTAAGCACACAGCCAAGACACAGGTGTGCCAAGCATGTAGCGTCATACCCAAGAAGACTCGAGGCTGTAACCACTGCCAAAGATGCTTCAACAAAGTACTGAGTAAAGGGTCTGAATACTTATGTAAATGTTATATTTCCGTTTTTTTCTTTGTATACACTACAAGTCAAAAGTTTGGACACACCTACTCATTCAATGGTTTTTCTTTATTTTTTTTTACTATTTTCTACGTAGAATAATACTGAAGACATCAAAACTATGAAATACAGTGGGGAGAACAAGTATTTGATACACTGCCGATTTTGCAGGTTTTCCTACTTACAAAGCATGTAGAGGTCTTTAATTTGTATCATGGGTACACTTCAACTGTGAGAGACGGAATCTAAATCCAGAAAATCACATTGTATGATTTTTAAGTAATTAATTTGCATTTTCTTGCATGACATAAGTATTTGATCACCTACCAACCATTAAGAATTCCGGCTCTCACAGACCTGTTAGTTTTTCTTTAAGAAGCCCTCCTGTTCTCCACTCATTACCTGTATTAACTGCACCTGTTTGAACTCGTTACCTGTATAAAAGACACCTGTCCACACACTCAATCAGACTCCAACCTCTCCACAATGGCCAAGACCAGAGAGCTGTGTAAGGACATCAGGGATAAAATTGTAGACCTGCAAAAGGCTGGGATGGGCTACAGGACAATAGGCAAGCAGCTTGGTGAGAAGGCAACAACTGTTGGCGCAATTATTAGAAAATGGAAGAAGTTCAAGATGACGGTCAATCACCCTCGGTCTGGGGCTCCATGCAAGATCTCACCTCGTGGGGCATCAATGATCATGAGGAAGGTGAGGGATCAGCCCAGAACTACACGGCAGGACCTGGTCAATGACCTGAAGAGAGCTGGGACCACAGTCTCAAAGAAAACCATTAGTAACACACTACGCCGTCATGGATTAAAATCCTGCAGTGCACGCAAGGTCCCCCTGCTCAAGCCAGCGCATGTCCAGGCCCGTCTGAAGTTTGCCAATGACCATCTGGATGATCCAGAGGAGGAATGGGAGAAGTTCATGTGGTCTGATGAGACAAAAATATAGCTTTATGGTCTAAACTCCACTCGCCATGTTTGGAGGAAGAAGAAGGATGAGTGGCTGGGTCTTCCAGCATGGGTCTTCCAGCATGACAACGACCCGAAACACACAGCCAGGGCAACTAAGGAGTGGCTCCGTAAGAAGCATCTCAAGGTCCTGGAGTGGCCTAGCCAGTCTCCAGACCTGAACCCAATAGAAAATCTTTAGAGGGAGCTGAAAGTCCATATTGCCCAGCAACAGCCCCGAAACCTGAAGGATCTGGAGAAGGTCTGTATGGAGGAGTGGGCCAAAATCCCTGCTACAGTGTGTGCAAACCTGGTCAAGACCTACAGGAAACGTATGATCTCTGTAATTGCAAACAAAGGTTTCTGTTCCAAATATTAAGTTCTGCTTTTCTGATGTATCAAATACTTATGTCATGCAATAAAATGCAAATTAATTCCTTAAAAATCATACAATGTGATTTTCTGGATTTTTGTTTTAGATTCCGTCTCTCACAGTTGAAGTGTACCTATGATAAAAAATTACAGACCTCTACATGCTTTGTAAGTAGGAAAACCTGCAAAATCGGCAGTGTATCAAATACTTGTTCTCCCCACTGTATAACATATATACGTTTTACGGACACAGTATGTTTTACATTAGTTATCTTGTTCTTATTAGTTGTTATTAGTCCCAACCTTCAGCTCCGTTCAACCCCTCCCATCTATCTCTTAACACCATCCATATTTTGGAATCATATTTGCCATATATTTTTCAACTGTGCTGTGATGTTTCACAAAAGTTCTGAACCTTTCTATTCTCATTGTTTCTACAGATTGTAAATTGAAAATAAACATTTTTGCTGAAAGTATTATTATATTATTGATCGATTGACTATGACTTTTCAGATCACCCAGTAGTGCTATCTGCAGGGTTAGCGGCAAGTAAATGATGCAATTCTTCAGCCATTCCTGGACCTGTGACCAAAAACAAGCTCCAAATGGACAGTACCAAAACAAATTATCTAATGATTCTGTCTCTTCGCAGCAAAATCTGCAGAGCTGGGAAGGTTGTATCCCCCATATAAGTAACATTCTATTGGTTGCAAGAATTTTGTATAATAATTAAAATAGAAAAATTCCAAGTTTTGAATCTGGCGTCGTTTTGCATATCAGTTCATATCAATCAATCAATCAATCAATTTTATTTTATATAGCCCTTCGTACATCAGCTAATATCTCGAAGTGCTGTACAGAAACCCAGCCTAAAACCCCAAACAGCTAGTAATGCAGGTGTAGAAGCACGGTGGCTAGGAAAAACTCCCTAGAAAGGCCAAAACCTAGGAAGAAACCTAGAGAGGAACCAGGCTATGAGGGGTGGCCAGTCCTCTTCTGGCTGTGCCGGGTGGAGATTATAACAGAACCATGCCAAGATGTTCAAAAATGTTCATAAGTGACAAGCATGGTCAAATAATAATCAGGAATAAATCTCAGTTGGCTTTTCATAGCCGATCATTAAGAGTAAATAATAAACCACGTGCCATGGAATCGGTACGTCAAAAATCTCTTCCCATCTATTTTGCAATCTATATGGCACGGCTGTCAATTTTTTGGTGCTTAAATGAAACTGATATACTTTTTTATTTATCACAATTTATCTTTAACCAATTATGGTCTTTAACCTCCACGGGATCGGTGTCCTGTATAAATGGTCGGTTTAGCTGATGTGCGCTAATGTGATTAGCATGACTGTTGTAAGTAACAGCAAACTTTCCAGGACACAGACATGTCTTATATGGGCAGAAAGCTTAAATTCTTGTTAATCTAACTGCACTGTCCAATTTACAGTAGCTATTACAGTGAAAAAATGCCACGCTATTGTTTGAGGAGAGTGCACAACAACAACAAAACGTATCACGGCAACTGGTTTGATACATTCACCTCTGAAGGTAAATAATGTACTTACATTCAGTAATCTTGCTCTGATTTGTCATCCTAAGGGTCCCAGAGATAAAATGTAGCATAGTTTTGTTTGATAAAATCAATTTTTATATTCAAATGTAGGAACTGGGTTCTACAGTTTGAACCCCTGCTGTCTCTGGCTCCACACCCACCCCGCCCGGCCATCTAGATGTGTGAAAGTTTGTGTATAAGCTAATGATCCATCATGTAGGACATTCCTGGGAGTGTGTAAACTTACATTGTGTATTACCATATCATTTTTGTATGTTCTCTGTAGTTATGTACTTGAAAATGTATCAATTGACCAATTTGGCACATTTGGGCAGACT
The DNA here is from genome assembly GCF_964263955.1 of Coregonus lavaretus. Lineage (NCBI taxonomy): Eukaryota > Metazoa > Chordata > Actinopteri > Salmoniformes > Salmonidae > Coregonus > Coregonus lavaretus. The sequence continues at coordinate 75,569,426 of NC_139991.1, forward strand.
TGATACAAAATAGTCCAGTATTGCAATGCTTCACTGGATCAATCTGAAACTTTGCCCCCACACTGCTGAAATCTAGTGGCCAAAATCTAAATTGCGCCTAAACTGCAATATTATATTGTGGCCTTTCTCTTGCATTTCAAAGATGATAAAAACAAAAAAATTGAAAACGCATGTTTTTTGGTTTTATATTATCTTTTACCAGATCTAATGTGTTATATTCTCCTACATTAATTTCACATTTCCACAAACTTCAAAGTGTTTCCTTTCAAATGGTATCAAAAATAAGTATATCCTTGCTTCAGGTCCTGAGCTACAGGCAGTTAGATATGGGTATGTCATTTTAGGCAAAACTTGAAAAAAAGGGTCCGATCCTTAAGAGGTTAATACAGGGCCGACAGACAAGTTCCCTACTTTTCCCCCCTTCCACTTTCCTCTTCCATTTTTGCGGTAATGCTGCAATCATTTAGTTGTAATTTCGGGTAGAGCAGACATTTCCATACTCTTCCTGGGGTCCACACAAAACATGAAACATGACATAATACAGAACATTAATAGACAAGAACAGCTCAAGGACAGAACTACATAGTTTTAAAAAACGGCACACATATCAATACATACACACAAAATATCTAGGTCAAATAGGGGAGAGGCGTTGGGACAAACTCCCACGCCCATTGCTCTCTGCTTTTACCTTTTACATATTGGCTAATGGTGTCTGGTAGAATCTCACTATCTCCTTTATGAATACTCTCCACCAGTCCTACCTATGATATAATTTACGAAGATTATACCTTTTTTTTTAAATAATTCAAAAAATAATGTTTTTTTATCAATTAGAATATTTGAGTTTCACCACAATATTTGTTGCATTATTTGTTCTGTCCTTTTTGGTGGATTAAATTGAAATTGCAACCAACTTTCTATGGCTTGTTTTAAAAATAGCAATATTTGGGGAGATGATTTCCTTTTCAAATAACTGAAAGTGAGAGGTTGTAATCTGAATAAAGGGAAAAGGGCCATTCTTGAACATAGGGTGAGCAATTCTTACTAATTTGCTAAGGAATCAGTTCGGATTTAAGTATAACTTTTGTATGACTGAAGCCTTTAGTGAGAGGTCTAATGCTTTCATATTTAATAATTTCTGCCCTCCAAATTCATATTCATTATATAAATAGGCCCGTTTAATTTTGTCTGGCTTGCTGTTCCAAATAAAATGGAATATTTTTTCTCATATAATTGAGAAAACTGTTCGCTAGGTGTAGGCAAGACCATAAGCAAATATGTAAACTGGGATATTACTAAAGAGTTAATCAGGGTGATTTTTCCACAAATAGACAGGTATTTACCTTTACATGGTAGCAAGATCTTATCTATTTTTGCTAACTTTCTATTAGAAATGTATTGGAGTCATTTATTTATATTGGGGTATGTATACCGAGTATATCCACATCACCATCAGACCATTTTATTGGTAAACTACACGGTAATGTCAAAGTTTTTTTTGTGATCCAATACGTAATATAGTACACTTATCATAATTTGGTTGTAATCCAGAGGGGTTAGAAAATGTATCTAGATCTCTATGAGGCTGTGGAGGGATCCAAGTTGTGGATTTAAAAGAAAACATGAATCATCAGTGTACAATGACACCTTTGTTTTTAAGCCCTAGATTTCTAATCCCTTGATATTATTGTTGGATCTGATATTAATAGCTAACATTTCGACGGCCATGATTAATAGATATACCGATAGTGGACAACCTTGTTTGACTCCTCTTGACAGTTTAAAACTTTCTGAGAAGTAGTCATTACTTGCTATTTTACACCTAGGGTTACTATACATGATTTTAACCCATTTTATATGAGATTCTCCAAAATTGAAATGTTCCCGGCATTTATATATAAACTCCAGTCATACTTTATCAAAAGCATTTTCAAAGTCAGCTATGAATAGCACGCCTGGTTTCACCAGATTTTTCATAGTGTTCTATTGTTTCCAGTACTTGCCTTATATTATCTCCAATGCATCGTCCATGTAAAAAACCTGTCTGATTAGAATGAATACTGTCCGACAATACCTTTTTAATACTATGCGCTATACATTTTGCTAGATGTTTTTTTTTTTCTTTATATTTCCCACTTGTATCCTGTTTCAGTAATAATGAAATCAGACCTTCTTGTTGAGTGTCTGATAATCTACCATTTACATAGGAGTGGTTAAAACATGCTAATAACGGTCCTCTGAGTATATCAAAAAATGTTTGGTATACCTCAACTGGTATGCCATCCAGCCCTGGAGTTTTCCTGGACTTAAAGGCTTTAATTACATCAAGAAGTTCCTCCTCTGTAATTTCGCCTTCACGTGAATCTTTCTGTACGGCTGTTAATTTTACATTATCAATAGAAAACAAATCCATACAATTAGCTTCGGTTAGAGGAGATGGAGGAGACTGAAACAAAAACATATGCTTAAAGTACTCTGTTTCCTCTTTCAAAATATAATTTGGTGAATCATGGGTGACTCTGTCCTTTGTAACCAGTTTCAGTAAATTATTTTTGGTAGCATTTCTATGTTGAAGATTAAAAAATAATTTGGTTCATTTTTCCCCATATTCCAACCAGTTTGCTTTATTTTTATAATATATTACACTTGATCTTTCTTGAATAAGTTCCTCTATTTCTTTTTGTTTTTCCTCTAATTTATTCTGAGCTTCTATGGTACCGTTTTTATTGCTATCTATCTGTTCTGTTAGACCTTCTATTTCCTTTGTTAGTATGGACTCTTTTGACCTAAATTGTTTTTGTTTTAGAGATGAGTACTGAATTGCATGGCCTCTAAAGGCACATTTAAAAGTGTCCCATACATTAAGGGGATTTGCTGTACCTATGTTATGACAGAAAAATTCAGTTATAAATTCCTCTGTCCTAGTTAAAAACAAGTTATCATCCAATAGGCTTTGATTAAATATACAATATCCTCGCCCACGTGGAAATTCAGTAAGAGTAATGTATATGCCAATTATCTGATGGTCTGACCGCATTCTGTCCCCTATGCCATCCAGCCCTGGAGTTTTCCTGGACTTAAAGGCTTTAATTACATTTTGTAATTAATGACTATTGTAATTATTTTGCACTATAGCCTATTTATTGCCTTACCTCCATAACTTGCTACATTTGCACACACTGTATATATATTTTCTGTTGTATTTTTGACTTTATGTTTTTTACCCCATATGTAACTCTGTGTTGTTTTTAATCGCACTGCTTTGCTTTATCTTGGCCAGGTCGCAGTTGTAAATGAGAACTTGTTCTCTACTGGCTTACCTGGTTAAATAAAGGTGAAATAAAAAAATTAAAATAAAAAAATCAACAGATCCACATCCAACAGTATTGGTATGCACTCCAGTTGGTTGAGTGATAACCTGGGTCATGTTACAGGCATTAGTTACAGTAAGAAGCTTCCTCTTGAGCGGACAACTAGATGATAACCAGTCAATGTTCAGGTCACCATTTCTCTGTTTAGCATCAGAGACCTTATCTAACACCACACACATATTCTCCAGATACTGACAGTTAGCACTTGGTGGCCTTTAGCAGCACCCTAAAAGAAGAGGCTTCTTTTAAACGGTTGGGCCAGGCTGGAAGCAGTCAGTCACCCCTGTTAGTTGTAGTTTCAGTGGAGATGATTCTCTCTGATGGAGAACCAAGTGCTCAACTGGAAGGATTTGTCCCCAACTTAAAACATAAAATAAAAACATCTGTAGTTTGCAAATGCTTTGATTTTGTTTTACTGGTTGATTATTTTCTACAAATGTTTGTATTCTATTTATTTAAATGTAATCTGCACTGTGAAAATACCAAAATAATTAACATACACATTTGCGAAAATGTCACAACTCAACGGAAATCTGTGTACCATGCGATGGTCACAAAAAATGGTTTAAGGAAACCAGCGTCCATAAAACATTCCAGAAATGTCAGTTGTTCAGGAACCCGGCATTAACCTTTAAATATGTGTCAGTCTTGGAACATTCTTACACTTGTTTTCACAAACTGGTTTATGGGAAGCAGTTATATGACCAAAGCTACACTGGAGGTTATAGTGAGTGTTTGGAGAGTCTTAGTGGAACTGTCTGTCTGTCTGTCTGTCTGTCTGTCTGTCTGTCTGTCTGTCTGTCTGTCTGTCTGTCTGTCTGTCTGTCTGTCTGACTGTCTGTCTGTCTGTCTGACTGTCTGACTGTCTGTCTGTCTGTCTGTCTGTCTGTCTGTCTGTCTGTCTGTCTTTCTTTCTTTCTTTCTTTCTTTCTTTCTTTCTTTCTTTCTTTCTTTCTTTCTTTCTGTGTATGTGTGTGTGTGTGTGTGTGTGTGTCTCTGTCTGTCTGTCTGTGTGTGTGTGTGTGTGTGTGTGTGTGTGTGCCTCTGTCTGTCTGTGTGTGTGTGTGACTCTGTCTGTGTGTGTGTGTATGTGTGTGTGTGTGTGTGTGCCTCTGTCTGTGTGTGTGTGTGTGTGTGTGTGTGTGTGTGTGTGTGTGTGTGCCTCTGTCTGTGTGTCTGTGTGTGTGTGTGTGTGTGTGTGTGTTTGTGTTTGTGTGTGTGTGTGTGTGTGTGTGTGTGTGTGTGTGTGTGTATGTGTGTGTGTGTGTGTGTGTGTGTGTGTGTGTGTGTGTCTCTGTGTGTGTGTGTGTCTGACAGGTAGGTAGATATATTTAGTTCCTCATCAGGAGCTCACAGCATGAATCTGGGCCTAAGGTCAGACCACAGAGTCCTTGTTGCACAGTCAAAATATTCAAAAGTTTAAAGGCAAAAGCGCTGCTTATACATACAGATTTTGTTTTTTTAGGAGTTGATTTACATTTTCTCACACCTTTAAGATGGAATTAAATTAAATTCAGGTTTGTCCTTTTGCTCATTTGGAAATATCTCCACACATACTTTCAAATTATTACATTTGTACATCACACCAACATCCATGGTTCAATCTTTAGCGGATGCTGGATAAAATACAAGTGAAAATCTGATTAAAAATAAAATAAAAAAAGTGAAGGTACAGCCCAAAAAGTAGAGGGACAAACAGAAAACAGAGAGAAAGAAAGAGAGATTAAGAGAGTGAGAGCGAAAGAGAGGGAGGGAGGAAGAGACATGGAAATTAGCTGGTGAGAGCGTAGCCAGAGGGGAGGATACTCTTGGAGGTGAATTAGCTGGTGAAAGCTTAGCCAGAGGAGAGTATACTCTTGGTGGTGTCAGGCAACACCTGGGTAGCTCCTTCATCATTCTGACAGAAAATCAGTTTGTCTGGCCCGCCCCGCCCCGCCTCTACCCAGCCTCTGCTGAAGATCTGTCCTGATAACCAGTCCTGTTCTCTCTCTCCCTCTGCTTTTTTTTCGTACTCTCTCGTTCTCACTCTCAGAAGAACCCACGGGGTATGATGGTGACGATTACAGAGGTTGCCTCCTGTCCCAATTCATCCACCTGTCCCTCTATCCCTGCAAGGCAACATGTGGATTAATGACATCGTTGGGCCTCCACACACACACACTCACACACACACACACACACACACACACACACACACACACACACACACACACACACACACACACACACACACACACACACACACACACACACACACACACACACACACACACACACACACACACACACTAACACATATAACATACAAACATCACTCACTAACACACACCCCAACCCTCACACATTTTAGTCCATTACTTAAATACACAACACTACCCACCTTCCTTCCTTCCTTCCTTCCTTCCTTCCTTCCTTCCTTCCTTCCTTCCTTCCTTCCTTCCTTCCTTCCTTCCTTCCTTCCTTCCTTCCTTCCTTCCTTCCTTCCTTCCTTCCTTCCTTCCATCCTTCCTCCCTTCCTCCCTTCCTTCCTTCCTTTCTCCCTCCCTTCCTTCCTTCCTTCCATCCTTCCTTCCTTACCCATTGTATCCATTTCTCTACATTTGTTATTAGGTATTTTATCAGGATCCCCATTAGCTGTTGCTATAGCAGCAGCTACTCTTCCTGGGGTCCACACAAAACATGAAACATGACATAATACAGAACATTAATAGACAAGAACAGCTCAAGGACAGAACTACATAGTTTTAAAAAACGGCACACATATCAATACATACACACAAAATATCTAGGTCAAATAGGGGAGAGGCGTTGGGACAAACTCCCACGCCCATTGCTCTCTGCTTTTACCTTTTACATATTGGCTAATGGTGTCTGGTAGAATCTCACTATCTCCTTTATGAATACTCTGCCTATTGAAATACAGAACAAAAAGGACCGCCTTCCCTTTTTCGATCAATCTCTGTGTTTTGTGTACATTTCAGATCTGCCGTGCCGGCTGGTTAGCCCTTTTTGTGGGTCATTGAACACTACCTGTAGTTCACACCACGCTTGGTTAGCTTTCCTGATTGACAGTCCATGACAATATTTACACACAGAGCAACAAATCTCTTCCTACGCTTTGTATCAGCAATGGTGAACATGAGTGGAATAACCCAGTTTGTTCCGTTCGGTCGCGTTGGCAAGCGTAAGACAAACAATGGCCTCATTGCCAAACACTTGATCGTAAAAGAAGTCCTGCTTCCTCGCCGTCACCACCAATAGACGGCTCATCATTTGCGTCCACTCAGGCGGAAGTTACAGACCGAGACAGATGTCAATAGCTTTCCGCCCGACGAAACCTGTCGCTTGACAACGTTTGGTTTGGCGTCACTGACAAACAATTCCCGGGTGATTCGGAGGCCAGATTCAGACACCAAGGTGAGCAGAGATGGTTACAACACCTCTCTTTGTACCAGCTTGACAGAAATAGCAGATGACAGAATGTGTGAGGATTTGATTCTGATATGGGAGGACAAGGTTACTCAGCAACAAGGTTACTCAGAGTGGGCTGGTTGTAGGGCTCGGTAACATGCAACTGAGCTGTCCATCAATTCTTTTTATCCCCTGCTTTTTTAACCTTTATTTTACCAGGAAAATCAATAAAGAACTATTTCTTATTTACAATGACGGCCTAGCAATACCTTCCACATAAAGTAGGTAGCATATTGTTGCTTGTTTGCCACTACTCACTACTGACAATGTACATGTGGTCCTCTGTAGCTCAGCTGGTAGAGCACGGCGCTTGTAACGCCAAGGTAGTGGGTTCGATCCCCGGGACCACCCATACACAAAAATGTATGCACGCATGACTGTAAGTCCCTTTGGATAAAAGCGTCTGCTAAATGGAATATTATTATTATTATTACATTGTGGCCTCTATTCCTTAGGACTAACCAACCACAACAAGGAAGGTTAAAGACATGCTGATGTTTAAAGAGGCCCTAAGGGATTGTTCTCGGGCCAGTTCTCTCAACACCAATCCTAACCTGAAATATCGCTGAATCCAAGAAACATCCAAAAAGGTGTGAATTGTAGAAAGCAACCAACACTGATATGATCAGTGATGGTTAACATGAGTGAAGGCATCTAGCCTTTGCCCCCCCCCCATCGAGAAGAGTTCATTCTGAAGTGTTCATCTCAGTAACAGGAATGCTACGCCTCGCGTGAAGTATCCCCACACTCTCAGCATGGACTACGTAGTATCTTCTCCTGGGTGTATCTCTGGGCTCAGCATGGACTACGTAGTGTCTTCTCCTGGGTGTATCTCTGGGCTCAGCATGGACTACGTAGTATCTTCTCCTGGGTGTATCTCTGGGCTCAGCATGGACTACGTAGTATCTTCTCCTGGGTGTATCTCTGGGCTCAGCATGGACTACGTAGTATCTTCTCCTGGGTGTATCTCTGGGCTCAGCATCAGCATGGTTGCTGAAGAATTGAGGGTATGGAGCAATTGTCAGTAGTTACAAAGATATCGCATCATGCCGATCTGACAGTCACAGGTGTGAGCAAAAGAAGCCGTCAATCTGACAGTCCGTCACCCAGGCATGATATAACACTGTTCCCGGGTGGGGTCGACTCACCTGACACACCCTTCCCCCACCCTCACCCTCTGACATCACTGCCACAGGAGACCATCCATTGGCTGAGCCTGTGCAAGACAGCTTTTTTAACCTCCGGTATGCTCCCTCGCCTTCAGTCAAATTACTACCATACTTTTCCTCACCTTTGAGAAAGACTCTACAATGATTGATTGGTAATGTCTGAGCCAGATGAATGGCTGCCACGGGGCAGGTGGTTACATACGCTCTCCGCATTTGATCTCTCTGACAACTTGAAGCTTTGATGCTGACGACCCCGGCCACTCTTGAGAGTTTGTCTCTTATTTTCCTTTCATACAAGCGTACACAAAACACTAGACTTGAGGAAAAGCCTGACAGCATTCTCTGAATAGCTAGGCAGGATGGCTAAGGATGTTTGAGTGGGGTTCATTAGGGTCACTTTGAAGGGTATCTCTCTCACTAAGCCAGTCTAATAAGCTCTCCTCGGTCATTAGCGGGGTGGATGAGACTTCTGACATTGCCCCACTGAAGAAAGACAACTGCCTGCCTGACATGTTAGCCACATCAAGAGAAGACAAAAGGCTAAGGGCAAGGCTTAACAAGCGTTTGCTGAGAAACTGAGAAATCAAAGTGAAATCTACAACATTAAACAAATTTGGTAACGATAACCTTGCTGGGCCACGTTCAGTTGAAAAACGTTCTCGCGCATTGCAGATAGAACTGCCACAAACACAGCCGACGTGAAATCCAGAGAGACATGTTTATCCTACATAGTAAATTCCTATCTGCAACGTTCCAAAACGTTGCGTCCTGTGGTCAGCTTTCTCACGCAAAATGGCTGCCATGGTATCTCCCAGGTGGGTGCTGCAGCAGGCCGGTAGTGGGTGAGGTGAGTTTCTCCCCATACAATGTCAACTTTAGAAATCCAAATGATTATTATCAAGGTTGAATGGTAAGCACATTGCAGTAGTTGCGATAATGACACCAACCTGTGTTTTGGTTGTGTTGGGGGACTGTGTTGATGTGGTACTGATTATATCATGCGTTGGGGGACTGTGTTGATGTGGTACTGATTATATCATGCGTTGGGGGACTGTGTTGATGTGGTACTGATTATATCATGCGTTGGGGGACTGTGTTGATGTGGTACTGATTATATCATGTGTTGGGGGACTGTGTTGATGTGGTACTGATTATATCATGTGTTGGTAGACTGTGTTGATGTGGTACTGATTATATCATGTGTTGGGGGACTGTGTTGATGTGGTACTGATTATATCATGCGTTGGGGGACTGTGTTGATGTGGTACTGATTATATCGTGCGTTGGGGGACTGTGTTGATGTGGTACTGATTATATTGTGCGTTGGGGGACTGTGTTGATGTGGTACTGATTATATTGTGTGTTGGGGGACTGTGTTGATGTGGTACTGATTATATCATGTGTTGGGGGACTGTGTTGATGTGGTACTGATTATATCATGTGTTGGGGGACTGTGTTGATGTGGTACTGATTATATGTTGACTCCTACATCTCTATTATCCATGTTTGTGTGCCCTTTAATATGTCAACCTACGTCTTGTGATATCATTCGATTTGTCTGCATCTTTAAGATATGACCAAAATGACCGTTTAGACAAAGGGAAATCAGACTAACACATTTATAATACTGTCGAATTATTTTAGAGATCATTTTAATGTCTTCTTTTTTTTTTTTTGCTGATCTTTCTTGCAGTGACCAGAATTGCACTGTGTAAACAAAGCCAACAACCAAAAAAAAAAAAAAAGTCACATATGAGCAATGAAAGCCCACAGAGTAAGGGGATTGGAGGTAAGGTTCAACGATACAGCTTGAAACTACCAACTGCCCCTGCAGTCAAGTAAATCCTTCTGTCTAGCGTGCACGCTGGACTCTAGGGGTGCTTTGTGGGGTGTTTCGAAGCCTAGGGCTAGTGACACGCTAATGTGGAGAGTCCTGACCCCCCTCACCCCTATAACACCCTCTAAAGGGCTAGGGACAACCCCACCCTGGTTTAACCGTAAGACGTTCATGTCCCCGCAGTGCCCAAGGACACGCAGGCTACCACAAAATGAGAATATTTATTGCATTATCACCAGTAGCTCAATATGAAATATGGATGGTTTTATTCATGATTGATTTCTCTTAATTGTTCTGCTTGGTTTCTCAGCTGGAAACATAGATCACACTGCCTCATGGGGGAAATTACTGTAATGTTTCTAGATGTCATCCATGTTGAATACTCCATCATGCGTGGCACACTTTGTGGACTCTAAATACGGTGTGATGTCTGGTGGTCGTAACACAAACAATGGAGATTTAACCGTGATGGATGTCATTTCTGGATGTGACGCCACATCTTTAAAGTAGAAGTGGGTTTTGTAGAAAGGTTATATTAGCAGTGTTGATATAATAAGGATTATAGGAATTTATTCAACAGAAAATGGCAGTTGCACCACCAAATCCAAATTCTTCCTTAATATGTATTTTAATTAAGTTTGGAATGGGGACCTTTAGGAGAGCTATACCACCCAGCTGGGAAAATGGCAACATGGTGGACACCGGACTCTTTGTGCGCTGTTTGGAGAGGACTGTTTATATGTTAGCATAATGGCCAACCTTTCTGGCATCGCATCTCCTTACAGTCCTATGTCCTAACTTGTCCCTCACTGTCTAGCTTATAATTATCGACAATCTTTTCTGGGGTCAAACCTCAACTCCTATTTGCTTCCAATATCACTTTTGTTTTCGTTTTCTGAACCGTGACCTTTACTGTTGACCACACTGTTGTGAGACTCCTTGAAAGTCAACAAGGCGGCCATTTTGAATTTGAGTTCCAATACAAAAGACAACAGGGTCAAAGATTCAGGCAAGATGGAGTGACAGCCAGTGTCTATGCTGGTTCCTGATATTTGCCCTTTGGGTTTCTCCATCGGTGCTGAAGGAGAGTCCCTTGAACGCCCTGGGAAAGAAAATACAGCTCCTGTAACTCAAGCTGGCCCTTGGTCAATAAAGACACACAAGACTGTTTGGCCACACGGACACCTCACAAATATCTTCCACTATGGCCCTCAGACCACATAGGAAATTAGCCCAGCCACAATATTTTCAATAGATTACTAGCAATACCACCTTTTTTTCATCATATCACTGAGACCTTTGCTCAAAGCCAGCCATTCATTTTTTTAGCCTTTATTTTTCCTTCTCATTCCACCATCAAACTAAAGCACGGTGTGGATCTCAGGTTGCTTGTCAGGCCATGTGTTTATATATATATATATATTATTGGTGGATATCAAACAAAAGCAGTGGTACCCAAGTTTAAGTGGTAAATCCATCGTAGTTTTTGAAAATTATTATTATTTTCAACAAAGACAGAAACAATATAGTGTAATAGAAAAAAGTATAATAATAATAATAATAATAATAATAATAATAATAATAATAATAATAATAATAATAATACCAAAAACATTAAAAAATAACACATGAAAGTTTCCACATAGTTGCCCAACGTTCTGTTTAAATACACACCTCACATTTCACCATGCAATAAGATGACATTACTGTATCCCCTAATTTGATAAAGGGGGTAAATAAATAAATAAATAAATAAATAAATAAATCTCGTCAATGTTAAGTGGATGACCGTATAAAACATATCTTCATGAGACGACAATTTTTTATTTATTTTTTTACCTTTATTTAACTAGGCAAGTCAGTTAAGAACAAATTCTTTATTTACAATGACGGCCTACACCGGCCAAACCCGGACGATGCTGGGCCAATTGTGTGCCGCCCTACGGGACTCCCAATCACGGCCGGTTGTGATGCCTGGAATCGAACCAGGGGGTCTGTAGTGACGCCATGAACAGTCCCTAGTAATATACTGTTAGACAGTTCAGATGTGTTGCTTTTTTTGGGCATTTATTATTTATCTATGATTTGTATGCACTTTTTGCACTAGTATGCACTGCTAGTAAATAGTACGATAAATAGTACATCATAGATTTCATTTTCAAATGTCATACGCTATGAACAACCTATTCATGAAAAAAGTTGGTAATAGGGCTTAAATGTTTTTGGGATAATCTACATATACTCACAATCAAACTTTACAATTGACATGCTATAAGAATTCAGCTGCCTTATTACTGAAATCATATTTTAAATAACTAGTGGTCAGAGAAAATCCGACTCATTTCCTGGTGCACTGCTCTCGTTCATTGCTGTCTCTCTCCCCCCTGTGAACGTACCAAAGAGTTGGCTTGGCTAGCGACTCTACTGATTCGTCACGATTTCAACTTTCAAGTTTGTCCCTCTGTGATGATCACAAAGTCGTTTTGTTACACATCTTCGAATTGTGTTCGAGTTTTTTTAAATTATTCAATTCAATATACATCGATGTGTATTTTTCGCAGAAGCCTTTCAGCTTTGCAGCTCTGCAGCTGGTGTGCCTGTGATATACCGTTCCGCCACAAATTGGCGGATTGTCCGATCAGCGAATGACCGTTAAGGCGGGACTCCCGAGCCTCTCATGGCTGCTGATATGTAACGGATAGCCCAGAGTCCTTCGAGGCAAAGATATATCATATTGACCAGATATTTAAGTGACCACTCTAACAATGGAAATACCTGTTCTTTAAAGATGGATGGCAGGCAGGAGGAGGCGAGATCAGGTGGGACCATTCTAGCCAATGAGAGAGCAGTTTCAAGTTTCGAGTTTTATTAGTCAAATGTACAGGATACGCATGGTATACACCATCCAACGAAATGCTTTCTTGCGGGTTCCTTCTCCACAATGCAACAACAATAAGAAATAATACAAGATAAGAATACGAACATAAAGTAAATGGCTCAGTAGAATAGAATAGACATTTTAGCATAAGTATAATACAGGAAGGCACCATTTATAGTCCAATATTTACATGTGTTTTGGGGAAGGGGGGATTGTGGGCAAGTGTTTTAAATTGGGTAATATTTAGCAATAATAATAATAGTCTGATATGTGTGTGTGCGTGTGCGTGTGCGTGTGTGTGTGTGGATGAGTGTAAACAGTGCCTTCAGAAAGTATTCACACCCCCTTGACTTTTTCCATATTTTGTTGTGTTACAGCCTGAATATAAAATGTATTACATTAAGATTTTGTCATTGATCTACACATAATGCTCCATAATGTCAAAAGTGGAATTCTGTTTTTAGAGATTTTTACAAAATCATAAAAAATTAAAAGCGGAAATGTTTTAAGTAAGTTCAGGAGTAAACATTTGCTTAACAAATCACATAATAAGTTGCATGGACTCACTCTGTGTGCAATAATAGTGATTAACATGATTTTGGAATGAGTACTACCCCATCTCTGTACCCCACACATACAATTATCTGTAAGGTCCCTCAGCCGAGTAGTGAATTTCAAGCACAGATTCAATCACAAAGACCAGGGAAGTTTTCCAATGCCTCACAAAGAAGGGCACAGATTGGTGAGAATAAAAAAGCAGACACTGAATATCCCTTTGCGTATGGTGAAGCTATTAATTAGGCTTTCGATCATCACTACAAAGATACAGACATCCTTCTGAACTGAGTTGCCGGAAAGAAAGAAAACCACTCAGGGATTTCACCATGAGGCAGGCAAATGGGGATCTTAAAACAGTTACAGAGTTTAATGACTGTGATAGGAGAAAACTGAGGATGGATCAACAACATTGTAGTTACTCCACAATACTAACCTAAATGACAGAGTGAAAGGGAGGAAGCCAGTAGAGAATTAAAAAATATTCCAAAACATGCATCCTGTTTGCAACAAGGCACTAAAGTAATACTGCAAAAAAAAATTGTCAAAGCAATTCACTTTTTGTCCTGAATGCAAAGTGTTATATTTGGGGAAAATCCAACACAACACATCACTGGGTACCACTCCATATTTTCAAGCATGGTGGTGGCTGTATCATGTTATGGGTATGCTTGTCGTTGCAAGGACTGGGGAGTTTTTCAGGATCAAAAGAAACATTATGTAGCTAAGCGCAGGCAAAATCCTAGAGGAAACCCTGTTTCAGTCTGCTTTCCAACAGACACTGAGAGACATTCACTTTTCAGCAGGACAATAACCCTACAACACAAGGCCAAATCTACACTAGAGTTGCTTTCCAAGATGACGTTGAATGTTCCTGAGTGGCCTAGTTACAATTTTGATTTATTCAGCTTGAAAATCTATGGCAAGACTTGAAATGGCTGTCTAGCAATGATCAACAACCAACTTGACATAGCTTCAAGAAGTTAAAAAATAATAATGGGTAAATATTGCACAATCCAGGTGTGTAAAGCTCTTAGAGATTTACCCCAAAAGACTCACAGCTATAATCGCTGCCAAAGGTGGGGGGTGAATACTTAATAATAATCTAATCAAGATATATTAGTGTTCATCAGTTTAAAAAAAAAAATACATTTTTCTTTCCACCTTGACATTACTGAGTATTTTATGTAGATTGTTGACAAAATAATGTGAATTCAATCCATTTTAACTCCACTTTGTAACCCAACAAAATGTGGAAAAAGTAAAGGGGCGTGAATAGTTTCTGAAGGCACTCTGTGGGTGTGTGTGAGTGAGTGCATGTGTGCTAAGGTGCGGAGAGTCAGTGCAGGTGGTCAGTCCAGTTCAAGTGTTCAGCGGTCTGATGGCTTGATAGAAACTGTCTCTGAGACGGTTGGTATCAGACATCATCCTCCGATACTCTCTTCCCAACGGTAAGGGATTTAACAACTCGTGGCTGCGGTGTGTGGGGTCCTTGATGATGCTGCGGGCCTTCCTCAGGGCCTTCCTCTGGACCTTCCTCAGGGCCTTCCTCAGGGCCTTCCTCAGACACCATCCTGGATGGGTGGGAGCAACGTCCCAGTGATGTACTGGGCCATCTTCACCACCCACTGGAGGGCCTTGCGGTCGTGGACGGAGCAATTCCAGTACCAGGCCATGATGCAACCTGTCAGGACGCTCTCGATGGTGCGGCGGTAGTATTTGGAGAGGACCCGGGGTGGTACGCCCAATTTCTTCAGCTGCCTTAGGAAGTAGAGACACTGTTGCGCCCTCTTGACAAGAGTGGTGGTGTTGTTCGTCCATGACAAGTCCTCGATGATGTGAACTGCTGACTCTCTCTACTGCAGTCATGTTGATATAGACCGGGGTATGTTCCCTCCTCTGCTTCCTGAAGTCAACAATCAACTCCTTTGTTTTGCTGACGTTGAGGGAGAGTTTGTTGTCCTGGCACCACAATGCCAGTTCACTTACCTCCTCCCTATAGGCTGACTCGTCGTTGTTGGTTATCAGGCCTGCAACCGTGGTGTCGTCAGCAAACTTGATGATGGAGTTGGTGTCGTGCAAAGCCACGTAGTCGTATGTGAACAGAGAGTACAGCAGAGGGCTGAGGGCACACCCCTGGGGGGCCTGTGTTTTAAGAGTCTTTGTGGAGGAGATGTTGTTGCCAATCCTCACAGCCTGTGGTCTGCCCGTCAGGAAGTCCAGTCCAGACCCAGGGCTCTGAGCTTGGTATCGAGCTTGGATGGAACAACAGTGTTGAATGCTGAACTGTAGTCAATGAACAGCATTCTCACATAGGTGTACCTCTGGACCAGGTGTGCTACGGCCGTGTGAATAGTGATGGAAATGGCATCTTCCATGGATATGTTGGAGCGGTAGGCAGATTGGAGTGGGTCCAGTGTGCCGGGTATGATGGCCTTGATGTGGGCCATGACCAGCCTCTCAAAGCACTTGATGATGACCGGGGTGAGTAAGATGGCGCGATAGTCATTTGGGCATTTCACCTTGTTTTTCTTGGGCACTGGGATGATGGTGGTCTCCTTGAAGCAGGTGGGGAGTACAGCCTGGGATTGGGACATGTTGAAGATGTCAGAGAAGATGCCCACCGGCTGGTCAGTACACACTCTGAGGACACGGCCAGGGATGCCATCTGGGCCGGCAGCTTTGTGAGTATTCAATCGTTTGAGAGTTTTCCTCACGTCAGCCTCGGGGAGCGAAAGCACCTGGTCGCCCGGAGCAGCAAGTGTCTTCCTGGATGGCTCGGTATTGTCTGCCTCGAAGCGAGCATATAATGTGTTAAGCTCATCTGGGAGGGAGGCTTCATTTTGATTTGTGCTACCGTGTATGGGAATGCCTCACTGTCACTAGCCTTTCCATTTGAATGTTTGAGTCGTGGATACATCCACCAGTGACTGATTTGGAGGTCAATGAGAGAGTGTCGAATTTGGTCAACAACATTTTTTATTGCTAATACATATCATATTTTTGTATTTTAAAAAAATTCTCGAAGAAAACAAACTCAATACACTTTAAATTGGCTAAAACCAAATCGAAACGGTGTAGAAATTATAATGGGCCTAAATAAATAAATAAAAATCGATAGAGGAAACGTTTTAGCAAATTTTGAAGGCAAGGAAATATTTTTAAAAATCATTGCGGCCCTCCGGACATCGTTGAAGACCAAATGCGACCCCCGGGGCAAAATGAGTTTGACACCTCTGGTTTAACCCCTGGTTTAACCCATCATACCCTGTAAACTTAGCCTCGGTGATCCTACTCAGCCATTGATGATTTTTCAGTATCATTAGTGCCTACTGGTACATGTCTGTGGAATGCCTGCGATCTGTTTGAAGCCTGTGCCGGCTGACTGGGCCCGGGGGCACGACTCACCGTGGCAACGACCCCAAGGGTTAACTCAAGCCACCGGCGTCCCATGCCTCCTGCTCCCTGTCGCCCGGGGCTATGGCCCTGGACCGCCGCACGTCACTGTGTGCTTTTCCCAGAACCCTCGCTGCCTGCATAGGCCAGAGTGGACACATCTCACGGTCAGTCAAATCAGTCGCTACCAGTGAGGCTCAGCTGAGGAGGTCAAAGGTCAGATGGAAAAGAATAGAGCAGAGGTCGGTCACTGTTCTGACTTTTTTTTTTAAAGTCTTGAAACTGGTCATCAACTGTTGAAACAGTACTTCCTCAGACCATTGAATAATATACACTGACTGTACAAAATATTAAGAACACCTTCCTAATATTGAGTTGCCCCCAGGGATGCTGACCCATGTTGACACCAATGCTTCCCACAGTTGTGTCAAGTTGGCTGGATGTCCTTTGGGTGGTGGACCATTCTTGATACACACAGGAAACTGTTGAGTGTGAAAAACCCAGCAGCGTTGCAGTTCTTGACACACTTAAACCG
Source organism: Coregonus lavaretus (assembly GCF_964263955.1). Taxonomy (NCBI): domain Eukaryota; kingdom Metazoa; phylum Chordata; class Actinopteri; order Salmoniformes; family Salmonidae; genus Coregonus; species Coregonus lavaretus. The sequence goes on from NC_139991.1 coordinate 75,586,641, forward strand.
GTGCGCCTGGTACCTACTACCATACCCCGTTCAAAGGCAGTTAAATATTTTGTCTTATCTATTCACCCTCTGAATGGCACACATACACAATCCATGTCTCAATTGTCTCAAGGCTTAAAAATCCTTCTTTAACCTGCCTCCTCCCCTTCATCTACACTGATTGAAGTGGATTTAACAGGTGACATCAATAAGGGAACTTCACTTTCACCTGGATTCACCTGGTCAGCCTATGTCATGGAAAGAGCAGGTGTTCTTAATGTTTTGTACACTCAGTGTAGAGCACAACTCAGTACATGGTGCTGATTATTGCTGAGTTTTTCTTTGGTGTAGACAGGACTGCTGTTAAAGCAGAATGCTCTTCTTTCAATGTTGTTCATTTATTTCTTACCTTGATTTAACTAGGTAGGTTGTTGCATTGTGTAGTCAATAGAAGATTGTGGGTCACATGTCTTATGGGATTATGAAAACACATACTGTACTGTACCTAGTGGTTCATGAGTACAGCTAATGTATGTAGACCTGTGGTCAATACGACAAATCTTATTCAGGTCTTCTCTCAAATAAACATTTTAGTCATTACAAAATTGCTTTATGACAGGTAAACAATCTGAAAATCACTCTTAGTTGACTCAATGCTATTCCTAGAAAAGGTGGTTTTATCTTCTGCTAATATGATTTGAAAGAGACCGGATTAATGAAAAGATCCAGATAACGCCCGTTGTAAAAGTTCTGACTGGTGTGTACTCATCTTTTAGTAAACAGAGGCAGAGCTGTTCTCTCTGTCTAAACTTTGCCCAAGGTTTTATGGAAGCTCAATATAACCACTGAGCAATTATGTCATGAGGAGAAAACAAACATTGTTCCATTTTATGACATTGCTTTCATATCCGTCAAAAGGCTTTTAATGTAAACCAATTCTCACAGTGATACAGCTACACTGTGACAGTCACCTAAATTAGTGACGTCACGTACATATCATTATACATTTACAAAGCTAGAAATGTGAGGATACTGCTTGAATTCATTTATCAAATACCAACCAAGAGATAGACAGAAAGCTAAATACCAACCAAGAGATAGACAGAAAGCTAAATACCAACCTAGAGATAGACAGAGAGCTAAATACCAACCTAGAGATAGACAGAGAGCTAAATACCAACCTAGAGATAGACAGAAAGCTAAATACCAACCTAGAGATAGATAGAGAGCTAAATACAAACCTAGAGATAGACAGAGAGCTAAATACCAACCAAGAGATAGACAGAAAGCTAAATACCAACCAAGAGATAGACAGAAAGCTAAATACCAACCTAGAGATAGACAGAGAGCTAAATACCAACCAAGAGATAGACAGAAAGCTAAATACCAACCTAGAGATAGACAGAGAGCTAAATACCAACCTAGAGATTGTTATGAGTTCCATCAACCTTGGTCTTCTCTCCCAGTGTGCACCTTCCAGTTCCTTGGTGTTGTAGAATCGGAGATTGCTTCTGAGTATTTGGGCACAGTGCAGATCGGTCCTAAAACTTCTGCCAAGGCTAAGTGTTAACTGTTGGCCTGTTACATGACTCGCCAGCCTTGTCTCAAGCCTGGCTATCGGCAGTAGATTTGAAGGCCAACTGCTTATGACTGCACTATTCTAGCCTTATGTTGGTTTTTCAGTTCTCGGGCAGTGTAATACACATGTCAAAAGTCAGACAAGGCAACATTGATCCCTAACAATTAGAGCTTTGTCATTAACCATGAAAGCAATGAAAGCTACGCATTGTTTGATCACTTTTGACAGGTCTTGTGACATTTTACAGGTAATTGTAGTGGAATAAACTGCCATTTTCCTGTAACAAACTAGTCACTACACGGTTAGGTTCTTAATCAGTCTAGTTTTTCAAAAACGACATTTGGTGTAAGGTAATATGTAAATGTTTTTTTGGTTCCCCTTGAATGCCACTGTGATGTTAAGTGTTGCTTGGCAAATAACAGTTGTAACAGTGTATTACAAAGCCTTACAGCTCAATAATCTCACACAATCAATGCTGAGCTTCAGAGCGCAGAAGTGGACAATCAACTGACTGCTCAATTATTTAGACCCCATCCCTTCCCCTCGGTCCTGATGGAGTTCTGCCTAATCTCCCAACGTTCCCTATGGAATTCCAAACGGACACTCCCGAATACCATTCCGACTGTCATAAGAATGACAGGCCTAATAAAGTTTCCGATGACAGAGGGAATGTAAATGAGTTGATATTAGTAGGAGGTGACCCCTGGTGTTCCACACATGTCACGTAATTGACCTGATGACCGGTGACAACGCCCCAAAGATATGAGGGTGGACCTCTGCCATCGTCATCTATAATTTGATGCCATCTCATAAACTTTAAATCTGCGACGTGTCAGAAGGTCGCCACGTCCATGATCGCTCCATATTACTTGCATTATGCCTCATAACGCAGTATGATACTTGTCGATTTGTGGAGATGAGGGCATTGACCTCTCTGAATCCCATGGTAACAGACGGTGTCAGTCATTCACCACTGAAACTCTAGAAAAGGTTTCCTGTGAAGATTTCAGACGGCATCCATTGAATAACTGTAGATGATCAATCCCACTCAAGGACATTCATAAGGCTCATTTCTTCAATGCATTTCTCATTCATATTTAATTCCAGACATCACCGTCAAACCCAGTCCTGCTGGACAGTTATTGGCACTGCGTTCTAAACCATTTAAATAACTGAGCCATCACTACGAACTTGGTTTCTCACTACAGTCATCCAGAGCATAAGGAGGTGACTCTCCAAAACAAAACTATGACTGCATTTACACAGACAGTCCAATTCTGATCTTTTGCCACTAATTGGTCTTTTGACCGATCAGATCTTCTGCCAATAATTGGGCAAAATATTAGAATTGGGCTGCCTGGGGTAGAACGCAGCCTAAGTGTCTAACAATAGAATCCAGATGTGAGCGAATAGGAGAAACTCGCTTGTTTGAAAGCAATGTATATCCTTTGTTGACAATGGGTTTAAAGCATTGCATTGATGGTTCAGGCGTGCTGTCCCTCTTCAAAACGATTAACCTACACGATTACGAACTAATCAAAATGGCTCCAACCACATCCAATTAACACAAGTCTAGTTAGTTTAAGTGCTCATTTCAAACCATTTAAAGGTTTGTATTTCACCCATCCCTAGTATTGGATAATCATGCTCTGAAGGGCTCCGTTGGGAAATGGCACATTCTGTGAAAGTGCTGAGGTTAATAGTAGCATTGGCAAAATGGGCCTTTTGTTTGCGTGCCAGGTTAAAGAAGATGGATGCTGTGATTTAAGGGCTAGTGCCATTAAACCTAGCCAGAATGACCTCTAGTTTGGGCTCCTGAATGGAAAGAATTACCTAGCGAAGAAGTCAATCCACTTTACGTTAGCTGTGTTTAGTATTCCTGTCAATAATGCACTTCAAATCATCATATGTGGCCTACCTCAAATTGCAGTTATTTTCCATACTCCATCCCTTTTTGTCATTTTTGCAGACAATGATGTACCTAGCCATACAATAGATATATTACATCTAACGTGAAACTAGTTAATGGCATGTCATACTGCTGAACCATGCACATATCCGTTGGGAACAGTTACAGTAGTTCTGTTCGTTATATATATAATATCTGCAGCCTCCTTTACGAGTTACTTCCCATTGTCCATCTGATCCCCCTGTTCCCAAAAGCTCAACCCTGATTCAAAACACAAAGCATGTCACATCATAGGTGTTCTGTTGTTTCATAATTAGTCGCTGCTCCAGTTTGTGCCCTGTAGTTGCTTAGTAATTCATAAAAAATACACAATTTCAGCTCACACAGCTCAGACAAGCTCCACCACCAGGTCACAACTACCAGCTGCTGACAAACATGTTTCAGGCCTACCTGGTATAATTGAATCGCATGTATACGAACAGGGTCAGGGGTCAGAACAGTGAAACCATTGCTAGTGTTCTAGTACTCTGGTAACATAGCTGCAGACAGGTGACTGCCATCTTTAATGTTTATGACAGATCTCCCCTTCCCCTACCTCTGCTGATGTCACCAGGGCCCTGGTGTTATTAATAAATCATGCATGGCAGCGGGAGCTTGGGTTTCAACGCGAGTTCATTCCTAAAATAATCCACCGCTTTAAATGATCTCAGCAGAGAGAGAGAGAGAGCACACTTTCTAAAACAATAAACTAATCAACGTCGGAAACCGAGGAAACAACTCGCCTTACATGGCATGGAAGGGCCAATCGGGCCTCACGCATTGACAGACAGTCTAATGGGCATTGGCGGTTGGTCCTCTTCTAACTGGTGAGTGTGAGGTACATCGAGAAACAGTTAGGGATGGATCCTAGCCTGACACAGTATGTATTTATGGGTTAGAGATAAATCATTGACTCAATGTCAATGGGAGATTTGGATGGAAATATGAGTTTCTCGCACAGATCTGAGATTATGATTCATCTTAATAGTCAGTGTCATCCCTACCAGATCAGATTAGAATATGATCTAAATATTACATAGAGGAAATTCTCACTTTACTCAGAGACTTAGTCTAGTCTTGGTCATTTTGACTAAAATATCAATTAAGTCACATTTTTGTCATTTGAATAATGATTTAGTATAGTAAAAATGACAAAAACAGCGGGTCATTTTAGTCAACTAAATGCCCGTTCAATTTAGTCACATCACATTTGTATTGCCTCATTAACCTATAGTAAACATAAATCGCTGACTTCCATGTGAACAAACATACATAGCCTTGTCCTACCAACATATTGTTCTGCATAACATCCTATTCTCTTCCCAACAGCAGAAATATAAAAAAATATATGGGAATATGATATTATATAAGGATTATCTGGCTGTGTAAATTCCTAATTCCACCTACATAGAAAATTATGAGACATAGAGAGAGAGAGGGAGGGAGGAGGAGGGGGGGAGATAGAGAGAGAGAGAGAGAGGAAAGAGAGAGAGAGAGAGGAAGAGAGAGAGAGAGAGAGAGAGGAAAGAGAGAGAGAGAGAGAGAGAGAGAGAGAGAGAGAGAGAGAGAGAGAGAGAGAGACAGAGAGAGAGAGAGAGAGAGAGAGAGAGAGAGAAGAGAGAGAGAGAGAGAGAGGAAAGAGAGAGAGAGAGAGAGAGAGAGAGAGAGAGAGAGAGAGAGAGAGAGAGAGAGAGGGGAGAAGAGAGAGAGAGAGAGAAGAGGAGAGAGAAGAGAGAGAGGAAGAGAGAGAGTTATAGAGAGAGAGAAGAGAG